>NC_047098.1:677872-978738 GCF_902459505.1 Geotrypetes seraphini
ATGTTTCGTGTTAAAAATGGCACAGCTGTGGCACTGGAGTAGATGCACCTAACGCACTGACTGGGAAAGTGCCGGGAGCACCCCAACTGTTCATATTGAGGTTGAAGCTGAGTTTAAGTCCTAAGCCAACATCCCCCACCCCTACCCGCCTCATCAGTCCCCTTGTAAGTCCTTATCTGAGCAGCGTCTATAGATTCACCCTTCTGCCCTCTTGTTCGTCATAATTAGACTGTAAGTTCTTTTGAGCAGGGTCTGCCAAAGTAAAATCCAGACCCCCTAGACACGCCCCCAGGCCCGCCCACTTTTACCCATCTCTGCTCCATTATGCCCCAGTCATATCCCTAATCCTGCTTGTTCTCTTTGGGCAGGAGGAAGTCTGCGGATGCCATGCGATGACGTTACACGTATACGCACAAGCGTATGACCTCATCACGTGGCATCCGCGCATGTGCGGCTTTCCTCCTGCCCGACGTGATTTAGAGGAAGCTTTTCAAAACCTGGACAAAGTGCCGGGTTTTGAAAAGCCGTCCGGACACCCATCATAAAGGAGGACATGTCCGCGGAAATCTGGACGTTCAGTAACCCTATTGCATATTTAATGTACAACGCTGCGTGTGTTGGGTAGCGCTTTAGAAATAACAAATAGTAGTGGTAGCACTATTTAATGTGCAGTAACTGCAAAACTTTACTGCACCCAGTGTGTCTACTTTAGACACATCTACAAGGTTAAACAAAAGAGAAAAATGAACCTCCATATTTTTCCTTCTAAATCTCTCGTAAAATCATTAAGGTCCTCACAGGGTTTACAGAAATTAAAAGGCAGAAAGATCAATGCTTTTTGTTTCCATCAGGAGAATTCATAACATTTTATGGCAAAATCAATCCAAATCTTGATAAATAACCTGCTGGCAGTTTTACATTAGAATAACAGGAAAAACACACAACTACCAAGGAAAGAACGGGAGCCAAGCTGGCCGAGGCACTTTCCCTCCCAACACCGTATCGCTCCTCTTCCTATGGCATGTTGGAGGCAATAGAGATCTACCATAGCCACTTTATTTACTCAAAGATGCAATTGTGTTCCTGATTCCACTGGCTCTTTGTTCTATTTTAATATTCCATTCAGAGACACAGTGGCGGCCTAAATATTAAAATATACTGAATCAATTTTTTTACTATTAAGTAGTTAAATTTAACATATTACATAAGCCATATTGCAACACACTACTACACTTACCCACAAAAATCCTCTCCTGCCTCCAAGGTGTACAAAGTGCAGCCATCCGTCTCCTGAAAAACCTAGGCTTCCGAGACCATTTCACCCCAGCACTAACATCCATGCACTGGTTTCCTCTCCAAAAATGCCTTGGTCCTAGCCTTCAAGCTGACACCGAACTACATGACACCAAAACTACAAATTTACGTCCCAAACAGATCACTGAGATCTCAAACAGAGAGACGACTCACACTACCACCTGGTCATTCACTCAAAACTGAAACAGCCTGCAAACGCTCTTATTCACAGTTTATATCCAGATTCTGGCACATCATCCCCACATCCATTAGATTGCCAGACAATCTATGGAACTTTAGGAAGGCCGTGAAAACCTTTCTCTTCACAAATCCAGCTCCTTAATGTCCAATGCTACTCACAAGCTCCATAATGATAACGCTTACAACATTAAACTTTAGTACAATTATGTTATGTTCTGTTAGTACAGTGAATGCTGTCCTAAATCTATTCTATACCATGTAATATCTTCTACAAATGCCGCAAATTCTTCTAAGCTATGTCTACCAAAAATGTATTTCAATAATTTTGTCCTTCTATACTGTGAATGTACCTTTGTAACCCATTCTGGGCGCCTTTAGGAGGATGGGCTAAATAAATAAATAAATAAATAGCAAAGGCCCCGAGGCTCCTGGATTAAATCACGTCTAAATTAATCCTAGCGGCAGCTATGTGATCAAGTTAAAAGCACACAGTGAGCTGCCGCTAGAGACAGGAGAAGTACTGCTGGACAAGGGAGGAGGAAAAAGGAAGGGAGAAAGGGTACTGCTGGACAGGGGGAAGGGGAGAATGGAATGGAAAAGGGACAGGGGAAGGAGGAGGGTGGAAGGTGGAAGGGAGAAGGTGTATTGTTGGACATGAGGAGAGGAAGAGGTGCTGCTGGAGAAGGGCAGGGAAAGGGAAGGTAGAAGAGGTGGTAGAAGGGGAGGGAAAGGAAAGGTGCTACACACTGGAGGGGAGGGTGTGATGGTGGATGGGGAAAGAGCATATTAGCTGTGAATGGGGTTGGGGGAGGGAAGAAAGGAAAATTGTTACAGGAGGAGTGAGAGTGCTGAGAGAGAGAAATGATGCATGGGGAAAGAACATGGGTTGGGGAGTGGGAAGGAAAGATGTCACTCGAGGGAAGAGGCAAGGAGAGAGATAAAAGGTGTGCAGGAGGCAGAATGGGTTGGACTCATGGAAAGGCAAGATGGATAGGGAGGACAGAAAGGAGGGAAGGAGAAACGTCACACTCGGGGTGCGGGAAGGAGGAGAGGGCAGAGAGTGAAAAGTTGGACTCATGGAGGGAGAAAGAGGGAGATGTTGGTTAGGGGAGGGAAGGAGGACCGGAGGAGAAGAAGCATACAGGAGAAAGAGAGAAAGAAATGTTGGACTGGGAGCGGGGCCAGAAAGGAGGAAGAGAAGGGAGATGGACTGCAGGCAGAAAGGAGGAAGGGAGAGAAAACTGTTACACTGGGGGGGAGGGAAAGGAGAGATGACTAAAGGAAGGGAGAGATACCAGACCAGGGAATAGAAGGGAAGGAGGGGAGTCTGGTAGCGCAATAGAAATAATAATAATAGTAGCAGAGAGAGATGCCAGATTATGGGAAGGAGAGGAGAGAGATGCCAGACCAGGAATGGGGGAGGGAAGGAGAGAGATGTTAGACCATGGAAATAGAGAGGGAAGGAGAGAGAGATAGGAAGGGAAGGAAAGACATGGAAAAGTAAATTTCGAGAAGAAAGCAGAAGAATGGAAAAATTGAATGTTAAGTTAATGCCAAAGATGGATGCAAGGCAGATTAAATCATTTTGAATATCAACCAGTGCATCATGAAAATCATCTGTGCACAGTACGATACCGGTGGCAATATGTCCCACACAACAAGCATCTAGAAATCTTGTTCCCCCTTGTGCAATACTGAAGCTGTGGAGACAGCAGGCCGGTAGAATTCCTAATGACCTTCATTCTAGGAACTGAACGGCACCAGCGTGAGAGCAGGGAGCATGCAGAGCTGTGATGGTCAGTCAAATGATTTTTAACTAAAAGGTTACCAGGATGGTGGTTAGAGACCACTTTCTCCTGTAATATTAATTCATGGACAGTGTTTTTGGCTGAAAATCATTGAGATGTCACAGGCAGAAAGATGGGAGAAACCACAGCTGAGCTCCTTAAGTCAGAAGAGGAAACTCATCAAGGAGATACAGGAAGGTGGAAGCGTTATCACTTCCAAAGTAGCCTCTGGAGCGTTATTGGCTGGAAGAGAGCCTGTATTCCAGAGATGAAAAGCAGCAGGCTTTAATTTGTTGGAAACGTTGATAAGAGTAAATAGTTTCTCTCCGTAAAGCCTCCTAATACGCATGGAGCTTAACTCGCAAACATTTATATAAGTATATCTCCCCTTCTGTGTGCATTTACGTTCAGTGCTTAATTAATGCTTTTCTTTAATATGGCAATTCTTTAGTATTCAGGCTGTAAAAAAGTCTTATCGGGAAAATAATTCCTGCAGAACAGGATAATTATGTTGTAATTCAAAAGGAAAGCAAAGGCCTGCTGCTGCTGTTTTGTTTATGGTAGATGGGTAATAATCCAGGCCTGGCAGCTTTAGTGCCACCGACTTCACAGGAGGCAGCTGCAGAGGGGTTATGCACGTCTCTTCCAGCTGTGGCATCCACTGCATTGATTTCCCTCATGCAGGGACTGTAGGTGTTTATGTCATTGGCTGCAGCATCACATACCTGAGGGTCATAAACCTAGAGATTTATTATAAACTGACTCTCGACTCAGCCAGTGGGGTTAATCTGAGCTTCCTTTAGGACACAGGGACTAAAATCATGACAGCTAGGTTCAAGCTGGCAAGAGCAGGTTCTCAAGGGGCAGAAAATCTCTTCCTGGGAGGCTGGTTGGTGTCTGATACCTATTAACAGTAAGGAAAATGCTGAAATTTAATGACACTGGAAAGAATTTTTATGTTTTCAGGTTTATTTCTGTCATTTCAGGTTAGAAAAAAACAAACCAACAAGGAAATGCCCTCAGTATTTTTCCATATTTTTTAAATAAATGTATAGCTCTACTATATACATCTTGATTTTGTCTTTGGTTTTCCCTCTTCGGTTGAGGGGAGGGCAATCGACCCCCCCAAGCCATAACTAAGTCCAGCCAGGACAACTAAAAAGGAAAAGTCTAAGAGACAGTTTAGTAGCGGGAGCCGTGAAAGCTGTGGCTGTGAAGGGGACCCCACACTCCACATTAGAGAACGACATGGAGACAAATTTTCCCATCCCATCCCCATGAGTTCTTTTCTGGTCCTTGCCCCATTCCTGCAAGCTCCGTCCTCATCACTTTAAAATCATATGTGTTCGAGGCTTGTGCGGTTAAGGAATGGGACAGGAAGAGCAACTAAATTTGCGGGGATGGGGTATCATTCTCTACTTCACATAGTTTAGAAATCATCAGTGGAATGATCTGGACGGTGCCTCTGTATTGTGGCTGACGCTTTGTGGAATAGCAAAACCCAAAGTTTTATGTCAGCACTAATTATTGAATAACTTTGCTGCTTCTCTTTTACAAAGACAAATGTGACTACACTTGTATATGGAAAAGTCTCCCGAGCGCTATCTGTTTCCAGTATGGAACTGGGCCGTGAGTAGCGTGACCTTCTCTGCTCCCCACGCTTTCATTGATTCTAATTACAGACTAACAGTAATAGATTTCACACACATTGTCCCTTGTTCCGCTACTTCTGTCTTCCTTCCTGATGTTATTAATTTAAAATAGTTTCAAGTGCTGTATTCAACATGCTTCCATGGAGCCAAGAGTCAGTCTGTCTGGCCAAACCATATTTTACTGCTAAGATCCAAATGTGATAAATGACAGCAGATCAAGTGGCTCATCCTGCTAGCAGGGTTTCTGCACTGTGGGTACAGAACCTAAGAATAGCTTTACTGGATCAGACTAATGGTCCATTTAGACCAGTATCCCATTTTCACGGAAGCCAATCCAAGTCACAAGTACCTGGCAAAAACCCAAATTGTAGCAGCATTCCATGCTACCAATCCAGGGCAAACAGTGACTTCCCCCATGTCTTTCTCAATAACAGACTATGGACTTTTCCTCCAGGAATTTGTCCAAACCTTTCTTAAAACCTGCTACGCTATCCGCTCTTACCACAACCTTTGGCAATGCGTTCCAGAGCTTAACTATTCTCTGAGTGAAAAAAAAAATGTCCTCCTATTGGTGTCCCCTAGTCTTTGTAATTTTTGACGGAGTGAAAAATCGATCCACTTATATCCATTCTACTCCACTCAGGATTTTGTAGACTTCAGTCATATCTCCCATCTGCTGTCTCTTTTCCAAGCTGAGGAGTCCTAACCTCTTTAGTCTTTCCTCATACGAAAGGTTCCCATATGAAGCCCAACACTCCACGTTTTTTCCCTTGTGTCCCTCATCTAACATTTGCAGCTCTGCCTTTTAGGGTTCTAATTGCCTCTCTAGAAACATAGAAACGTAGAAATAGACGGCAGATAAGGGCCCACGGCCCATCTAGTCTGCCCACCTTAATGTCCCTCCCCTACCTTTGCCCTGTGAAGAGATCCCATGTGCCGATCCCATTTGGCCTTAAAATCAGGCACGCTGCTGGCCTCAATCACCTGTAGTGGAAGACTATTCCAGCGATCAACCACTCTTTCAGTGAAAAAGAATTTCCTGGTGTCACCTCGTAGTTTCCCGCCCCTGATTTTCAACGGATGCCCTCTATGTAAGTGATCTCCGGTGCTACTGGTATAAGATTGTTTGGAGAATTAGCAGAAAGATTACAAATACAATTGGAAAATAAAGTTACAAATAAACCCACTGGATTAGAATGGGTAGGGAATTTGCTCCTCAAGAGAAAGGATAAGTCCAAAACTCCATTATCTTGCTTCTGCAGGTCACATTTTATAACCTCGGAGCAGAGTCTTTTGAATTTTCCAGCCTGGAATTGTTGTGGTTTCTCAAAAAAATGTGTTTCCCATTGTTTTGGTAGAGCAGGAAGAAAAAAAGAGGAGAATGACTTTGTAGAAACACTTTCACGCAGGTAGCTGTAGACAGACTTCAAACTGATGACCAGCTATGAAAGAATAAATGAAAGGACTGAAGTCTTCCATCTTTGTTTACAGAAGTTAGCATGAGTTGTTTTCAGCCTGCAGAACAAGGGCCAGCATTAGGAGAATGCAAGTGGGGCCATCGCTCTGGGCCTCAAGACTACCTGGAGCTGAAGAAGACAAAGCCTGGGGAGAGGGTGGGGATTCTGGAAGTCAAGTAACATCTTGGGACCCCAGAGGCAGACAGATTGCTAAAGAAAAGATTTCTTTACACTACGTGTAATTAAACTCTGGAATTTGTTGCCAGAGAATGTGGTGAAATCATTTAGATTTGCAGGGTTTAAAAAGGCATGGATAATTTTCTAAAAGAGAAGTCCATAGGCCATTACTTAGATGGCTTGGGGAAATCCACTGCTTATTTCTAGGATAAGCAGCATAAAATCTGTTTTACTACTTGAGATCTATCCAGGTACTTGGGACCTGGGTTGACCAATGTTGGAAACAGGATACTGGGTTTGATAGACCTTTGGTCTGTCCCAGTATGGCATTTCTTATGTTCTTAAGTGAGCCAAGTCTAGGACTATCAAGCCATTGTGACATCACTGCTGAGGTTGGCTCTTATGCATTGGTGGACTGAGACATTATGACATCACAATACCAGCTCTGGAATATTGCTACTCTTTGGGTTTTTGTCTGGTACTTGGGACCTGGGTTGGCCACTGTTGAAAAACAGGATACTGGGCATGATGGACCTTTGGTCTGTCCCACTATGGGAACTCTTATGAACAAGATGATCTTTGGAGAAGGAAATTAGACACTGTGGGGTAGATAATGAAACTGTTTAAGCAGATAGGAGAGGCTCCTGCTTGCTTAAATCCCACTCAGTAGGCCATCTCCAGATGTTCAGTAGCAGAAAAAAAGAAACAATATGTCCATAATATATCTATCTATCTATAAATATAGTATGTAAGATAGAGAAAGATAGATATATTAGTATGGCATAGCAATAAGCAAGACTTACTAGTCCATGATACAACAGTGAGTTAGCAATATCAGTGCAAGTAATAATTCTTGAGACATAACTAATGGTGGTAATGCAAGAAAGCAGATGCCAAAAGGTCATGACTCACTTGAATCTTGGCAATGTTTTCTCTCTGACCCCTGGACCATAGGCTGCCTGAAAAAGTCCTTTGGCTCTCTCTTTGTGGCAGGTCTCCTTTCCCTCCAAGTTGAAGTTTCACAGCTGGATCCTGGAGTCAGTGGAGCAGAAGCAACCTGTGGTCATTGAGGGAAGCCATCACAACTCTTAGCAGAACCACCTTTGTTGTAGCTAAGATGTTTCCCAGTCCTGGTTCTTACTTAGTACAGTAGATAGTTTTGCTTCAGTTCCTCTAGGAGCACTGAGGGCTTTAGCCTCTCACCCATACTCAGAGAAACACGTCTTGGGTGAATGGATAATTGAACTGGGTGAAGATGAGAACACAGCAAAAAGAAGGTTATTGGGTTTTTTGTAAGGTTAATTCTTTTCTATTGATAAGGCATTCTTTTCTTGTTCTTAATTGATTTGTTTTTAATATTTTGTAAGCTGGATTGATCTGTTGTAAATTGTAGGATATCAAATTTTAATAAACATAAACATCCCTGTTGTAAGCTGATTATACCTCGCTCACTTAGAGTACGTTTATTTGCAAAGTGATGTGAAGACACGAGGTCTGATTTATGGTACTTTGTTTTTTTCACACTGAGGTTCATTGGCTATTGAGAGGGAAGGTGCTGGAAAGATTTTTCTGAACCAAGGGATGAATTGCTCATATCTGCAATAAACTTTGAAAGAAACAGAATTAATCGATTTTCTGTTTAATCTGCAGAAGATGTGTCTCTGTATTTATATCACAGACTTATTTGAGAAACTCAATGAAATGAATGCAAGCATGCCAGGAAAGAGCATTACTATCGTTCAGTTCAGTAATCGAATCACAGCATTCGTGGAAAAATTGCTTTCTGGAAGAATAATTTGTTTAAGACAAACTCTAGCTCCTTCCCTCAACTGCCAAAGTTTTGGACAGACAATGAAACAGAGAAGTTCCAACTCAGGTGATGATTACTAAATAGTTCATGATCTTGCAGACACACTTCACATCCTTTTTTCCTGGGTTCAACCCCCAGCCTGAAGGGCCTGGATTTGCATCAGTTGGATAGGAAATGAATGTGATCAATTTTACCATGTCAAGAACAGTAAAGGTGACCTGTGATGCTCAATTTCTTTATTTGTATTGATTAAGACTCAACACATATGTGTTTCGGCCACTATGGCCTGCCTCAGGACTTATGAATAAGATTAATTAGTATCACCTATATTGGTAGGTGATACATTGATTAGACAGAGAGTCAGTCTTTCTTATTTTACCTATGGAATGTTGCTACTATTTGGATTTCTGCCAGGTACGTGTGGCCTGGATTGGCCACTGCTGGAAATAGGATACTGGACTTGATGCACCATTAGTCTGACCCAGTATGGCTATTCTTATGTTTCTGGATTTTTCTTTTACGACTGAGCCCAAACTTTTTTTTTGAGCTCTGCTTAGCTTACTGCTTTTACCACATTCTCTGGTGATAAACGCTAGCATTAAATTATATGTTGGAAGAAGAAATATTTTCTCTGATTTGTTTTAAATCTACTACGTAGCTTTATCATGTGCCTCCTAGTGCTAGTATTTATGGAACAGAGCAAGACCCCTTATTTCTGGACCAGGCTTGCAGCAGTGATTGTGGCCACAGAAGAGGAAGGAGAAACCCACATTTCTGGGTCTGGCTGGCAGTACTGGAGAAAGCAGGATGCAGCATTTCCAGTCCAAGCTGGTGGAAGCAGAATTGTGGTGCTGGAGGAAGGGATGGGTTGATGGCAACAATGATCACAGAAAGAGGGAGTAGTTATGAGGATTTCAAATGCTTTTTTCCCTGCTCTGTCACATATGTAGTTTGTGGGTTTTCACTTGTGAGCTTTACCTGACACACAACCTTTCTGTCTTCCCTCCCTTCAAGACTCTCCTTGGTTTCTTTCCTTTCTCCACTCTTTCCCTCCCTTTTTTTGCTCTTTTCTCCTCCCTCCTCCGTCTCTTTCTCCTGCCATTTCTCAAGCATTCAAACCACAGCAACGCTTGTTGTTAGATTAACAATTTATGGCTGGTTTCAGCGAGTCGCATTGCTATTTTATGATCTTTCCCTGTGGCTGTAAATCCGCCAACACAGTTGTTAATGACAGCGACACTCCGTGCCAGCTGCCAAGCGGTGGCAGCGTTTCCACGACTCTGACTGAGACCAGAGTTAATAACTCAGGCAAATGATTGTGCATCAGAGCTCAGGGTGCCCCGGGTTTGGGGCTGGGAGAAGAGTCTTGTCCTCTGCCCTGAATCTCAGAGAAGTCTGGGTCTGGGAGCCAGAAGGCCTAGGATATGAGGCAAGAAGAGCCTGCATCATGCTTCACACCTCTGGGAACATTTATTCATACAGATTACAAATCACAGCTTGTTTCACCAGATAAGTATCTTAATGGCTGCCTGTGGAGGTTTGGGCAGAAAGAGGAAGCATGAGAGACAAAGAAAATGAAAGAGAGATGGGAGGAGGGGAAACAGTGAGGCCTGGATTCTCAAAACTTACTGTGCCTTTAACCATGGTCGCTAAACCAGTGTGGCAGTATTTTACCAGCTCACCGTTTTCTAGCAGCCTCCGACTCTGCCTTGCAAATGTATTACAATGAGGTCATTAATATTAAAATGGGCACTCCGGGCGATTTTCTGTCATCACCAGGTGATTCTCTGACTTTTGACAACCAAAAATTACCATCTGGTCCAAGGGCGCTGGTTCTGTGAAAAGCGCATCTCGGGTGAGTGTTTCTGGCTGTGGCTCATGATAAAATTTTTAAAAAACTATATACGCCATTCACATAAATTATAGGTGTAAAATTCAAAAGCCCATGAATCATGTGTGTTTGCAAGCTGCACGTGTTTTGTGCTGCAACAGTGGATGGCATTATGGATGGTGGTTCTTTGCACTCGCCACGTTGACCTGATGAGACCTAAAGATGCTGATGATGATGTCAGTGGAAGAAGGGAGGTAAAGAGGCCACTGAGGATTGGAGTGCATGCCTGCCCGCATGTGGCACGCGCCTAAGACATGTGCATATATTGCGCTCCACTAAGGCACACCCATGATATGCGTGCCTACGGCGTAGCTTTTCCCGGAACATGTGCGCATTTACACCTCTTTCTGCACATGTATCGATGGCTATCACCAGCGACTCATCTCTATGAACCTCCGTGAACCTCATTTGCATGCACGTTTTTTTGAGAATGACTTGTCTTTTTGAAATCGTTACATTTACAGTCCCGACAGTGGCCCGTTGAATTTTACCAGCAATATTAGAGAATCCAGCCCCGAGTGAAGGCAGATGGAGCATGGAGCATGCTCTTTTTTACAGAAAGGGTGGTAGATGCGTGGAAGAGTATCCCAGAAGAGGTGGTGGAGACAGAGACTGTGTCTGAATTCAAGAGGGCCTGGGATAGAGAGAGAAAGAGATAATGGTTACTGCGGATGGGCAGAATGGCTGGGCCATTTGGCCTTTATCTGAGAGATAAGGGAAACAAGAGAGATAAAGTGATAAGATGAATCAGAAGGAGGGAAAAAAGGGGGAAAGATGTACAATATAGGGGGAAAATGACCAAATGAAAAGAGAGAAAAAAAGAAGCAGAAAGATTTTGAGGATGAGAATAAGGAAAATTCAAAGGGACAAATAGAAAAAGAGGAGTCAAGATGGTCATTATCTTTTATTTTTATTTATTTTAGGTATTTATATACCACCTATTAAGGTTATCTAAGCAGTTTACAATCAAGTCCGCAAGCATTTATCCTACAACTTCATTTTATTTAACTTCTTCTGAAACGTGTAGGAGATGTGTTCATTCAGGGTCAGGAGGCATTTTTCTGTCCCTGGAGTTATCCTTTCCTCTGCTCCTCCCGCCACCCCAGCACACACACATTTTGGGCTGCTTTGGGCTGTGTCCTCTCTGATTTGTCCTGACCTCCCTCTTCTTCCTCCTTCAGTGAGAAAGGTTTATTCTGCAGTGAAGAAAAAGGATGGGAAATGAAAGGCTTATTCTGGAATCATTCCTCATTGACTTTTTTCGATTCGTTCTCAAGGTTTAGGGTTTTAAAGAATGCGCAGGCTGCAGGTATGATTTAAAACTGTGAGGAGACCTAAAGGTTGAGTTTGGCACCAATGGCAACGTTACATCTGTCACGGCACTGCAAAGATTTATTTCGAATGTGCTGTCTATAAGCTGAGAAACATTTTGGCCCTTTCCTAAGGTGCCTCAGTACCTTCTGGCCCAAAAATGAAAGAAAAAGCTGGAAGATGTAGTCGAGAAACAAATCCATGGGAAGCCAAGGGAATGCAGCGTTGCAATATGCTAGACCCTGAGTAGTTTGCTTACAAACCTGGATGTGTTTGAACTAAATCAACTCTCACAGAGTTAACAGGAGATTTATTATTTCAGTCTGCAAACTCACATCCTCCCCAACCACATTAACTGCAGCTCAAGAAAACCAAATCAAGCCATCCCCCAGCAGAAAAAGCAGAGCATTACAAAACAATTTCCTACCGATCCATACTTTCCATTTTCTTCTTTGAGTAACATTGTAAGAATGTAAAAATGGAAATGAAGACCTTAACCAAGATCACGAAGAAGAAAAATCAGGAGTCAGGTCGGTCTGAAGAGGATGAGCAGAGCCACCTCGCTCTCCTTCTATCGCTCTCCCTCAGGTGGATTCTATGAGTAGGTTCAGCTTGTTTCTTATAGACTGAGATTAAAATGTGATATACACAGAGAGAAAGAAGAGCTCGTGTGTTTGCAGCAGATTAAAAAGATAGTTTTGCAGAACATTACTACTACAACTGCTACTTATCATTTCTATAGGGTTACTAGACGTATACAGTGCTGTACATTACATATTCAAGACAGTCCCCGCTAAGTAGAGCTTACAATCTAATCAAGCTGACAAACAGGACAAATAGGGGGTTAGGGAGCTTCTCAGAAACATAATAATAATAGCTTTATTTATATCCAGTCATATCTTTCAGTTCAAGACATAGACACATGACGGTAGATAAAGGCCAAATGGCCCATCTAGTCTGCCCATCCGCAGTAACCATTATCTCTTTCTCTCTCTGAGAGATCCCATGGTTTTCAACAGGAGAGGCTGCAGGAATGAGCGAAGTTACATCAAGAGCATGAAGTAGGAGGAAACAAACAGGCGTGTAGCATAATTATATGTATTAGAAGGCAGAAGCACGCAAGTAGACGTAGAGGAAATCGTTTGAGGAAGTTTAAATGAATTTGTCAAATAAACAGGTTTTCAGTGATCTTCTGAATGATTGGTATGATGATGATGATTTAAGGAGTAAGTCACTTAGAGTATTGTTCCAGATTCCTGCTTGGAAGGAAAGTGTCTTTCTGAGGAATCTTTTGAATTGGCATCCTTTGGGATTCGGAACATAAGAATTGCCGCTGCTGGGTCAGACCAGTGGTCCATCGTGCCCAGCAGTCCGCTCCCACGGCAGCCCCTAGGTCAACGACCAATGCCCCAACCGAGACCAGCCCTACCTGCGTGCGCTCCAGTTCAGCGGGAACTCATCTAACTTTGTCTTGAATCCCTGGAGGGTGTTTTCCCCTACGATAGCCTCTGGAAGAGCGTTCCAGTTTTCCACCACTGTCTGGGTGAAAAAGAACTTCCTTGCATGAGGGGCGGCATTTGTTTTGGAGAACAAAGTGTTTCAGAAGGTAGGTGGGTGCAGTACCCAATAGTGTTTTTAAGCGTAGGCAACCAAATGTGAAAATTATTCTGGTTTCAACAGGTAGCCAGTGTAGTTTTTTGAAATATGGTGTGATGTGGCTGGATTTTTTCAGGTGAAAAATCAGTTGTATGACTGTGTTTTGGATTGTTCTCAATCTTTTGGTAGTTTTTTTGTAGGATCCTAGGTAAATGATGTTGCAGTAGTCCAGTGAGTTTAGGATTAGTGATTGTACTAACAGTTTGAATGATGCGAAATTGAAATATGGTTTTATTGTACGTAATTTCCATAATAGGCAGAAGCATTTTTTTGCTAAGACATTGGTGTGGGCATCGAATGTCAGTTGTTGATCTAATGTCACTCCTAGGATTTTTATAGTGGGGTTAATAGGAAAGTTTCTCCCTTGTAAGCTGAGTGATGGTACTTTGTATTTGTTCATTGGGGTTGCCATGAATATTTTGGTTTATTCGGGGTTTAGTTTGAAATTTTTGTTCATTGTTCTACGTGATCAATGTCTGGTTTCAGTTGATAGTGTAGAGAAGGGGATGATGATTGTGATGTCATCAGCATACATGTATAGATTGAACAGGATTTGAGATAGTGGGAAGCCTTGTGGGACACCACAGGAGTTGGTCCAAGATTGGGAGTAGACTTGGTATTTTCAGGAAGCCTTTGAACCAATTTAACACATGGCCAGAGATGCCTATGGCATCTAGACAGCTTAGTAGTTTGTTGTGGTCTACCAGGTCGAATTGAGAACTAGTGCAAAGTTCCCTGAGCTGAGTAGTTGGGAAATGTAATCCACAATGGAGGCTATGGCTGTTTCGGTGCGGAATCCTGATTGATATTCGTGCAATAAGACATTTGCTTTTTCAAATTGTTTTAGACACCACAGGAGAGGGGAAAAGGGCTCCAGTTAGAGAAGGGCTTTTTCCTTAACGGGGTTCTGAGGCTTTTCCTCCTCTAACTACTGTTTACTTGGTTCAAGAGAGACATTCACAATGACCTTGAGTTGGGAATGTCTAGTGAGGGAATTAAATTTTTCACAGGCAACAACTTATTATTTCTATAGCACTACCAGACACACACAGTGCTGTACATTAAACACACAAGAGACAATCCCTGCCTCATAGAGCTTACAATCTAATGAATTAATCTAACAAGAATGGGAGACTGGGCATCCCAATGGCGTTTAATGTGAGCAAGTGCAAAGTGATGCCTGTGAGAAAGAGGAGCCCAAATTATATCCACATTAGGACTCGCAGCCCAGGAAAAGGAGCCCAGTCTCATTGTTGATGATACTTTGAAACCCTCTGCTCAGTATGCAGCAGGGAGCAGCTAAAAAAGCAAATAGAATATTAGAATTAGAATATTATTGCTCCCTTATATCCACACCTGGATACTGTGTGCAATTCTGGTCACTGCATTTTAAAAAAGATGTAGTGGAATTAGAAAAAGTACAGAGAAGGATGAAGAAATGGACCACTTCTAGAAACAGAATACTGGACTTGATGGACCTTTGGTCAGTCCCAGTACGACAACTCTTACCTATTATGAAATCCTGCAGAGAGGAGACTAGGAGTTCCACATGGCTCCTTCACTTTTCCCCCTCCTCCTGACACTGCTTCTTAGAACATAAGAACACAAAAGTTGCCCTACTGGGACAGACCAAAGGTCCATCAAGTCCAGAATCCTGTTTCCAACAGTGTTCAACCCAGGTCCCAAGTAGTAAAACAGATTTTATGCTGCTTATCCTAGGAATAAGCAGTGGATTTCCCCAAGCCATCTCAATAGTGGCCTATGGACTTCTCTTTTAGGAAATTAGCCAGGCCTTTTTAAAACCCTGCTAAGCTAACTGATTTTATCACATTCTCCAGCAACAAATTCCAGAGTTTAATTACACGTTGTTTTAAATCTACTACTTAATAGCTTCATCGCATGTCCCCTAGTCCTAGTATTTTTGGAAAGAGTGAAGAAGTGATTCACATCTACCCTTTCTACTCCACTCATTATTTTATAGATCTCTATCATATCCCCCCTGAGCTGTCTCTTCTCTAAGCTGAAGAGCCCTAGCTGCTTTAGCCTCTTCTTATAGGGAAGCCGGTCCATCCCTTTTTATCATTTTCGTCACCCTTCTCTGTACCTTTTCTAATTCTGCTACATCTTTTTTTGAGATACAGCGACCAGAATTGCACACAGTATTCTTTGCATCTTTCACTATGATACAAATGTTCACATGCCAAAGATGTGTTGCCTCACCAGTGACAGTACAGTAAAATGAGACATCACTGGCTTGCACACCATTCACTGTAATGTATATTACAGAGTGATATTAAACCTTCCAAAGATATGAGGCATCACTGGTGGGATTTTTGCCTTCCACGATGCTTATGATGACACTTAGACAGTACAACACCAGAGACCCCCCTCTGAGGCAAAGCAATTTTTGGATTTAAGTGTGAAACACATCCAAAAAGAGTGGCTGGGAATATGGTAATGGTAGTCATGGCAACCGTGGTGTCCGAGATGGCTGAGTTCACACAATACGAGAGATTCCGTGCCTAGGACCGCAGGCATGGGGCCCGACTGTTCTCTGGAGGTATAAATAGTAGATTTCAATTACTCACCTCGGCAGGGAAGAGACAGAGAGAGGAGAGTTCTGCTGACAGACTTCAGCAGAATTTGGCCATCATATAGGTCTCTTCATGCTTACTTCCTTTACATCAGGTGGGGTTGGATGGTCGGATCTTATCCTGCGCCCTGACAGGAGTGATATTGGGGACAGACGGCAGAAAAGTACAAATGCCAACACCTGCGCTTTGGAAAATCGAAGGTTATGGCTGAGATGGACATTGTCAACTGTTAATAGAGACGTTGCTGAAAGAAAAAAAGATAACTTTTATATCAGACTAGCTTAGCTTAATACCATTTTGGATAAAATTTTGAAGGCCGAGGCTCACACTCTATCTAATGTATCTGGGGCACTGGGGGATTAAGTGACTTGCCCAGGGTCACAAGGAGCAGTGGAGGATTTGAACCTATAACCCTAGGGTGTTGGAGTTGTAGCTCTAACCACTGCACCACACACTCCCATTGGCTTTGCAATTGTATATCATGTTGAAGCAGCCTATTGGTGAATTGCAGTATCTAATAATTTTCTTCTATTGTATTTCCTCGTAAATGTTGTTTTGGGGGTTTTTATTGAGAGTAGGCAATATCTTTTCTTTGAATTCAAACAATTGCTGGATTTTTCTCGGTGAAGGGAAGAGCCTGGAGTGATAATGTAGAAGGTCCCTAGGAAGTAGATTGGAAGAGTTTTAGCTAACTGGCTGCTTTTCCCCGGGTTTTCTTCCTTCTGACAGGCAGTTTTCTGATTTGGCCTCCCGGTCATTGTGGTCAAATGTAAGACTGTACAGTATTTTGAATTTTGTTTCCTTCTTTCTTTCTTTTTTTTCTTTATCCCACTATATATTTAGATGTAAGTTTATAAAGAATACAAACAAAATAAATTAAATTGCCCCTGAAAGTTCTTGTTCTCTGCATAGTCTTTACCTCTCCCCCCACCACCCCCACCCCTTTCTGGGTCTCTAGAAGGTGAACAGGCCATGCGAATCGCTCTGTCAATTTACAGATTTCAGTGTAAAAGAGTTTCAGGCAATTCTACCTGTGCACCCTGAGATCGTTAGCATGAGACCCCCCACCCCCGAAAAATGCCTCTGCCATAAAGACAGCGAAAGTGGACTTTTCAGAGGGTCACTGAGACTAAAATAGTGGGAAGTCCCTTGTTTCCTGATGGGAGTGGGGAGATTATAAAAGGAGAGTGGCTTTTGGATGATCCTTTTTCTCCCGCCAAAGCCCAGGGTATTGAAGGAGACTCCTATTGGTTCCTGGGAGAGAATTGAGCTTAAAGACTGATTTGAAGAGAGTGGATAGGAAAATACAAGCTTTGGTTTCTCCTGTTTCTCCTGCCAAAGCTGTAGCCTGAGGGAGACTCTATACTGACTGGGGGAAGAGAACAGAGAAGTGATGTACGTGAAATTTGGAGTTGAAGAGAAGAAGTGACTGTTCCATGTATTATGCCTTTTGAACCTGATGATTGCCCAACTGAAGAAGTTGTATAGTTATGACTAGAATCTGCAATCCAGTTGAATAAAGCCTTCAATTTGCTTCTTGCAAAAACAGTGGGGGAGAATTCCCGGCTCCCCCAGCCTAAGCTCAAGTGAAACTCTGAAGCTGTGATCTGTGAGAATTATAAAATTTTAACTTTTTGTGAGCCCTGGTTGCGGGTTCCTGACCCAACGAGCTGGCCCGAGCCCCGCGGGATGGCTGCGAGGCACAACCAGGGCAACTTTAGAATTAAAATGATTTTCTTAGATTTAATTGGAAATCCCAAATCTGGAAGATGGTATCTACAGAAAAGTAGAAGTTAATAAAACAGAAGTCTGTGGTGATCATTTTAAATTGAACAGGATTAGATATTTGGGGCCAGATTCTACAAATGGTGCCAAAGTTGGCTGCTGCCTGCCAAATCAGCCCCAGCCCCGTGACAATCATGCAGCAGTACCATTTAAAGAATCATGGCTAACAACACAGAGGCATCATCCGTGTAGGCCAGGGTTTTACTGGCCTACATTGCAGACGTCTTTTGAGAAATGCATCTAATGGCACCTAAGATCATTTCCGCCCCTAACTGCACCTACCTTACCTTAGGTATTGTAGATGCGATTACGATGCCTAGTCTAGTAGGTGCCTTCTGGCAACAAGGTTTTAATTGTTTTTTTAATGATGCAGTCAATTACCATGTCAATCAAACCAATTAAGTTAGGTGGTGGTAAGATGCCTTCCGCCGCTGTTTATAGAGTCAGGCCCTTTTGCCTCTTTTGACTCCCCAATTGCACTTTCGTGGACATTTCTCATTAGTCATTTGCTCTGCTGTATTTGCCTTTGCGCCATCTTCAGATAGTCCAAAGCATGTCTGTATAATGCTCTGGTGACATGACCCTTGCAATCTGTGCAAAACTCTGCTGCACGACTCATCTTCTACCATCCTCGTTACACTCATGTCACCCCTCTCCTTAAATCACTTCACTGGCTCCCTATCGCATTCAGTTCAAGATCTTATTGCTGACCTCCACAAGTGTGTTCATTCTGCTGCCCCTCAATATCTCTCCTCTCTCCTTATACACCTCCCGGAGAACTCCGTTCCTCAGATAAGCCACTCTTAGCTGCACCCTTCTCCTCCACTGCCAATTCCAGACTTCCATGTGAGAAATATCAATGACATTTTCAATATTGTTTCATATCATTTTCTACCTAAAACAATGAGAAAAGCCCCAGAATATGGGTGTGGGGGGGGGGGGGAGGGGGTTTAATAGTGAAATGTGCAAAGTCGTTCCTAAGGAGGGGATACAATACTACCAATGATATTACTCCCAAAATTAAAAAATTGAAAACAAGCAAACTGAAAGCACCCTTTAACAAAATGGTAAACAATATATAATCCAAGTATTTGTTCTGCCCACCCTAAAGGATTCAGGAAACATCTTTGTGTGGCTCAGTTCTTCTTTGGCTCTTGTCTTTCCCTTGGAGCTCTATTTGACACAGATGAACTGAAGAGAGAAGATGGCGAGAAAGGACCTGACAACTCGATTCATTTGGGTTCTTAATCAACTCTGAAGTTCGAACTCGCAGCTGTTTACAGGATCTCTTATTTCATTACTGGCAACGTTTGGTTGTCCCTGAGCTTCTGGCTCCCACTTGCTACCTTATTTATTTTCACACTATTTAATTAAAGCCTAGTGTTTAATGACACAATATGTGTTAATTATTTATTCCTTATTTATTTACGTTTTGCATCCGTGCAAAATCTAGAGATGCCAATGTCAGACACAAGATGAATCTGATTCAGCAGCGAAAGGTGGATGGGGCAGATCAGGATAAACCTGGGTTTTCACTTTGGTTTTCAAAGGTCTCCCGTTTCCTTTGGAGATAAGCAAATTGGTGGACATCAGCATTAAACCCATGGAGAATTCATTGACCCAAGCTTTGCCATTCTTCATGAAATGTGATTCCATATGTCAGAATAGGCCACAGGGTCAGCTGGGTGGGTCAATGCTGCACATTGCCATGAGAAAGGTTCTTAGGGTGGGAAGGCATCTTAGTCATTGTAGTGGTCAAATTCAGGACCTGTGATTGCAGGGTTCTGGAGGATGCCTTGGTGTCTGGCCCCTGGCTCAGAGCTGTCAATGCAAGGACCAGTCTAGATACATCAGTTTGAGTGTTGGAGGTATATTTAATATGGAGTAAATTCTTATCTTTGTGCAAATGAAGGGTCAGAGTCCCAAATTTCAACTCTGATTCTGTTCCATCTAGAGACATAAAGCAACAAGAAAAATGTCTAGATCCAAACAAAAAGGAAGAATGACCCAATAACTGCAAGAGGGGTACAAGACCTTGAAAAGGTAAAACAATGACAAGCGAGATTAACAGAACAACCAGAGAAAAGGTCCTGACCTGGAATAACATGAAGAGCAACAGCTAGAGAAAACAAAACTATTTGAGACCCTTTGTTACACTAAAACAGAAAAACCTCTCTCCTTATTGGTGGAACAATCAACAAGTTTCTATCATTCCATGTGTTCCTGTTGTTAAAACTATGCAGGACGGATCCACTCCCAGAACAGTGAACCCGTCACTCACACAGCAATGGTGGATAGCTTCTGAAATATCATAAGAACATAATAGTCTTACTGGGTCAGACCAATGGTCCATCAAAGCCCAGTAGCCCATGCTCATGGTGGCCAATCCAGGTCACTAGTTCCTGGCCAAAACCCAGGGAGTAGCAATATTCCATGCTACCAATCCAGGGCAAGCAGCGGCTTCCCCCATTTCTTTCTCAATAACAGACTATGGACTTTTTCTCCAGGAACTTGTCCAAACCTTTCTTATAACCAGCTATGCTATCCACTCTTACTACAACCTCTGGCAACGTGTTCCAGAGCTTAACTATTCCCTGAGTGAAAAAATATTTCCTCCTATTGGTTTTAAAAGTATTTCCTTGTAACTTCATTGAGTATCTCCTAGTCTTTATAATTTTTGACAGAGTGAAAAATTGATCCACTTGTACCCGTTCTATTCCACTCAGGATTCATCCTCTTGAATCTCTGCTTGTCCAGTCCTGTTTATGTCTGGCTACTATTCATTGCTAAGGTTTTCTTTCCTGAAGCTCTGTTTCTGATCAGTTTTCCGTTTCAGACAAAAGCTTTGAGATAAGCTTGTAGCTACTGTTTCTCTCCCAGAAACCTCAAATGAAAGTGGTACTTTTTAAAATTGAACTGAAACATCTAAGAGACTCGTTAGAGCAGTAACAATTTAAAGACTGTGCAAAGTTACTGCTATAAACATTTCTTCTTACAGCGAGTCTGTTAATTCAGTTGTTCTATAGCAAATGTTTGGAAGTCAGTAGGAATAGCTGAAGTTGAAGCAAAGTTCAGCAAAAGGGCCAAATGAAAGACACTTTATCCATCTCAAAGGTGTTTGGAAGCAATATTAGGAATTGGTTATTGAACAGAAAACAGAGCTTGGGCTAAATGGCCATTTTTCTAAATGGAGGAGGGTGGATAGTGGAGTGCCCCAGAGATGCTATTTAACATATTTATGAATGATCTGGATATTGAAAAGACAAGTGAGGTGATTAGAAAACTGAATAAATAGAAACATGATGGCAGATAAAGGCCAAATTGCCCATCTAGTCTGCCCATCCACAGTAACCATTATCTCTTTATCCGAGAGATCCCACATGCCTAACCCAGACCCTCTTGAATTCAGACACAGTCTCTGTCTCCACCAACTCTTCTGGGACTGTTCCATGCATCTGTCACCCTTTCTGTATAAAAGTATTTCCTTAGATTACTCCGGCGCCTATCACCTCTTAACTTCATCCTATGCCCTCTCATTCCAGAGCTTCCTTTCAATTGAAAGAGACTCGATTCATATGCATTTGTACACAATATTCTAAATGAGGTCTCACCAAAGTCTTATACAGGGGCATCAATACCTCCTTTTTCCTACTTGCCATTCCTCTCCCTATGCACCCTAGCATCCTTCTAGCATTCACCGTCACCTTTTGAACCTGTTTGGTCACCTTAAAATCATAAACATAAAGAACATAAAAATAGCCTTACTGGGTCAGACCAATGGTCCATCAGCCCGTTCTATTCCACCAGTACACTATCTGGCCCCATCACTTTGTCTACCTTTTAATTTAGCTAGCTCCTCAGTAATACAACCCTCTGAAAATTGATCAGGGTCTACCACTCCTCCCATCCCTATTTGTATTTGTCTTCTGCAGTCCTCCTGGCGTTTCAGCTGTGAACACAGAAAGAAAAGGATAAATTGCTTAACAAATATTTCTGTTATCAGCTTTATCAGCTCCCCTTTACTTTTGAGTCTCACAATGCAACTTTTGCACTTATTCCTATCACTGACAGAAACATAGAAACATGATGGAGATAAAGGCCAAATGGACCATCTAGTCTGCCCATCCCCAGTAACCATTATCTCTTTCTCTCTCCAAGAGATCCCACATGCCTATCCCAGGCTCTTTTGAATTCAGACATTGATGTATCTAAAAAATATCTTGTCTCCCATTTTTTCCATGTCTGCTATTTTTTCTTCCATTTGCATCTTTGCTTTCCTGACTACAAGACCAGCCTCCCTTAACTTTTCCAGATATTTTTGCCTGTCTTCCTCTTTCTGCGATCTTTTGTAGTTTATGAAAGCTGACCTCTTATTCCTTACCTTCTCAGCTACTACTTTTGAGAACCACTGGCCTTCTTTTCCTCTTATACTTACTTGCCTCACAAAAAGGTTTGTCATCCTTACAATAACTCCTTTCAGTTTTGGCCTCTTCATTTCTACTCCTTCCAGATGTTCCCAACCAGATGACTATTCCTTGATTTAATTCCCCATCTGTTCAAAGTTAGTTTTATAAAGTTTAGAACATTTATTTTTGAATGAGCCCTATCTGTACCCATCTTAATATTAAACTGCACCATGCAGTGATCTCTGGAGGCCAGATGATCACTCACTGTAACATCAGAAATACTTGAACTATTCGTAAGCATTAAGTCCGGTATGACCCCATCCCACATGGGTTCCATTACCAACTGCCAGAACTGCCAACTCCTTATAGAGAATCCAGGATCTCCCTACTTCTAGACGGCCCCGCAAAAGGGATTCCCCAATCAACAACCAGCATGTTAAAATCACCTATTAGTAAAACGTCCCCTTTTTAGATATATTCTGAATGTCTACTATTAAATCTCTGTCCACTTCTTCTGTCTGTGAAGGAGGCCTGTATATCACACCAATGTAAATTTATTTACCATTCCCTCTTTCTAAATTGATCCACAGTGCCTCTTCCTTGCCCTGAAGATCCTGCAATTGTGTGGCTTTAATATGTTCTTTAACATATAACACTACTCCCCCTCCTTTTCTTCCTACCCTGTCTTTTCTGAACAGATTATAGCCCAGTATAACTACATCCCAGTCATGGTTCTCTGTGAACCATATCTCTGTGATCATCTTTTTCCATCACAGTTTCTAGATCCACAATCTTGTTTCCCATACTTCGAGCATTAGTATATAGTATACTGCTTTCCAGACATTGCCCCCTTTTCCCATCCGTGTAGAGGAATTCAGTGATTACTTACCTGAGGGCTTTGATCACCCTTCCCTATCACTTCTAATTTAAAGTCCTCTTTAGTAGATTAGCCAGCCTGCCGGCAAAGACACTTCTTCCCTTCTTGGATAGATGCACACCATCCCTTGGAAAATCATCCCATGATCCAGGAAGCCAAAACGCTCTATACGACACCATCCACTTTGCCACGCATTCATCTCCAAGATATAGCGGCACTAGAAAAGTTCAAAGAAGAGCGACCAAGATGATAAAGGGGATGGAACTCCTCTCGTATGAGGAAAGATTGAAAAGGTTATGCCTTTTCAGCTTGGAAAAGAGACAGTTGAGGGGAGATATGATTGAGGTCTACAAAACCCTGAGTGAAGTAGAATAGGTAAAAGTAATTTGATTTGTTATTCTTTCAAAAACTACAAAGACTAGGGGATACCTGATGCTGTGGATAACATGAGGAAGGACCTAACACAGCTCAAGGAATGGTCTGTAATTTGGCAGCTAAGAAATGCAATGTCTTATATATTTTTATCATCCACTTCTTGCCTCTCTTCTCCCCAGGGTAGTCTTCTGCTCTCCAATTCTCTTGTCTTCCTTGTCTTCTTTCTTTGCCCCCATTCCTGGTTCTCTCTCACTCTCCTCATCATTGATATTGTTCCCCCCCTACTAATGTTACATCACATCAGTATATAAAGCTGTTTTAGTTTGGTCATGGAAAATACAATTTACTATAAACACACAAAAAAGTACATTTTGCTGCTGAGTGAACCCTTGAATTGCTGCAGGAAACCAGGGATTATCATAAGTAGCATTAGAATAACAAGAGATCTGTTTTGGCAGCAAGAAATCAATGGAGGTGGGGAAAAAGTGCTCTGAAATTTATTCCGTCCCCATTCTGTTGGACAGCGCCTGAGACAGTAATCTGACAGCTGGGAGCCCTGGACCTGGAATTACCTGCACTGTGCTGAAGCAATTCATTTCTTTCTGCTTGGCATTCCCCTCCCCCTCCCCACCAAAGAAAGAGCAGTCAGTGTAGCATTGATGCAGACCTTTCACAGCCCTCCATCCCTCCCCCTGACCTTCTTTTCCTCCTAGTCATTCCCTGGGTGAGAGTGCCTTGGACCAGGAGAAAAGTTTCCCTGGAGGACCAGGCCTAGTGCAGTCCCTGGGATGCATCAAGCCAGCCTGGTTTTCAAGATACCTTCACTGACTATTCATGAGGTAAATGTTCATGAACTGATTTTATCGTATGCAAATCTATTTAATACATTTATAAAGGGTTGCCAGGTTTTACAATTGTAAAATCTGGACATCCTAGACCTGCCCCCCAGACCCGCCCATCTCTACCCTAGCTCCACCCTCTGCTTTGGTCGGGCAGGGGGCAATCCACACATGCGCAGATTGCCTCCTGCCCAACACGATTGAGAGGGGGATTTTCAAAGCTCAGACAAAGTCATCCGGACCGCTGGACATCTGATATCTCATTATCCCAAAATCTATGCGGATTACAATCAACATGCATGAGCATAAACAGACAAACAACCAAACATGTACACATTAACAAAAAAAACCTTTCCAAAACATTGTCTTATAGCTCCCATAAAAGGAAAATATCACATATTCATAGTGAGTGGCTGGGTGTGTCCCAAGAACTTAAAGCAGCAGGCTAAGGACCAGAGAAACGGGGTTCAGATTCCCAATTGGGACCTTAATTAACTTTCCATTGTTTCACATATAACATTAGATGGGGTACCAATGGAAAACTGAGTTTAAGAAGTTTAGGGGTGACATTCCAGGGAGGGGTTCTTAGTTCCTTTAACCCTCCTTATGGTGGATGAATTGGAGCAAGCAGCCCCGTCACAGTGGTACTTCAGCCCTGTTCTTTTGCAGGAGGTTCACCTTTGACATCAGATGCACAGGCAGGCTGGTATCAACTGCAGCCTCCATGGCATAAGAATAGCCTTCCTGGGTCAGTAGCCCTTTCTCAAGGTCACTAGTACCTGGCCAAAACCCAAGAAGTAGCAACATTCCATGCTACCGATCCACGGCAAGCAGAGCCTTCTCCCATGTTTTTCTCAAGAATTGCTGCTGCTGGGTCAGACCAGTGGCTCATTGTGCCCAGCAGTCTTAGGTCAAAGACCAGTGCCCTAACTGAGTCTAGCGTTACCTGTGCACGTTCTGGTTCAGCAGGAACTTGTTTAACTTTGTCTTGATTCCCTGGAGGGTGTTTTCCCCTATAACAGTCTTAGGTTTGTATGGAATCTATCCCCTTTTAACTTTAGAGAGTGCCCTCTCGTTCTCTTTACCTTGAGGGGGTGAACAACCTAAGTCTATTCCCTTCATTATCTTGAATGTTTTGATCATGTCCCCTCTCAGTCTCCTCTGAGGCCCAGTTTCTCTAATCTCTCACTATACGGCAACTCCTCCAGCCTCTTAACTATGGACTTTTCCTCCAGGAACGTATCCAAACCTTTCTTAAAACCAGCTACGCTATCTGCTCTTACCACAACCTCTGGCAACGCGTTCCAGAGCTTAACTATTCTCTGAGTGAAAAAATATTTCCTCTTATTCCTTTTAAAAGTATTTCCCTGTAACTTCATCGAGTGACGGAGTGAAAAATTGATCCACTTGTCCTCGTTCTACTCCACTCAGGTCCTTCCATTGTCTGGGATCCTTTCTATTTCAGGAGAAGGGGAGGCATTACTTTCCAATGTCTTTAGTGTTTTGGAGGCTGTTGAATCACTCTTAGCCCCACATTTCCATAGTCTCAAAATTCACAGTTTTGCCTAGTATTTGACCTGATCTGGAGAACTTAGGCCCAGTTTCAGGGCATCTTATGAGCAAATGTTGCAGAACTGCAGGCGAAAGGAGGTGACAGAAATGTTTTCAAGGCTGGCATGAAGGTGTCACCTCCTGTTTAATAATAATACTTACCTTCCACTTGGGGACTTACTCTGCAGTAAGGTTGAGAAAAGGCAGCAGGAATAAAGCTTTTTTGATTGTAACCATAGAAAGACGGTATAGCACATTCCATCTCCTTGAAATTAATGTGGCACATAAAAATTACCCTACTGGGACAGACCGAAGGTCCATCAAGCCCGGCATCCTGTTTCCAACAGTGGGCCAACCCAGGTCCCAAGTAGTAAAACAGATTTTAAGCTGCTTATCCTAGGAATAAGCAGTGGATTTCCCCATGCCATCTCAATAATGGTCTGTTTTTTCTTTTAGGAAGTTAGCTAAACCTTTTTTTAAACCCTGCTAAGCTAACTGCTTTTACCACATTTTCTAACAATGAATTCCAGAATTTAATTTCATGTTAAGTGAAGGAAAATGAGAGACACATGTTCTTATGTTTTAAATCTACTACTTAGTACGTATTTTTAGAAAGAGTAAACAAGCTTGAATTTGCCTTGCTTTCCATTCTAATGGGGGAATCTGTCATCCCTGTGAGGTTTGCACTAATTCTCTAACTAAAAGGACATGCACCCTTTTATTTAAGGTCTCCATGCCTAACCCTGCCTGAGAACACCTCCAGCAAATGTGGAAGCGGAGAGCGCAATAATGCCAACCTTTACTCACCCATGGGACAAGAGCAATTTTCAGCCCATTTGCATATAATGTGTACAGTGCTGTGTACGTCCAGTAGGGCTACAGAAATTATGATTACTAGAATCACTCTGGGGTCCCTTATGGGGGTCTTTCCCAGGTGCCATTTCTATCACAGAGGTTAAAATGCTGCTAGCTTCATTGATGGCGATTTTAATAATGAGCTTTTTGTGAGCGGTAAAGACTTGTGTGGTGTTCCTGCACTAACCACTAAGACCCAAATTCTCTAAATGGCATCATAAGTTGAGCGCTGGTAGGTGCTCTACCACCACCTAACTTAATCATTTTAATTGGTGTTAATCGGTGCATGAATTGACCATTAATAACCTTATTCCCTATAGTTCTAAGATTCTCAGATCTTCTTCTAAAAATCTTTGAAGATTATCAACACAATGAGGTCCACCATTTTCTCTGTCAGCGCTCCATCTCTTTTGAATAATATTCCGGTCCACTTACGTGAAGAATCAACTCTTCACCATTTTAAGACAAATTTGAGACCTAAATGCCCTTTTTAGGGCTACATAGTTTTATTCCCTCCCTTATTGTTCTTTCCCTATATGTTCTCTCTTTTACTTGATAAATTGTAGTTCTACCCTTCTTTCCCTTTTTTTGTTCCTGTTTGTTTTTAAATGTTTTTAACAATGATTATTGTTTTAATGGATGTATAGTTACCCCATACATGTTTTTAATGTAATGTTCACCGCCTAGAAGACTGATTGGGCGGTTTATAAAATTCCTAAATAAACTTGAAACTTGATTTAAAACCAATTAAAATGTAATTTTAAAAAAACATATAGGCGCCTTCAAACAAGGACGCTGTAATCACATCTACAGAGGCGCCTAACAGCGCCAGAAATGAGCTTAGATGCGATTCTCTTCAAACATAGGCGCTGGGAATGTAGGCTTGCCAAACCTGTATTGAATGGTAGCCATAATTCCGTGAATGGCGCCATAGCGTGATTGACGCACGATCGGCGATGTTTTTGTAGACAGCCACTGATGCAGAATCTGGCCCTAACCGTTTAGCAGAGGAACACCAGCTATCTTCCCCGACAGGTCCTCTCAAAAAAATTAAAGTATTTTTTAGCGTATGTACATTTGACAGTTGCTAGAGGAAACCTAGGAAGACATCATGTTTGGGAAGATTGAAGGAAAATGTTGAAGATGGTGGGATACATTGAAGTCAGCTCTGGGATGGCGCTGGAGCACCGTGTTGGACTAGCACAAAACCCATTTCTTTTTGACTCTGTAATTTATCAAGTCGCTAGGACTCGAACCTGAGTTGATGGCACTTAACACACCCACACTCAAAGGAAACCTAACACATCCCATGGTAGCCCTTCTCTCTGTTGTTCCTCTCCATCCCAGGCAGCCTGCAGACACTAGCGGCGAGCTGACCTGATGTCTTGAGGATGTTTGATCCACGAAGAGTAATCCATCGCCACACAGCTGTATCTACGAAAAATCCAATGCAATTTTCTCTTTTGTGTGAGGTGTTCGAAGTACTCCTTTCTGCCCCTCTGTTCTCCTTTCCCTTACAACCTGTGAGGGTAGGTTTGATGGAGTAAAGCTCCTTTGACCATTTTCAAAATGATCTTTTGCTGTGATTCACTGCACAAGGTAGAAGCTCTGCTCCTTATTACCTCGGGCGTGCCCTGCAAGCTATTGCAATTACAGAGGCATAAATGTTCAAATTACACATGTATTTATAGCTCATTTGGCTTGGCAGTTTTTCATGGTTCATCCGTTATAACAAATTCTGCTTTATAAAGCATAAGGACTGTAAATAAAGGCAGGAGGAGAGATTCTTCCTGATGAATGCAGCGAGGAAGGGGATCCTGAACTCATGATCACCCTTCCAGTGAGGGAGAAGCTGGTTTGTGTTAATACAGCTAAAAATAAACACAGGAAACTTAGCTTGGCCTGTTCTCCATCTTCAAGTGTATTTATAGAATGAACACGAGCCACCATCTGTTCTAGCAAACAAGGAATCTGGGCAGCAGATACACTTTGTTAGAAGAAGTCAGTATCTGATCTCCAGGAAATTCGTACCTGCAAGACAGGCCACTAACATCAACTGACCCACATCCACAAAAAGTGCTGAAGTGTGAAAGGCATTGTCCAGGGTCCCCTCCATCATTAAGCTTGGACAAGAGTTCTGGCTCCCATGAGGAGAAGGATTGAGTGAGAATTGGCAAAAAAAAGAGAGAAAAAAACCTCTTTAAAGAATTAGATCAGCAAACAAGGCAAAAAAGGGCAAATAAAACCTGCTACACCAGGAACCATATGTCAATGAAAACCAGACATGCGAAGGGTTAAGAAGAACTGAACGGAAACCAAAAGGTGAGATGGTTCATGGCAGGGAGAAGCTGAAAGCAGTTCTGATGTAGGGAAAGTTCTAGACAGAAAGGCCCAGTAAGGCTGGAAACTTGGTAAACATCACAACATCCATGTAGCAGAACAAACATGGGGATCACGACCCTAAGAGAATTAGGAAAAACGAAGAGGTTATGATGCCCAACTGATAAGCTGGATGTAAGGAAACCGGACATTAGGGCTTTGAAATTCAGCAACTTTCAGAGATATCTAGTTTCAAAAGACCCATCTGGGATTATAGTTTTAGGGCTCCCTTTACAAAGGTGCGCTAGCGTTTTTAGTGCACGCACCAGATTAGCACATGCTAGCCAAAAAACTACCGCCTGCTCAAGAGGAGGCGGTAGTGGCTAGTGCACATGGAATTTTAGCGCGTGCTATTCCGTGCGTTGAGGCCGTAACGCACATAGAAACATAGAGTATGACGGCAGAAAAGGGCCAACGGCCCAAAAATTCTGCCCACTCAAGAACCCTCCCTCTTCCCTCCCTCCATCATTTAAGCATTTCTCTGGAGTGACCCCCACCTGTCTGTCCCATCGTCCTTTGAAGTCGAGCATGGTTCTGGCCTCGACTACCTGACGTGGAAGACCATTCCATCAATCAATTACCCTTTCGGTGAAGAAATACTTCCTGGTGTCCCCATGAAATCTTCCCCCTCTGAGCTTTAGCGGATGCCCTCTTGTCGCCATGGGACCCGTAAGACAAAATATTTCTTCCTCCACATCAATACAGCCCGCGACGTATTTGAATGTTTCTATCATGTCCCCCCTTTCCCTGCGCTCTTCGAGAGAATATAAGCGCAGCCTGCTCAAACGTTCTTCATATGGGAGATTCTTTAGTCCTGAGACCATCTTAGTGGCCATTCGCTGAATCGACTCCATTCTCTTCACATCCTTTTGATAATGTGGCCTCCAAAACTGAACACAGTACTCCAAGTGAGGTCTCACCATTGATCTGTACAGCAGCAGTAGCACTTCAGGCTTACGACTGATAAAGCTCCTGATGCAGCCCAGCATTTGTCTAGCTTTTACTGTTGCTTTTTCCACCTGATTCGCAGCTTTCATATCTTCCCGGATGATTACTCCTAAGTCCCATTCTGCTGCAGTTCTGGTTAGGTTTTCACCATTAAGGGTATATGTTCTGCGTGGATTTCTGCTACCAAGGTGCATAACCTTACATTTTTTGGCATTAAAATTCAGTTGCCAAGTACTGGACCATTGTTCTAGTAAAAGTAGGTCCTGCTCCATAGCGTCGGGCATGATTGCACTATCAGGTTCTGCTGCGCTGCCTACACTGTTGCATAGTTTAGCATCATCGGCGAATAACGTAATTTTACCTCGAAGTCCCTGAGGCAGATCACTTACAAAGATATTGAATAGTATTGGGCCCAAGACCGAACCCTGTGGTACTCCACTGGTCACTTCTGATGTTTTTGAGGGAATACCGTTTACCATTACCCTTTGGAGTCTACCACTAAGCCAGTCTTCTACCCATGCAGTCAGTGTTTCCCCTAGGCCCATCACGTTCATCTTGTTCAGTAACCTATGGTGTGGGACACTATCAAAAGCCTTACTAAAGTCTAAATACACGATGTCCAGGGACTCTCCTTTATCCAGTTTCTTTGTTACCCAGTCAAAGAAGATTATCAGATTGGATTGACAAGACCTTCCCTTCGTAAAGCCATGCTGGTGGGGATCCCTTAGTCCTTTGTCATCCAGAATCGTGTCCAATCTGTTTTTGATCAACGTTTCCATAAGTTTCCATACAATTGATGTGAGACTCACTGGCCTGTAATTTTCGGCCTCTGACCTGCATCCCTTTTTGTGGAGCGGGATAATGTTTGCAATTTTCCAGTCCAAGGGAACTTTTCCCTTTGTTAGGGAAAGATTAAAAAGCTCAGCCAACGGTTCTGCAAGAACATCTCTCAATTCCCAAAGTACTCTGGGGTGTAAATTATCCAGGCCCATGGCTTTGTTCACCTTTAGCTTTGATAGTTCGTAGTAGACGTTGCCCGCGGTAATTGCAAAGTCCCGGAATGGGTCCTCCGAGCACCCTTTTGTCTGTGGCTGAGGTCCGGATCCTGGTGCTTCGCAGGTGAAGACTGAGCAGAAGTAGTTATTGAGTAGTTCTGCTTTGTCCGCGTCCGAGTCAATGAAGTTGCTGTCAGGTTTCCTTAGGCGCACAATATCGCTTGAGTTCTTCTTCCTGTCGCTAACGTACTTAAAAAAGGATTTATCCCCCTTTTTAACATGTCTTGCCAGATTTTCTTCCATTCGGAGTTTGGCCTCCCTGACTGCCGTTTTAACATTTCTAGATTTCGCCAGATAGGTTTCTTTAGCTTCGTAAAAGGAGCCCTTAGACTCTTCACAAAGCCATTTAATATTCATATGACTTATTTGTAAATTAGAAATTTAGAATTTAGAAATAAGTCATATGAATATGAAATTGCTTTTGAAACTACTTACCCAATTTCAAAGCAATTTATTGCTGATGGTGAGTATTGCTGCAGGGGAACTTTGTGAACTGATTTGTAGTTATACTATTGATTTGATGTTCGTGGGGTTACTACTGATAATAGGGGTGTCAGTGCCAAGAGATTATTTGCCAGTGAGGCGAAACATGTCGCCAAGTCCCAAGCCGACAGAATTTCAACTTAATAAGATAAGTGTTTACTATTTTGGCTAAGAGTATTAAAGAACAATAAATAGTAAAAATAAAAAAGTATTAATTTCTGATTTTGTAATGATAATAATCATGTAAAATGATTTGTTATGTTTCCATATCCTGTTATGTTTCTTTGTAAACATTATTTGAAATTTCAAAAAAAGTATTTCTATTAATACCATGAAAAGTATATAAAGGAAAAGATCAATGACGATTTGAGCAGTATTTCTAAAAATCAATGAAGGATTACAGCACTAGACTCCAATGATCCTGAGTAGTGGTAAATGAACATTGAAGCTAATTGAGTTATGGAAGACTGTATGCTCTATTGATATTAGTGTTTGACTATTAATGCGATCAGAATATATAATGCCAAAACAATAGACTTGATAAGAGATTATTCTGTGCATCAGGTGGAGATAGGGGACATTTTCAAGTACTAAGAAATGCAGGAGAAGTAGGCTAATGGTTAGAAAAGCGGACCGAAAACCGGGAACTAGATTCAATGGCCTTGGACAAGTCCCTTAACCCTCCATTGCCCAGTACCTGTATGTGATATGTAAAACCACTTTGGTATTAGCACAGAGAAGTAGCATATCAAGAATCCAATAAACCTAAAGATGATAGCAATAGAAATCTCTCCGTTACCAGGCACATTGTGAAGTAATACAAACCCTAAACATACATATAGTAAACATGTCACACAACAGAAGACTAGCGTGGGCAACAGGGAGAGAGGGACAGATTCTTAAGACTAGTGGGGGCAACAAAAACAAGAGGGCATTCAAAAAAAATTGAAAGGAGACAGATTCAGAACAAATGCTAGGAAGTTCTTCTTCACTCGGAGGGTGGTGGACACCTGGAATGCGCTTCCAGAGGAGGTGGTAGGGCAGAGTACGATTTTGGGTTTCAAAATGGGATTGGATGATTTCCTGAAGGAAAAGGGGATTGAAAGGTACAGATAGAGGGTTACTATACAGGATATTAAATGATTAGGGAATAAAATGTTTTAGGTAAAAGATCACTTACAGGTTATGGACCTGGGGGGGCCGCCGCGGGAGCGGACTGCTGGGCATGATGGACCCATGGTCTGACTCGGCAGAGGCGATGCTTATGTTCTTATGAATCCCTAAGAGTCCAACAGTTAGAGGTCTACACAGGAAAAGGCAGCATTACAAACATCACATTTGGCCCTAGAACACCAATAAACACGCAGAAGAAGGGATCACACATTAGAAATAGAAATATGAAGACAAAAACTGAACAGGGAACCCCAAGAAGTCAAACTTGGCATTGCTGCAACACTGGAGAAATAAAAACATCTGCAATGTACATTTTCTAAAGCTAATACTTGTATTCCAGTTAAATTTTTTAAATCACTGTTGTCCGGGAACAGCTTATAGCTGGCTATCCGTGATATTCAGCGGGAGATCCCCAGCTGAATATCCCATTTGGCAGAGAGACCCGGTAACCGGCTACATTGTACGACATAACCAGTCATCACCAGTATTCATCGGCTGACCAGCTGTCTCAGTTCAGCAGCCAGATTATCCTGCCAGGTCTGTCTTTGGCTGCTATGACTTAGCTGGCCGGCTGCTGAATATCAGATCAGGCAAAAATGTCTCAGCTGGATATTGCGCTAGCATTGAATTTTCAGCTTTGGTTTGGACAACGGGAGACAGCCGGCTATCTTCCACAGTCTGAATATCGAGCAGTTTACTTTTCCAGTCACATTGATTCCAGTTTCTCTTTTCTGCTTTCCTTTCAGTCTTCCTTTTCCTGCTTTCTCCTTTATCTCATCCTTTCTGGCCCATCCCTTCTAGCTCTCCCATTTCCCATGTTTTATTCCTTCCCTGACCTTCTATCTTTCATCCACATTTCTATCCTCCGTAATCAAAGAAGGAGAACCAATATTCCACCAACAAAATCGAAATACGAAAGCACAAAGTAGAACACAAGTCTCTGAATGTCCGAGAAGGACTTGTCCTGTACACTTCACGTCTTTCAAGTTCATCTGAGGTATTAGGGACCATATTATTTGTGTCCATTAATCTAGGACCCCTGAGGAAGACTGAGTATTCACCAAAACAAGCACCGTGTAGAGTCTGAAGCTCACTTTTGTGAGGATGTACCATCAATAACACATTTTGCACCTAATTAAATCCTGAAGGTTGTTTTCATTTGATTTTTAATCTAACTATTTGAATATACAATATCTCCTGGCTATCCAGAGACTTGTGTTCTATTTTGTGGATTTTGTATCCTCCATAATCATAAGAATAGCCATCGTAGGTCAGACCAATGGTCCATCTAGTCCAATATCCTGTTTCTACAGTGGCCAATCCAGGTCACAGGTACCTGGCAGAAATCCAACAGTAGCAACATTCCATGCGACCGATCCAGGGCAAGCATTGGCTTCTCCTATGTTTGTCTCAATAAAAGACTATGGAATTTTCCTCCAGAAATTGTCCAAACTAAACTAAACTAAACCTTAGTTTATATACCGCATCCTCTCACAATTATGGAGCTTGGAGTGGTTTACAAGAGCTTAATGTAAGGAAGGAACAGCATAATGAGGTAGGAGGATGAGTGTAGGGGGGAAGAGAGCATTACATTTCTTAAAACCAGCTAAGTTAACTACTCTTACCACATCCTCTAGCAACATGGTCCAGAGCTTAATTATTTTCTGAGTGAAAAAAATATTTCCTCCTATTGGTTTTAAAAGTATTTCCCTGTAACTTCATTGAGTGTCCCCTAGTCTTTGTAATTTTTGATGGAGTGAAAAATCGATCTACTTGTAACTATTCTACTCCACTCAGGAATTTGTAGACTTCAATCCTATCTCCCCTCAGCTGTCTTTTTTCTAAGCTGAAGAGCAGTAACCTTTTTATTCTTTCCTTATATGATAGGAGTTCCATCCCCTTTATCATCTTGGTCGCTCTTCTTTGAACCTTTTCTAATTCTGCTATATCTGTTTTGAGACACGGTGACCAGAACTGAATGCAATACTCAAGGTGAGGTTACACCACGGAGCAATACAGAGGCATTATAATATTTTTAATCTTATTTACCATCCCTTTCCTAGCATCTTGTTTGCTTTTTTGGCTACATTGGGCGGAAGGTTTTAGTGTATTTTCTATGACGACACCTAGATCTTTTTCTTGGGTGCTGACCCTAAAGTGGACCCTAGCATCTGATGGTGTTCACGCCTACTCCATCTCCCCACTGGAACAACAGGGAGTTTAGGTAGGTCCATTGGGCCTATTCTGACTGAGGGGTTGGGAAAGGGGTCTTTAGTTTTCTCGGAGAGTAGTGGAATGTTTGCTTGTTGAGGGGTGGGAGTGGTTGTTTATTTGTCAGAAGATGGGGACATGGACACAGGATTTACATGGGTCCTGTATAAGTGTGTGTAGATCCTGGCTGGACACAGTCTGGTCAGCCACCGTTATTGAATACCAAGACCTAATTCTGCGTACAGCACTCAGCATTTAAAAAAGCGCTGACAGCCACTGGCCAAATATTGACCAGAATGAAAGCATATTTTAGTTACAAACAGCTACTTGGCTCTAAGAGGAATCTGTCTGCGCAAGCAGTAAAGATCACTACTTCTTTCTGACTGAATAAAACCAAATATACCGTCTTTATTCCCTTTTCTAGTGAATTAAACTACAGTTCTTGGCATAGTGTCACTGGAGAATTGTTCTTAGGCTTAGATCCAGCACATTCACCAGCCTTTAGGAAGGCAGAAACCAAGGCAGCTCAAGTCTTATTGGAGAGCTTCTGAAAGAAAGAAAACTTTCTTAAACGTTAGCAAGCAGGGAAAGTTAAGGTTCTCAGTTGCTATGAGGTATCTCTCAAGGTCATCTTTACTCCATGCAGCTAATTATACGGTAATAGCCCAGAATCCTTGTTTTCTCAATTTCCTTTGGTTCAGGTAACAGACATGTCCAGAGAGAGAGACTTCTGCTGGAGTTCCTACAAGTGCCCCACATTTGACTGAAACCTTTAATGTCTCTCCATCACAATCTGTCAAACAGCAAAAATCTGTTGACATTGTAATGGTTAATAACATTCAAGTAAACCACATACCAATAATTTAACTTTCTATTTTATGTCTAAAATATATACAGAGACTGAAATAATATCCTGGTGAAAGATCAGAGAGGCAATACAGGCCCAGCTGATGCTGAAGAAAGTAAGGTACATGGAAAAGTGAACCCTCAGTACGGCAAAGATTGAGAAGCATCCTGAGCACCTGGATAACAGGAGAACAGCATTCCTTTGGAAATGCAATGAAAAAGAAAATAAAAACGGCTAATTTTGTATTTGAATTGAAACACCCTCTGTTCTTTTTTTTTTTTTTTTTTTAACATTTCCTTTCATTTGATCAGGGCTGGCATCAGGACTGTCTCAAACCAGAAAAGTGCCCCGTACGAAACACCCTCTAGAGCAGGGGTAGGGAACTCTGGTCCTTGAGAGCCGTATTCCAATCGGGTTTTCAGGATTTCCCCAATGAATATGCATTGAAAGCAGTGCATGCAAATAGATCTCATGCATATTCGTTGGGGAAATCCTGAAAACCTGACTGGAATACGGCTCTCGAGGACTGGAGTTCCCTACCCCTGCTCTAGAGCTCCTCTCCTGCCCAAGGAAAGCAATTTTGGAGCCCCTGCAGAGCTCACACATAGCTTGCTGGCATTAGGGGTGCAAATAGGAGAGTAGCCAAAAAGTTTGTATCCTGCATATCCGAGAATTCTATGTAGGTAACAAGCAACATGCATAATATCATACAAAAAACATCATCAAACACGCAATTAAAAAATAAGCTTCTAAAAAAACAATCAGACATAAATCTAACAAACATATGGACCTATAATAAAAGCAGCATCGCAAATGACCTAATGGGCTCTAGACTGACATTAGGATCATCATTCCTTGTAATACAGCTGTATCTCAGATTACCCAAACTGATGGAATCATAGATTCAAGAATTTAAATTCAAATGAAATCATGATAAGACCAAATTCTTTGTTGCGTCTCCACCTAGAATTTTACATGAACCATCAATTACTATAGACTCAACACTCTATAAGATCAATCCAACAATTAAAACATTGGGAGTTGTTATAGATCAACACTTGACCATGAAAAAGCAAGTAGATGCTGTGGTGCAAAAGGGTTATTACAAACTTTGGAAGCTGCGTACTATAAAATCATAGTTTGAGTTTCCGGCCTTTAAACTTTTAGTTCTGTCGTTACTTCTAAGTCTTCTTGACTATTGTAACAGTGTCTATTTGACATGTACCAAGAAAGAGATGGCTAGGCTTAGACTGAGTCAAAATACGGGAGTCAAATTAATTTATGGTCTAAAGAAATATGATCATGTGACTCCTTTCTACCGTGAGTTGCATTGGCTTCCAGTGGAGGCGCGTTTTTGGTTTAAGCTGGGTTGTCTTTGTTACAAAGTTGCGTATGGTATTGCTCCAAACTATATGATCGATAGATTTGTCATAGCATTCCATAAACATAGGAGAGAATTGCATGCATTGTTTAAGGTTGTAAGAGCAAGAAATCCTTGGAACATACACTGGCATTTCTATGACAGGGAATTTAGGCCACTGTTGCGGAGTACTTGCTCTTACAAGCACTTTAGAACTCAATTGAAAACTCATCTTTTTTCAAAATATTTAGCAAACTAATTTAAATCACCCTTAAGTTATGTTATTTTTATTCTTTTGTTCACCGCATTGAACTTACGGTTATGCGGTTTATAAGTCCAATGTTATGTTATGTCACATAAGTGCGCTCAAACAGTAAAGTTTTAAGCATCTTACAAAATTGTCGAATTGCCACTGGCAGCGCATTCCAACCAAGCTTTACGGTTCCCCAACAACCTCACCGCAATGAGTGGTGATGCTTCTAAGCACAACTTATCCATGGAACGCAACATGCAAGATGGCTGGTAAAAATGAAGTAAAGAGTGCCAAAGAATAGGGCAATCATCTTTCAACAGCTTAAAAATAATGCAAAGAACTTTAAATTGAACATGAACACTGACAGGCAACCAGTGTAACTCTCTCAGAACAAGTGTGATATGTTCAAATCTGGATTGTGAACCAGTTGAAAGTCCGGTACCACATATTTCGGCCATCCCAAATACAATGCATTACAGTAGTCAAACACCGGCGTGAAGATCATCGTAATGGCAGTCCTGAAATTATTCAATGACAAATAACCCCTTAAACTGTGCAACAACCGAAGTTTAAAGAAGGCATGGGATACTACCAACTTCACCTGCAGTTTAAAAGAGAGAGTAGCGTCCAACACAACCCCTAAATAGCTGCATTGCTGAAGTGCAGGAACCGAGCAAACAAACCAAAACTGCAGACTTGTACACGGTGCAGGCAAATTTTATTTTGACAAATAAATCTTAACTAAAAACCTTTTACCAGACAGGGGACCCAACACGGTCCGTGTTTCGGACAACCTTCATCAGGGGTCCGTGGTAATAAAGGTAAAAAGAAATATATCACAAAAAGAAGCCTGGAAAAATAGCGTTTGGTAGCACACCAGTGAATCTCTGAAATGCACTACAAGTTTGTCACAGTAAAAAGGTTGTCCGAAACACGGACCGTGTTGGGTCCCCTGTCTGGTAAAAGGTTTTTAGTTAAGATTTATTTGTCAAAATAAAATTTGCCTGCACCGTGTACAAGTCTGCAGTTTTGGTTTGTTTGCTCTGGTCTGTTTTTTCACTGCAGACGAAGTTGGACCTTTGGTTCTTTTGTTGTTTTGAAGTGCAGGAACCACCATATTACACAATAACACCTCAGATAATTCTCTCTCCCAGTTTTCGCAACATTCAGCTTTAACTGATTCAAACTTATCCAGTTCTGAATTATTTGAAAGCAATTCTGAAGACAGTTCAGAGCTTCTGTCATGGACTTATCCACTGGGATCAAGAACTGTATGTCATCGGCATATAGATAAAAACTAATACCAAGTGCTCGCAATTCTTTACACAATGGCTGCAAATAGATATTGAACAGCATCACCAACAGAGAAGACCCTTGCGGAACGCCACATTTCAATATAGCCCACTCAGACTTCTCCTGACCCAATTCCACAAAAAAATGTACGATTCTCCAAAAAGGAGCAAAACCACTCAAACACTGTACTACCAACTTCCAGCGCTCATAACTGAGACAACAAGATACAGTGATTGACAGTGTCAAATGTGGCTGAAACATTGCTCATTGCTGCTTGTTGGACTGTCTTTTTCTTGCCCTTGCCTGCCCTGCCTCCTCCGGAACAACGTGAAACTCCACCCCCTGTGATGTCAGGAGATTCTTTGGAATGAGGTTGAAATTGTAACTCAAGCTGAGGTGAAGGAATAAGTCCACTAGTTCACTTGATCTCTGTCCGGTTGGGGTGTTAGTGTCAATGATTGATCTGCTTCTACCTTCTGTCACTCAGATTTTAATGCAGTCCTTAACGACAGGCTGTGTTCCCATTAGATTGAAAATGGCTGTCGTTCGCCTGGAGCATTTTCGGCCTATTTCTTCGTTGAACTTTTTAACAAAAGTTCTGGAAAAAGTTGTGTTAAGGCAGTTACAGGATTTTCAGTTTGGATTTAGACCTAGGCACTCAATGGCCTTGGGCCCTCATGTCTACCCTGCATGTTGAATGCTCACTGTATTTGAGAAAGAAAAAAGGGCAGTGGAGTGACCCCTTCCCACCCTGGACCTCACTTACCCTGAAATGAGACATACACATGTTCACACGGGTGGTGCCCTGGGCAAACCCTCATTCTTGACACCCACCTTATCTCTCCAGGACGTGAATGTGTATTAAATAGGAAAACTGGTGTATGTTTCTGATCTCTGAAGTCTAGAAATTCACCCACACTCACGGTGGAAGTTGGTGGCGGAAGGGGGGAGGGTGAGTGGACTTTCAAGGGCTCAGAGGCACTGTGCCACGTTTCCTTCCTAAGTTATTTCTATCACTGTTGCTGCCAGTCCTGAGGAGTCATGTCAGTGACTCAGCCGTTGTAATGAGAAAGAGGTTGAAGGCCGCTTCTGCAAAGGTGTTTTCAGAAGGGGGGTGGGGGGGGCACTTACTGTCATCCTCCAAAGTTTGTTTCTGTACATAGCTGCCTAGTTCACCCTGTGTAGGTACTTGCACATTTTTTCCCATTCTCCCCTCATTCAATAACTTTGCATCTAAATTTAATGACCATTTGATCGCTGTTGGATTTCAATTATCACCTTTCTGTGCTACAGCCTAAGCTGCTTACATATATTACATGCAGGTCCTTTCTCTGTCCCTATACCTGAGGCAGTGGAGGGTTAAGTGACTTGCCCAGGGTCACAAGAAGCTGCAATGCAAATCAGCTTGTGTTACAGAATAAGGGATCGTAGGTGGGTAAGTGGCAGACGCGCACTTGGCGCTGTTCTTTACATGTTCACAGGGGAGGAGCATGGATGGGGGAGGGTTCAATATTTACATGTGGAACTCAAGAGCTGTGCTAAATCTTTACTGTGTTTTAATTACGTGTGTTTTACTGTGATCCACTTTGAACAAAAGCCAATTATAAAGTGCTGAATTTAGGTGCACACTCACACCTGCTACTGACACAACTCAAGTGGGCGCTCCTAAATGTACACATGTAGATGTTGGCTTATGGTCATGTTCTATAATGGAGAAGGGGGCCAAATTTATTTAAAATGAAATATAAATGATGAAAATGTGGGTCATTGTGTTTCAAAATAGGAGCAAATTTGAAAGGAAAGCACAGAATTTACACACACACACACACACACACACAAGCATTCACCCATACGCAGTCACATACACCACCTGGCCTAATTTACTGGATGCAATAAAGACTGCTTAATTCAGCGCACTAGCTCTGTTTTTAAATAAATCCTACCCTCAGGGGGACTGTTTCCTTGTACTGCTAAATGTGATCCATATATTTATACTGTGGGGGAAGAGAAGATTCTGCTGCCAGCACGAGAGCAAGAAAGAGTGAGTGACGTGAGGATGGAAGAACAGAGGCCACAAGAGAAACAAGCAGAGCAGAGCAAAGAGTCAGGTGAGGAACTAGAGCAGCAGAGGTCAGACTAACCGACCCCCTGACTTCTGCTTTTGGGGAGAGGGAGCACATCCGTCCTATTCCAGTCCTCCAGAACCACCAAAAAGATCATCGAGAGGAACAGCCAGAACTTCCCTAAGTTCCTTCAGTGCCCTCAGATGTATTTCAAAAGTGTGTGTGTGTGTGTGGGAGGGGGGGGGGGGGGGGTTAAAGTCAGCTACTGTTAAAATGGTTTGTTTTTTTAATAACTGGGTCTTATTACATAAATTGGGACCTGAGCTAAAGCAGAACAACTGGTAGAATAACGTCTTCACTGTAGCTCACGTTGATCACTATGTCTCTTCATTAGAGGATCTTACATTATTGTCATTGAAAATCAGTTGCTCAGGATCACCGCAAGGACCTTTCAAATGAAGACATGGTTGATTAATATATATTAGTAGGAATCAGAATTTAATTTCTTCTAAAATAGGAAGTGAAGCTTGGAGCTGAAGACTTCAAGTTCTTGTCCCTTTTAGACACAGTTCTCAATGCTTGGTATCTACATGGCCTTTTTTTTTTTTTTTGCTTGATCCCAGTAGTAATACTGCAAGACTACCACTAGGGGTCAAGAGGCACCATTTTGAATCCTGAGCTTGCCCCATCCCACTAGACATCATGGATTGATGAGGTAGGCCTGGTATCTATGAGAGGGGCTTTGGAGGGGAGGCATTGACTGAGGATTGGGGTGTACAGAATAGGAGGTACACACTGAGGATCTTCGAAGGTGGAGAGTCTGTTTGAGGGTGGGGGAGGGGTGTCTCTTTGCTGTGCTAAGGAGAAGTGTATCCAAACGTATTACTAATACTGTACCAAGGATTTTTGGGTGCAGAGGGCTGATTATTAGCAGCCTGATATCCCTGGGAAGGAAAATAATGCCAGCTCAAAGTCGGTATTGTTTTTCTACAAATAATGCAGCTTTTAAAATTGAACACAAATTGTGTTATTTAATTTGCATAATAATGAGGTTCTCTGCATGCTTTGCAGCTCGTTATTAGGTGATGCATGCCAGCCTAATGTGCATTTTGCTATTTAACGCACATTAAGAGGCAAATACGGTGAGTTACTGCCTCAATGCATGTTAGTAAGTATCTCCCTCTCCTGCATTCACATAAGTTCTTTTCAGTGACACCCTTCAAAAGAGGAGACCCTCACATGATGCAGTGGAGCTAGCCTAGGAGCCTCCTGTATTTTGGGACACATCAAGGCACAATTTCAAAGCTTAGGCGGGGCATCATTTGCTCTATTTTCTACCATTTCCATGAGCGTCAATTTCCAACTTAACAAGGCAAGTGAGCAGCGTTCCATTCTAAATGACAGCTCAGCAAGAAGCTTTGAGATTATTCATTCTCTCAAAATTAATTTTCTTGCCTAATTAAATTGTATGTTTTTTTCTCTTGTATTACCTAATGTGTTTTAAATGATGTCCCAGTTGTGATAAGTCTAGATTATCTTTCCTAGGATGTCTGGGTTTGTGAGCAGTTCCTGTTTATAAAGCAGGCAGAGCTGACCAAGAGGTAGTAACAGATTTGCCTCTGTGGGTTTCTGGTGAATGCAGATGGAACTGTTTCTATCCTACATTTGAAGACGTTGGCTCTGCACATCTCAGAAAATGCAAATTGGCTTTTTAGGCACATGGTGCGTTATCAGGCATGCTACAGTACTAAACACATGAGTCTTCTTGCTCTTTTCTGGACAAGCAAGTTAAGCCTGGTGACATCATCAGTAGCTGGAAAAAGGAGAAGGAAATGCACGAAGGCCACTCACAGCATGATCTCAGTGCAAAGAGGGTGCTCTTAAATTTTTCATCAAAATGCCGTCCTAGTTAAAATGGGTACAGAACACAGTAAGGAATGTACAGTCCAAGACACAAGCACACAGCACTCAACTGGTTGGTCAATTCAGCAGTAACGGTAGTCCCTGAGCAACATGGCCCTAACTGAAATGCTGGCCACCATTGGTGGGACCTATTTGCAGACAAATGAATTGCACTAAACATTTTGCAATGTACTTTGTTGCACTTGGAAGGTTTTTGACCAGTGAGCTTTCCAAATTTTCATGTTTACTTCGGACTTGATATAAAATATACACTTCATAATGGTCCTAAAAGAAAATCATCTGCTGTCCAGCTAAAGTTGTGCTTTGAAATAGGCATCTACTACTCAGCATAGGAAATCTAACAAAGATAAGTCTTTAAACTCCATTTGAAGTGACACTTTCAGAAAAATAGACATTTTTATTTCTAAACTGGCTAAGATAATCGTTTATGGCTTGTTTTCAACCCGTTGACCTTTTTTTTCTAAAATGCATGTTTTTGCTGCATGAACTTGGTGCATATATGTCCATTTTTCCTGTTTTTAGAGCAGCCTCTACAAGACTAAGAATGTCATAATGCCCCTGTATCGCTCCATGGTGCGACCTCATCTGGAGTATTGCGTTCAGTTCGGGTCTCCTTATCTCAAGAAAGATATAGTGGTGCTAGAAAAGATTCAAAGAAGAGCCACCAAGATGATAAAGAGGATGGACCTCCTCTCGTATGACAAAGACTAAAACGGTTAGGGCTCTTCAGCTTGGAAAAGAGACGGCTGAGGGGAGATAGGATTGAAGTCTACAAAATCCTAAGTGGAGTAGAACGGGTACAAGTGGATTGATTTTTCGCTCCGTCAAAAATTAGAAAGACTCAAAGTTACAGGGAAATACTTTTAAAACCAATAGGAGGAAACTTTTTTTCACTCAGAGAATAGTTAAGCTCTGGAATGCGTTGCCAGAGGATGTGGTGATAGCATAGCCGGTTTTAAGAAAGATTTGGACAAGTTCCTGGAGGAAAAGTCCATAGTCTGTTATTGAGAAAGACATGGGGGAAGCCACTGCTTGCCCTGTATCGGTAGCATGGGATATTGCTACTCCTTGGGTTTTGGCCAAGTACTAGTGACCTGGATTAGCCACCATGAGAACGGGCTACTGGGCATAATGGACCATTGGTCTGACCCAGTAAGGCTATTCTTATGTTCTTATTGTATTTTAAAACAATAGTGAAACTTAAGACATCTCAATTCTAACTTCTTCATCCTTTTGAAAATGGAGCTGAATATAGTAAACAGGTAAAAGGCAAAAACTTCCAAGTCTATTTCTTACTTGAAAGATGCCCATCTGAGTGGTTTATAATCAATTTTAAAAACAGAGACAGAAAGAAAACAGAAAATTACATTTTGATATAGTCAAACCTAATACTTAACAATGTCATGCCCAGTCGAAGCCAAAAAACCTGGGTCAGAATTTCCACAGCAGCTCACGGTTCAGTGCAAGATAGGGAAAAAGAAAGAGCAAGCCAGATGGATTACAGGGCACTCATGACAGAAGCCAGAAAATAACAAGAATCCCAGAGAGGACCTTTCAATGTCAAAAAGCAAACATTATTTTCCAGAGGCTGAGGCAGCATGGCTTTACCAGAAGAAGATTGTGTCAGATAAATGTGATTGATTTATTTGACTGAGTGACCAGAGCATTAGATCCAGGACGTGCCCTGGTTGTGCTTTCCTTGGACTGCAGCAAAGCTTTTCATACTGTCCCACTTAGGAGACTCAGAAATCAACTGAGCAGCCCGGGGCTGGGTCCCAAGGTGGAGTACGGAATGAGAAAGCGCTTGCCTGACCGACAGCGTACGCTGGGAAAGGTGATTAGCGGGAGCCTCAGGGACTGGTCCTGGGCTGATTTTGTTCAATATTCTTCTGAGGGGTTCGAAGGAAAATCTATCTGCTTAAACACAAACGCCCCGTGCATGTCTATTTTCATCTGGCTGGTTTATTAAATACCCAAGAATTCACACCAATGAGCATTTCCTTTCCATGAGATAATTTTCAAGAGAAAAATGCTGGGTCATACCATGTTACATGTCGTATGTTTGCCATGCTATGTTTTGTCATACAAGGTGCGTCATGCCATGTCTCACCACACCATGTTTGTCATGTTATGCTTTAACTATGTTTTGCCATCTCTGTCAGACAATGTCGTGTGTACCAGCAGAGGTGTACCACTAGGGACACTTGAAAAAATTCTTATGTTCTTAGAGTCTGTTATTGAGAAAGACATAGGGAAGCCGCTGCTTGCTTGAAAGCAGGGTGAAATTCAACATCTTTTTGCTAAACACAAAATCATTCATCTCTCAGAACCGTAATATCTAGTGATCAGACCACATTAGCATACACCAACGCTGCGCTCGAGCCAAGAATACCTGTTGGAAATACCCTCCTTCAGAGACAAAAATGTTCTCAGTGATGGCACCAAAGGAATTAAAACTACAAAATGACACCGGAAAGTTCAAGAAAGGGAGAAAGACCATCCTCTTCACAGACTACTTTAACTAATAAAGCAACCTAGAGGAGATAGCTGGTTAGTCCCCATTAGGAACACAACATAGAACACAATACAGGTATTTTGTGTGCAAATAAGTAGGATTTAATATCAACATAGTACACGATATTAATATTATATGTGTATATACTCTTGCAGGAAGAGTAGCACAAGGAAGCCTGAAGCCCCACTATGCTCTGATAACACCAAGGCTGTGACCTATATTCTTTGCCCAGATGATGCCAGTGTACTCCAGGCACAAAAGAGGGGGCATGAGGGGGGTTAAAATTAAAAGTTCTCTAAATAGCAGGAGGGTGTTCGTTTCCCAGGGGAAGGGAAAGGAAGCAACACCTCTGCCTAAACAAAGGCACACAGCTGACATGCCTCTTGAGGAGAGGGAAACCTTGCCACCAAATTCCACGTCACACCCTAGAAATGGAACACAAAAGCAGGGATAAGGGTTTCCTAGGGGAGGACTTTAAAAGGAGCACCAGACTCACTCAGAGTTCAGATGTGGAGATATTAGAAGCTTCTAAAGGTGATTTATAGTCCTCACCTGAGGCGATGGAATGGGAAAACATTGCTCAGGACTGGAAAGAAGGAGAAATGCCCATGGAGGTTCTTTGGGGCTATGAAACAGTGAAGCTCTAGGAGCGCAGAAGAATGCTATGGCATAACAGTGAAGTTGAACTGTGCTTATTTATGAACATAAGAATTGCCACTGCTGGGTCATACCAATGGTCCATCCTGCCCAGCAGTCCACTCACACGGCGGCCCGGCCCCAAGGTCAAGACCAGTGCTCCAAATGAGTCCAGTCTCACCAGTTTAGCATGAACTTGTCCAACTTTGTCTTGAAACCCTGGAGGGTGTTTTCCCCTATAACAGACTCCGGAAGAGCGTTCCAGTATTTTATAGATCTCTATCATATCTCCCCGAGTCATCTCTTCTCCAAGATGCTTTAGCCTTTCCTCTTAGGGAAGTCGTGCCATCCCTTTTATCATTTTTGTTGCCTTTCTCTGCTTGTGTCACTTGGCACTGCAACACTGTGCCCATGTGTGTTTCTCCTTGCAGTTAGGACACCCACCCCTGATCCTGTAAATTTGCATGCTCAAATATACACTTAACGCTTGCAAGTTATAGAATAAGGCCCGTTGTACAGGTAAATTAATTTAATACTCAGGAGCTAATTTGTGTTAGGAAGCAATAATGGGCCTTAAGTAGTGTTAATTGCTGTTCATTAACAGTTACTGCAACTTTGAGGGGGTGTTGAAATGGAAGGAGAATGCGTGGGACGAAGCAAGACCAAGATTAGCATTGAGACACCAGGTTAGGCACGGGCACTTAACTAGCTGTTGAGTGGCATCATATTGTCTAAAGTTGCACATGTAAATGGATACTTACACCAGGTTTTTTTTAAATTAATACATTTCTATCCCACACGTCTATGCAGATTACATAATAGGCGGCTTTATCACCCAGGTTGGAATATCAGAAATAGATACAAGATAAGTGCAATTACTTTGGTGAATTCATTATGGATTGAATGTGCAGAGTTGGACGGTCGTCTTTTCAATCTTTGGCACCAGTATCTAAGCACACTAGCCTGGCGACATTATAATGAATGTCAGTATTAGGAGAATGTGCAGGAAAGCCACAGAAAAAGCAAGGAAAGCTTCAAATGATTTACCTGTTTTACTAATACAGATTAATAAAGCATTCCCTTGTCATAGGATAAAACTGAAGGACGTGTTAAATGATGGTAATTATTTTCTATTTACAGTCAAAATAATTGGAGGCTGCAAAAGAAAAGATGTCACTGCTCTTGATGTGAGACATTTGTTTTCCCCTGATGCAAAATCCACCTCAAAACTCAGACCCCTGTTGGGTTAAGCAACACTGTCTCTCCTTAATCGTGACTTTTACTTGCATGCAAAAATATAAAGCTAACAATATCAAGGAGTGTCATTGGCAAGCTGATGGACCTTTTGTGGGTAATTGACCAAAAAGTGCTAAATTGTTCTGTTTATGATGCTTCCTTTGGCAGCAACTGACAGTGAATTAATCTGTATAATATGGCTGAAAAAGTATTTGCACTGACTAATAGCCCCGACCCACTAAACTTTCTTTCATTAGAAGCTTGATTGTGAATTTCAGACCATGCTGGACCATCGTATAGAGAAGGTCATTGTACAGCGTCTATAGTCAGAAAACGTAGCATTTCTATGTGCAATGCCACTACATACATATGTAGATGTCGCAAAAGACATGGTCTGGATAGCCCAAGGAAATATACATTATGATATTTCTCATTTTCCAACATTTCCCCTTCAGCGTTTACACTTTCTGACTACGGATGAAATTGTGTTTTCCTCTGCAGTGCTCCCACACCACCTCAGAAAGAGCTCACTTACAATGCGATTCCACATTCGTCTGTTCATAGACTAAGGCTTGTCTGCTTGGGGGAGTTGCTTGAAACAAACTGTGGTAGAGAGTGTCTTAGTAGGGAGCAGGGTAGGTGTGAGTGGAGGTCTGTTTTTGTGGGATGTGTGTGAGGTGCCCAGGGTTTGTAAATCCAGTTATGTGATGCGCATGTTTATTGCCATGGGGAGAGTTTAGCTGGGCAAGGAAATTTGAGGGTGGGATGTCGGAGACTATGTCTGTGTTTGTGTGTTAGCAATGTATCTCAGGGGGCTGAGTTTTTGTGTGCATGTGTGTGTGAGAGGGAGTGTATATTGACGTCAAGGCAAGGTATGCTATAAATATGTGTGCTGGGGGGGTGGGTGTTGAGTGTGTGGCTGTTGGCTCTCTCTCTCTCTCTTGATGTATCTATATAAGACTTTGGTGAGACCTCATTTAGAATATTGCGTACAATTCTGGAAGCCGCACCTTCAAAAAGATATAAAAAGGATGGAGTCGATCCAGAGGAAGGCTAACAAAATGGTATGTGGTCTTCATCATAAGGCGTAAGGGACAGACTTAAAGATCTCAATCTGTATACTTTGCAGGAAAGGCAGGAGAGGGGAGATATGATAGAGACATTCAAATATCTATGTAAATGCGCAAGAGTCAAGTCTCTTTCATTTGAAAGGAAACTCTGCAATGAGAGGGCATAGGTTGAAGTTAAGAGGTGACAGGCTCCGGAGTAATCTGAGGAAATACTTTTTTACAGAGAGGGTGGTAGATATGGCAGGGAAACGCCTGGAAACACAGCAATGCCCAAGTTGATGGATACACATTACTCCCTCAAAGTTTGCGGGGGTTCCATTTCAGGAGCACCCGCAAATTTCAAAAAACCGCAAATGTGGTTTAGAAGCAGATCAGAGGTAGGAGAGGGCTGCAGGGGCGGCGGCAGGTGCTGGAAATTGGGTGCCAGATCATTCTTAGTATTTTCTGGGAACTAGTCAGGCTACACCAATCGAACTGCTTTGACACACTATGTGATGCGTCAAAGCAGCTCCTGATTGGTGTAGCCTGACTTTAGTTCCCAGAAGAGGCAGTCAGAAAATACCACGAAAGACTGAGTCCGTGTTTCGCAAACCACAAATTTGTGGGGGTGTACTATAGTCCCTGTCCCAGCACCAAAACCCAGGGCTGGAGGTGGAATAGTACAGGGCCATGGGTCTGGATTTTTGTGGCCTGAAAAATGATACCCTAGACTGGATTGGTCATTTGGCCTTTATCTGCCATCATATTTCTATTTTTCCTTGACCCTCCCACCCTCTTGCACTAACCCCTTCCCTACCTTTTACCATACTTTGGTTTGCACTCCATCCTTGCCTTTTATCCACTCATGCTCTCTCCTCCTTGCACTTTCTCCCCTTTTTTTATTACCACCTTTCATTCCCTGTTTCCCTGCTTTGTCTCTCATCCATCCTCCTCTAATTCTGCCCATGCCCTAATTTATAACCCTTCTTTTATTCCTTTCTTTATGCTCCTGCCCTTCCCATTTCCTTCTTTAGCCCCTCCCCTTCCTTTTTGGTGGCAATATCCCTTTTCTTCTTTGAGAGACATAGGCATTTCCAGCTCTTGACTTTCACTGCTGCTTTTCTTTCCAGCAGGACCAGGGGACTCCTGCCTGTTCATGACCGCTGCTCTGCCTTGCTCTTTGTGGTCGAGTAAAACTCTATGCATATTTATTTGTGCATAGAAAAAGATAGACAGACAGAGGAACTGAGAACTTCAACGCTGTACTACAACATTGAAAAAATAAAAGCATTTCTTCTTGTTCAGAACAAAATTCAAAGATATTTACAATGCACATTTTCTAAAGCTAACATATTCCAGTTAACTCTAGCCATTTGGTTTTTCCAATTCAGCATATCCCTATACCCTCTTTCTCCACAAACTAGCTCTTATCATTCCTATAGCGCTGCTAGACGGTAGGCAGTATTGTACATTAAAACATTCAAGACAGTTCCTGCTCGGTAGAGCTTACAATCTAATCAAACAGACAAACAGGACAAGTAGGGGGTTAGGGAGTTTCTCAGGTGTGGTACTATACAAGTGAGTGGGGGTTAGGAGTTAAAAGCAAGCTAGAAAAGATGGGCTTTTAGTCTGGATTTGAATACTGCCAGGGATGGAGCTTGACGTACTGACTCAGGCAAGAGAGAAGGAATGTACAGTCTGTAGAGGAGAAGGGTACAGATAAGAGAGACTTGCCCGATGAACGGAGTTCCCAGGGAGCAGTATAGAAAAAAATAAGAGTGAATGCACTTGTAAGTTAATAGGAGTTTGAACTGTTTGCGGAAATGGAGAGGGAGGACAGGGGTGATATAAGCATAAGTTAAGCGGCAGAATTTTGAACAGATTGAAGGGGAAAGACGATTACATGGAAGATCTGCAAGTTTAGGTGGTAAGGGTTTTGGTAGTGTGTTCAGAGATGGTCGGATTTTGGAGATATAGAGAAAGAAATGAGTAATTGGTGGTATTCCTCATAATTCAGATGTCTCCCCATTGGCTTCTTTATTGGAGTCATGTGTGCCCTCTCGCTCTCTGAGATCTTAATCCAAGCAACTATTGGTTGTTCCTTCTGTATGATCCTTCTGTTGTTCCTTTTCTGTATGATCTATAGCAGGGGTGTCCAACCTGTGGCCCCGGTCAAGGGTGATGCAGTGTTTTCCTCTGCTGCCCCCGGGTGTTTACTGTCTTGCCAGCTCCCTCCTCTGTCTTGCTGCAGCTTTTGCACATTTGTGCGGCCCCAGAAACATTTTTTTCAGCCAATGTGGCCCAAAGACACCAAAAGGTTGGACACCCCTGATCTATAGTTAAAGCAACCAACTGTTCTCGTGTTTATGGAAATCCCCTAACCTCTGTTTGTCCTGTTGGTCTGTCTTAATTAGACTGTAAGCTCTATTGAGCAGGGATTGTCTCTTACATGTTTGATGCACAGTGCTGCATATGTCTAGCAGCGCTATAGAAATGTACACGTACAATGTTCCAAAGGTGTCTCTTTCTTACCGACACATACAGTGATGACGTTCTATCATTCTGTTTCTCGTAGACCCAGATGTATGTCCTATATATTTTAATTTGCAAGCACACCAGAATAAATAATGCATCAACATTTGTAAAGTCCTTGCAAATTAAAGTATATAGGACAAACATCCGGGTCCCTGAGAACTAGAGTGATAAAAAAATAAACATCTTTATTATATACGTGCGGGTAAGAAAGAGGAACCTTTGGTTATTCCTTGTTTAGAGAAGGGGCTCATTTCTGCCTTTGAAAGCTAGTCAACAAATGTAGTAAAGTATTCCAACAAAAAGGCATCATTTTTCGTTATTACCTTAAAAGTGGAATAACAGGACTACCCAACTGTTTTATCCAGATCTAAAGCTACTTGCTGCTGGGACCTAGGGAAGGAGGGTAGCTGAGACCAGATTAAGACAGCCTGCTGGGAGCTCTATGGCCATGTCTTCTGCTGCTACTAGTTATCATTTCTGTAGTGCTGTACATTTAATAGTCAATAGACCGTCTCTGCTCAGGAGAGCTTCCAATGTAATTTGGACAGACAGACAGGACATCACAGGTTTGGGGAGTTTCTATCGGAAGGAATGATACGATGGGAAAGGTAAACTAATGGTGGGAGGAGTTAAGAGTTGCAAGCAGCTTCAAAAAATTGGACTTTTATCATGGATTTGAATACCGCTACAGACGGAGCATGACGTGTTGACTCTGGCAGCCTGTTCCAGGCATATGGTGCGGCAAGAAAGAAGGAAATGAGTCTGGAGTTGGCAGTGGAGGAGAAGGGCACAGCAAAGGGGGAGATAAGTGAGGAGAGATATTGAGGGGTTACAGAGTGAATGCACTTGTAAGTCAGTAAGAGGAATTTGAACTTGCACCAGCCCTGGGACACACCTCCCAGGTCCACTGGTGTGTTAGTCCATTGGTCAGAAGAACCCATTCTTCACCTGCCTGGTCTGTGCACAAAAATTGAATTATCCATTAGCATGCTGAGTGGGTTCGTGAGCACAACACTGTCACTCTGTGAAAATCTAAGCAAGGTCACAATAGCCCTGAAGAAACGGCTTAGTGCCGTGAAACGTCAGCAAAATAACAGACTGCTTCAAATACTCACAGTGGTTTCAGTTGCACAAAAATCTCAGTCCTCAACCATTTCTAAACCTCAATAGTGGATTGTCACTCTATGGAAGTTTTTTGCCAATGATGTGGTGGTGGTGGTGGTGGCTTGAGCTTGAGCTCTGCCGGTAAAACCTGAGGCTTTTCTTCCATTTGAGCAGACTCTCAGCTGTACTTAATTGGAGTTTTTGCAATATTATATTTAATTTATTACATAACATAATAATATGCTTGTATACTACAGCCACCTCTCAATTCTGTGCAGTTTACAGAGTGAATTACAATCTGTTAGTTAAAATATTTACCAAAGTATGTTTTTAACAATTTTCTAAAATGCCAGATAGGTGTTAGAACTTAATATAAAATTACCAAGATGTTTATCCCATATACCGGTCTGATAAAATAGAATTCTGCCCAAGAATCATTTGTAAACACATCCCTTACTAAATGGAAAGCCAAATATCCGCGAACCCCGTGTAGGGCGTTTTCTATTAACAAATTCAAAGTGGTCAAGAAAATATCTATGTAAAGACTTAAAACAGATACAACCAAACTTAAACAATTGGCAGCCAGTGCAATTTTTGGCAATATATTGTCACATGGTCGAATTTTTTCAGACTGAATATCAAACGAACCGCGGTATTTTGAATAACTTGCAACCCCTTGATGCTTTTCTTACAGGATGTTACAGTAATCTAAAGTGCTTAGAATTAGTGACTGCGTTAGTTCTTACAACACAGATCGGAAAACTTGCAAATCAATATTCAGCAGCAGCCTTGACTCTGGCCATGGTGCTTAAAAACATTGGTACCGCTAGCGTCATCATCCAGATAGCAATGGCACTGAACATGGGTCCAACATTCACAGTGGTGTAGAAGCTGACCACATTTTTTTTATTTCACTTTCAGCAGCAAAATTGGCTCGAAATCCATTTTCAGCTTGTTTTCAGTTTGAGAATTTCCCTATGTTTTCAGCAGAAGCCAAAACTTTGAAGTTTATCCCCTCCTCTCAAGCAGGATCAGCCCCTCCCCAAGTACCATCCACCCAAAGCCCCCACCCCAGCCTATCATACAATCTCTGGTGGTCTTGTGGTGTAGTCAGGGCAAGAGTGAACCACACTCAAAATGGCTGCCACAGCCTCTAATGGTGACCCATTTATTGAAAAAATGGGCAAAAGTCTAGTATTTGCAGATGTATCTGAACAGAATATTGCATGTGAGAAGCTTTTGCCAAATATGACAACATAGAAACCAATCTCTCAGCTTCCGATATCTGTTTATATTATTTTGTCATAACATCAGGAGGTTTTAAAACACTTTGCAGGGTACTGTGATGTGTTTTGAGATATTTGTCTTTGCACAGTAGACTTGAGTTACAACATTCTGCCTCTTGAGACATCTTTACATATAATTGAATATTTCTGTTACCATAAATGTGGTTTAGAGTTGCTAAGTGTTTGACATTAAAATATTTAAAGTATCACCATGTAGTGTGATTGCTGCCATTGCAGACTACTTGTAAACCTGCAGTCAAGTGGACTCCAATATCAATTCTTCCTTATCAGTAAAAGCACAACTAGCATAGCTGAGACTTAGAACATAGAACTTAAGAATTGCCACTGCTAAGTCAGACCAATGGTCTATCCTGCCCAGCAGTCCGCTCATGTGGCGGCTCCAAGGTAAAGACCAGTGCTCCAAATGAGTCCAGTCTCACCAGTTTAGCATGAATTTGTCCAACTTTGTCTTGAAACCCTGGAGGGTGTTTTCCCCTATAACAGCCTCTGGAAGAGCGTTTCCGGTTTTCTACCACTCTCTGGGTGAAGAAGAATTTCCTTACGTTTGTACGGAATTTATCCCCTTTCAACTTTAGAGAGTGTCCTCTCGTTCTCCCTACCTTGGAGAGGGTGAACAACCTGTCCTTATCTACTAAGTCTATCCCCTTCAGTACCTTGAATGTTTCAATCATGTCCCCTCTCAATCTCCTCTGTTTGAGGGAGAAGAGGCCCAGTTTCTCTAATCTTTCACTGTACAGCAGCTCCTCCAACCTCTTAACCATCTTTGTCGCTCTTCTCTAGACCCTTTCGAGTAGTACCATGTCCTTCTTCATGTACGCAGTACTCCAGATGAGGGCACACCATAGCCCGGTACAGCGGCATGATAACCTTCTCCAATCTGTTCGTGATCCCCTTCTTGATCATTCCTAGCATTCTGTTCGGCCTTTTCGCTGCCGCAGCACATTGTACAGATGGCTTCATGGACTTGTCGATTAGAACTTACGATATATATCCATGTTAATCTGGGGCCTACCAAAAATCAGTTCTGAATATGCTACCAATGCTGATAATATTATGTTAATGTCTTTTTTTAGTTCCCATAATTTTACTGTTTCAAGTATACCAGAATAGAACTGAAATATAAAATCAGCAGCAAAATACTGCAGATAATAGTTGGGATCACTACACAGATTTAATTACGATATACACATTTATCAATATAGATACTTTAACAAATACATATGTGAGTGATACTGCTAAGTATCCATCTGAACGTATCAAAATCAACTTCATGGCTTTGGGAGAAAAGGTGAAGCAGAAAGTTGCACACGTGGTTTTCTTGGCAATCCTCCCTGTTGATGGTAATTACCAAGACAGAGAAACTCGCTTCCTGGAGATGAAAGTAAGACTGTACAGATGGACCCTGAACCATGGGATGATTTTCCAAGGGCTGCTGAGCATGGGAAGAAGTGTCTTCATCAGCAGAATGGTTTAAACTAGAATCGTTGGGGAAGGGTGATCAAAGCCCCAAGTTGAGTGTCAACTCTCAGGTAAGTGAGTCACTAAATACCTCTACACTAATGGGAAAAGGGGGCAATGTCTGGAAAGCAGTAGATACAAAAGCTCGAAGAATGGGAAACAAGGTTCTGGATCTAGAGGCTCTGAAGGAAGAGGCTGAGCTAGATTTAGTGACTTGGTTCATAAGAACATAACATAAGAATTGCCATACTGGGACAGATCGAGGGTCCATCAAGCCCAGGATCCTGTTTCCAACAGTGGCCAACCCAGGTCCCAAGTTCACAGAGAACCATGATTGGGCAATAATCTGTGCAGGAAAGACAGGATAGAAACATGCTGACAACTCTCTCTTCCTCTCCCTTAGAGATCCAGTGTTGTTTTATCCAGAGGATCTGTGGAGGGTTGGCACTTGGGAAGAATCACACTGTTAAGCTTGTGTACATGTCTATATTTGCTTGTGTGGTTGCCTCTTTTTTCTCATATCATGAATTGGAATTCTTTTGTTTGGATCAAATTGTTTTTATTGTAAGCTGGTTTGGTCTATTTTTAGCATTTGTGGGATGTCAAGTATTTTAATAAACATAAACTTATCCCAAGCTTTTGTGACTTCAGACACAATTTTCATCTCTAGTACCTCCACCAGGAGGCCTTTCCATGCATTCACCACCCTTTCCACGAAAAGCATTTTCTGAGGTTTTAAACTAAATTTACTGAGAATGGGTATAAAATGCCCCAAGGTAATTAATCATTCTCATGAATATAGGACGACAAATACAGTTATTGGGAAATGAGACAAAAGAGTGATGGCTGGAAAGCATTGTATACCAATGCCCATAGTATGGGTAACAAAATTCTAGATCTAGAAGCTCTAATAGTAGAAGCAGAATTCCAAAAAGCCTTTGACAAGGTGCCTCATGAGCGTCTACTCCGGAAACTGAAGAACCATGGGGTGGACGGAGACGTACATAGATGGATCAGAAACTGGTTGGCGGGTAGGAAACAGAGGGTAGGGGTGAAGGGCCATTACTCGGACTGGAGGAGGGTCACGAGTGGTGTTCTGCAGGGCTCGGTGCTCGGGCCGCTGCTATTTAATATATTCATAAATGATCTAGAAACAGGGACAAAGCGTGAGATAATAAAATTTGCGGACGACACCAAACTATTTAGTGGAGCTCAGACTAAAGAAGACTGCGAAGAATTGCAAAGGGTTAGGGTTGAACAAACCCTAGGGGAATGGGTGACGAGATGGCAGATGAAGTTCAACGTTGAGAAATGTAAAGTATTGCATCTGGGAAGCAGAAACCCGAGGTACAACTATACAATGGGAGGGATGTTAGTGAATGAGAGTACCCAAGAAAGGGACTTGGGGGTAATGGTGGACATGGCAATGAAGCCGACGGCACATTGCGCAGCGGCCGCTAAGAGAGCGAATAGAATGCTAGGTATAATCAAGAAGGGTATTACAACCAGGACGAAAGAAGTTATCCTGCCGTTGTATCGGGCAATGGTGCGCCTGCATCTGGAATACTGCGTCCAATATTGGTCGCCGTACCTCAAGAAGGATATGGCGTTACTTGAGAGGGTTCAGAGGAGAATGACACATCTGATAAAAGGGATGGAAAACCTTTCATACGCTGAGAGATTGGAGAAACTGGGTCTCTTTTCCCTGGAGAAGAGGAGACTTAGAGGGGATATGATAGAGACTTATAAGATCATGAAGGGCATAGAGAGAATAGAGAGGGACAGATTCTTCAAACTTTCAAAAAATAAAAGAACAAGAGGGCATTCGGAAAAGTTGAAAGGGAACAGATTCAAAACGAATGCTAGGAAGTTCTTCTTTACCCAACGTTTGGTGGATACCTGGAATGCGCTTCCAGAGGACGTAATAGAGCAGAGTACAGTATTGGGGTTTAAGAAAGGATTGGACAATTTCCTGCTGGAAAGGGGGCTAGAAGGGTATAAATAGAGGATCACTGCACAGGTCCTGGACCTGTTGGGCCGCCGCGTGAGCGGGCTGCTGGGCACGATGGACCTCAGGTCTGACCCAGCAGAGGCATTGCTTATGTTCTTATGTACTTATGTAGATTTAGTGACGGTCATGGAGACGTGGTTATACTTGGCTATAATCTATGCAGGAGGGACAAGGTAGGTAAAAAGGGTAGATGAGTGGTGTTATATGTTAAGGATAATATTAAAGTGACAGAATTGCAAGATATAGGGGGTTAATCTGGAAAGAGGGAATAGTGTGATATGCAGGCCTGTGGAAAAAATGGACAAGGATTTCATTAAAGACGTTCACAAGATAGCTAGGAACTGGGAAGTACTACTGATACAGTGATACTGCTGCTGGGGGCTGGGAGGAGAAGAAATATTGGGCTGTTGCTGATAGATGCCGAGGGTTGGTAAGGGGGGAGGAGGAGAGCAGTTCCCTCGTAAAGCCCATGTCTGAATGTAATAGAAGATCTGCTCTGCAAAGCACTCATTATAATCAGTAATGTTGGGGCCACTTTCTGGTCATTATTTACAATCAGTGGTTCCAGTCAGGTTTTTGGGATAGCCCTAATGAATATGCATGAGAGAGATTTGCATATAATGGAGGAGACAGACATTCAAATCTGCCCCGTGCATATTCATTAGGGCTGTCCTGAAAACCGGACTGGCTGGTGGTCCTCCAGGACAGGGTTGGGAACCACTGAGCTCCATCAGTCAGTTGGTAGGATCCAGAGTGCTGAAAGTCTGGGCACACTTTGACCAAGCTCTGCCTTTCTCTCCCGCATCCATCACAAGCATGATGAGACAGTCAGAAATGTCAACTGAGAGAATTTATCTCAAAGCTCTCGCTGTGAACTTGATAAATGATCCTGGCTCCACCTTAACTGCTTTCCAACAGGCCCTGGATGCTTTCAAATGAATTTGAACCAGATGTGCTTGTCTGACACACCTGGCTGTGCATTTGGGGCATCCTTACAAACTTATTACAACAGCTTATTTTCAGTTTCATCGCCCCAGCAAGTTCCATGGCACCAGTCTGAGACCTGGGGCTGATCCTGTTCATTATGTTTGTGAGCAATATTGACGAAGGGTTCGAAGGAAAGGTTTGCTTTTTTGAGGATGATACCAAGATTTATAACAGAGTAAACACCAAGGAGGAAGTGGAAAACATGAAAAAGGATCTGCAAAAGTTAGAAGAATGGTAATGTCTGGCAACTAAAATTCAATGCAAAGAAGTGCAGAGTGATGCATTTGGAGATTAGAAATCCGTGCTAGGAGGTGAGAGGCTGATATGCACGGATGAGGAAAAGGACCTTGGGGTGATAGTGTTGGAAGATCTAAAGGCAAATAAACAGCGTGACAAGGCGGTGGCTGTTGCCAGAAGGATTGCTAGGCTGTATAGAAAGAGGCATAACCAGTAGAAGGACGAAGGTGTTGATGTCCCTGCATAGGTCATTGATGAGACCGTGTCTTGCAAAGGATATAAGAAGACTTGAAGTGATCCAGAGAAAGGCGACAAGAATGGTAGGGGGGTTGTGCCAAAAGACAATGAAGAAATATTGGAAGCCCTGAAAATGTATACTCTAGAACAGTGTTTTTCAACCTTTTTTGGGCAAAGGCACACTAGTTTCATGAAAAAAATCACGAGGCACACCACCATTAGAAAATGTTAAAAAATTTAACTCTGTGCCTATATTGACTATATATAAAGTAATTCTCTTGAATAGGAATCAAATAAACACAAAGAAAGTATTTTATAATGCTGCCACCGCCAACACCACCGTTGGCGGCGGTGGCACTCAAGTGGCTAAAGAGCCGCAGTTTGCCGGCCTAGGGACAACACTGGAGGGTGGCCAGCTGTGCACCCCCTTGGGACGTAAACCCGAGGTGGGGCAGACCGCCCCCCCCCCCCACCCTGGTATGCCACTCTCTGTACCTCACTCCCTCCCTATGACCAAAAATTCTCCTTTCTTCTATTCCCCGTGTACACAACCATCTCTTTCCCTCCCTTCCTCTCTCCAAAGTCCATGCCTTCTGTGTCCAAAAACCCATTCCCTCCCCCACCTCAGCATCTCTTTCCCTCCCTTCCTCTCTCCCAAGTCCATGCCTTCTGTGTCCAAAAACCCATTCCCTCCCCCACCTCAGCATCTCTTTCCCTCCCTTCCTCTCTCCCAAGTCCATGCCTTCTGTGTCCAAAAACCCATTCCCTCCCCCACCTCAGCATCTCTTTCCCTCCCTTCCTCTCTCCCAAGTCCATGCCTTCTGTGTCCAAAAACGCATTCCCTCCCCCACCTCAGCATCTCTTTCCCTCCCTTCCTCGCTCCCAAGTTCATGCCTTCTGTGTCCAAAAACCCATTCCCTCCCCCACCTCAGCATCTCTGTCCCTCCCTTCCTCTCTCCCAAGTCCATGCCTTCTGTGTCCAAAAACGCATTCCCTCCCCCACCTCAGCATCTCTGTCCCTCCCTTCCTCTCTCCCAAGTCCATGCCTTCTGTGTCCAAAAAACCCATTCCCTCCCCCACCTCAGCATCTCTTTCCCTCCCTTCCTCTCTCCCAAGTTCATGCCTTGTGTCCAAAACGCACTCCCTCCCCCCTTTTGTGTTCCGTGTTTGCCTCCCAGCCCATCTTTGCAACTTTCTCAGCAAAACGAAGCTCAAGCCGCGAGGCCTGTCTTCTGCTTCCTGCCTGCCCCGCCGCGCACAAATAGCCGACCGGAAGTATTCTCCGACGTCAGCGCTGACGTCGGAGGGCAGGCTTTGCTTAAGCCCTCCCTCCGACGTCAGCGCTGACATCGGGGAACGCTTGCGATTGGCTATATGTTAGCTGCAGGGCAGGCAGGAACAGAAGACGAGCCTCGCGGCTCGAGATGTATTGAACTCCGCGGGTCCCTCGTCCAGCTCTCTCCTGTCCACGTGGGGCGGACCGCCCCTCTCCCTACACTGGTGGTACTGCCCTGATGACATGGGAGATATGATACTTGAAAGGCATTAATATAGAACAAAATCTTTTCTAGGAAAAGGAAAATGGTAAAACCAGAGGGATACTTGGCTAGATGGACTATTGCTCTGATTCTTATGTTCTTATGATGGGCTGGGGGGCTTTGATGGCTGGGATGGTTTAGATGGGCCGGAGTGAGCTTCAATGGAGACGTCAGTAGTTGAAAGCTAAGCAAAGAACTGGGTAGACCTCTACGTCTCTGGCCCAACAGTATCTAAGAAAATAGACAATTTATCATGAATTTTAAAGTGGGTACAGTTGGGCAGACTAAATGGACCATTCTGGTCCTTTATCTTCTCCCATTTACTAAGTTCCTATGTATAAGAATGACGGTCAACCACGTAGTACTGTGACCATTACAATTGCAATGTGTGCCTTTCTGCTGTTTATGAAGGAATGGAAATTGCATGTCAGGAACCAACAACATTTTACGGACAACAGAATGTCATTGGTTATCAATTCAAATAGCGAGGAAAGCAGAATTGCAGAGCTCATACAAAGTAAACAAGAGGAGAACTTGCACCATTGCAACTGGGCAATTGGAGCCTTATCTGAGCCAGGAAAATGCAAAAATAAAAGAATAAAAAAATATTAATTATAGAAGCTATATTTTCATGTTATGATTTGGTGTTTTTGTTTAACTTGTAGACGTGTTTTGTTGTTTTAGAAGAGAATTGTGATATCATCTAAGGCAGGGGTAGGGAACTCCGGTCCTCGAGAGCCGTATTCCAGTCGGGTTTTCAGGATTTCCCCAATGAATATGCATTGAAAGCAATGTATGCAAATAGATCTCATGCATATTCATTGGGGAAATCCTGAAAACCCGACTGGAATATGGCTCTCAAGGACCGGAGTTCCCTACCCCTGATCTAAGGCAAAGAAAAATGGCAACGTTTGGCAGGATGGACTGACCCAGAAGGTTCTGCACATTTTTCAAACCTGATTCCTGGTGATTAGTAACATTTTCTTGTCAGAAAAATCAGGTGGAAAGAGGGCGAAGAGATCAGAAAGAGAGAGAGAGAAAAAAAAAAAGTATGAAAAGGGAAGCAACACCGAGAAAGCAGCCAGAGGAGGAGGCTGAGAGGAAATAGAGGCAATTCCTCACTGATTTAAGATCACAGACACTTTCTTTCGGGAATAAACTCGGGACTGGGTTACAAACATCTTCCTAATTCCTGCCCCAGCTGCAGCTCAAACTGGGCTCCGATGAGGGAGGGGCAGTCGGGGTGTCCCACCCCCAGGAAGAAAAAGAGGCCCTAGCAGAAACTCTCTTGCAGCAGATATGGGGAAATTGGTAAAAGGCGGACCAGACGGATCGTGGAGGAAACACTTCAGCTAAGGAAGGTCCAATCCGCATTTGGGCCCTTTCAGTCTCCTTGTGAGGCTCAAATGGTGCAAAGAGCAGCCATTCATTTCACCTGACAAGTGCATAGGAAGGGAGGAGGGGGCAGTCTTCCTTGGGCTGCTGGCCCCCCCTCATGCTCTCCTCCCCCTGCCGTGTGCACCCCTTTTCTCCTCTCTCCCCCTGTAACTTTTTAACTTTGGCGTAAGCAGCCAGAAACTCGCTGATGACGTCAGCTGTGGTGCTCTCTATGACGTCACTTCGGGACCGGAGCCTAGGAAGTCCTGTCGGAGAGAGTGCCGAAGCTGAGGTGAGCTACAAGGTAGGGGGAAGGGATGTGTGCCATTCCCTCTCCCCCCCCATGCCACTGACTCTGATGGACCTTCATCAGGGAAGGGGTAAAACACGGATCTGAACTGCACAGCCTTAAAAATCTGAGCTCTGCGCCACTTGTAGTCTCAGCATAGGTTAGGACCTGTCAGAGACCTCAGATTTTTAAGGACATGCGGTTTTAGATCCGTGAGGTCCGCATTTTACCCCTTCCCGCACCAGCACTGGGGTAAAACACAGATCTCCCTTAGCTGAAGTGTTTCCTCAAAGTAATTATTAACAGCACAGACCTGTGGGGTGAGAAATGGCAGAGCTCGCGGACATGAAATCAGAAACTGCAGCTGTCAAAAACCAAAGGAAGCAGCTTTTTAAGGATGTGCAGTTAAGGTCCATGTTTTACCCCTTCCCTGAGTCTGTAAAGTGATGGATCACAGTTTCTAGTTACAAAGAATCAGAGACAGTACAAAGTTCACTAATAATCATCATTTTTGTAGCTGTACTGGACACAGGTGGCACTGGTGATAAGTATTCAGGTACCTGCCCCACAGAACTTACAGTTTAGACCAAGGGTGTCCAACCTTTTGACTTCCCTGGGGCCGCAGAAACACGCAAACGCTGCAGCAAGACAGAGCACTGCATCGCCCTCGACCGGGGCCGCCGGTTGGACACCCCTGGAAAATAAAGAGATGCCCTCTCGCTTCTTATTCTCAGCACCATCGCTCTAACCTTCTACCAGTGCTGAATAATAACTAACACTGACTTTCACACAGCAGCGGTTGAGGTTTCTACCGTAAGCCGGCAAGGTAAATGCTCAGACACTCATAGAAGCTGATTCTATAAGAACATAAGATTTGCTGCTGCTGGGTCAGACCAGTGGTCCATTGTGCCCAGCAGTCCGCTCACGCGGCGGCCCTTAGGTCAAAGCCCAGTGCCCTAAGTGAGACTAGCCCTACCTGCATACGTTCTGGTTCAGCAGGAACTTATCTAACTTTGTCTTGAATCCCTGGAGGGTGTTTTCCTCTATAACAGAAGAGCGTTCCAGTTTTCCACCACTCTGGGTGAAGAAGAACTTCCTTACGTTCCCCTTTCAATTTTAGAGGGTGCCCTTTCATTCTGCCTACCTTGGAGAGGGTGAACAATCTACCCTTATCTACTAAGTCTATTCCTCCCTTTACCGATGATTTTCTGCACACATAGCATTTGCATGCTATAAGGCTGAGAAATGGCTCCCACCGTGGTATCGAAGCTTTAGAGAATCTGTCCCATAGAATTCCTATGAGCATCGGAGCATTTACCTCGCTGGCCTGCGTTACCCCGGCTTTGTAAAAGGAGCCCTAAGTAAATGTAACTATATACTGTACTTAAATAAAATTTTCTTACTTTTCCGCCCCACGATCATTGTCTTCTCCTGCCCTCTTCTTCTCATTCACCTCTCCATCCTCTCCATCCTCCAGGTACCTCTCAAAGCCTTTCTACCCTTCAGCTAAGAGGAGATAGTGAACACCTCAGAGGAGGGGAGGAAGGGGTTGGACAGCTAAGGATGGAGCAGGTAAGAAAGGGAAAGGGAGATGGACAGGGGAGGGGAAGGCCTTGAACCTCTCCTTGGAGGGGATTGGGAGGCATCATGACGGAAGGTTTGCCAAAACAAAACCCCTTGGGCTGATCCTGCATTTCTTCCTGCCACAGATTCTCCTTGCCCCACCCGGTCCAGATTTCAAATCCATCCTCTGAGTAAGTAGAGGAGCTGAGAGATGGGCGCTGGTGGGGGTACAGGGGCCACAACAACTGTTCTTCAACCCTGCACCATGTTAGAGGACAAGAAGACACCTCCCCCCAGTATGATACCTCTTGGGGGTAGGTCAAGATGAGCTCAGTCTCCCAGATTCACTGCCAAAGAGCGCCTCCTTCTGGAATCCATAAGCTGCAAAATGTGCCCTTGGAAAGTCTTTTGAATTAGGCTGGGTGAGTGATGTCACAGATCATCCATCCCAGCCCTGCTATTACTGGATCCATTAAGAGGCTGGATTAGCATTCTGGTCCTGACTGCTCCTCTCGCGCCCCATTCTGCTGTGGTCCCTGTCCTCGGGTTGGTCGCTCTTTCTGTTTGATAGGACCTTTCCTTGGCTCTCCCCCCACCACCCTCCCTGACTATTCTAACCCCATCGTCTGTTCCTGGCCTTGGCCACCAGTTCTACACTAATGGAACCCTTTCTCATCTCTGGTTTAATGCTACGATTGCCCCCCTCCCCCCCCCCCCGGCTCTTATGTTGGTCTGCCTAGTCCTGCTCCAGTCATGTTAGATTCCTGAATTTAGCTTTCTTGTTTTGTCTTTGAATTGAATCAGTAGCTGGGACTGGGGGGGGGGGGGTCTGGCTCTTTCGTCTTCCCCCCCATCTCCCCCTTCAGTGTAGGCTCCTTGACCTGGCTGGCACGGGATCCAGAAGGCTTGTGCAGCCTTGGAAGGGTTAATAAAGAAAGTACAGCAAGCAATCAGGCAGGCAGGCAGGCAGGAGGAGGGGAGCTGGGGGGAAGTGGAGGGGGCTGCTGCTTCTCTCCGGCTGCAATAAATCAGCTTAAAGGACGAAGCTGCGGAGGATTAGGGAAAGTGCGTGAAATCGAGAGGCAGCAGGAGCGGGGCTGGTGCCCGAGTGGCCGTAGCATGATGCAGGGGGCAGCCTGCACGCTTCGCCTGGCACTGCCCATCGCCGGAGCGCCCAGGACAGGCATCGGGCGGTTCTGAAGCACATGGAGGACGGGGTCCGGGGGGCAGCATGGGGACCACGAGCTGCCTCTGGGTGACCGGGCTGCTCCTGCAGCTGCTGGACACGGCGCTGGGTAAGTGGCACAAGCCGCCTTCCTGGGCGTCTAGATTTTCTTGCGCGTTTTAGTAGTCGTTGCATCCGAATGTGGAAATCGTCTCGTTTGAAAAGTCGGAATGTTGGGGGGGGGGGGGCTTGGAAGTTATTGCTTACATCTCTGTAAGGTGTTCACCCTTTTCTTCCTGGCTCTGAATGCTTTGGGAGAAGGAATTGGTCAGGTTTTTTTTTCTCTGTGGGGGGGGGGGGGGTGTTAAAAAATGCAACTTTTTTGACAAGTGATGTGCAAATGTGGAAATCTTGAATGAATAAGCCAGGGACCAGGACCAGCTGTTCTCCAGGCCCTCAAGTTCGAGCTCGAACTGGGTTCTGCTAACTTTGTTCCCGACTCTTGACCTCTTTGGGGGGCCGCTGAGCTTTGCAGACCGTGGCCAGGTGTTTTGCATCTGGGGGCTTCCAGGCATTGTCCTCGGATCCGTGGAGATTGCAGAAAGCCAGCAGAGCATCCTCCTGCAAAACCCCAGGCAGGATCTTGCCCAATTGTGGGCAATTCGGCAGCCAGGTTGGAGCTGGAGAGCCGGATTCAGCCCCGCTGCTTCTCCGGAGCGATTCCTCTGCATTTATGCTGCAGCGTCTGAACCTGGCTGTGCACTCTCACTTGGGACCTGAAAGGGTTAATGAGAGCTCCCTGGTGGACAACAGGTTGATGGTAATATTGCCACTGAAAATGTGCTTGGAGAAAGGGAGAGTGGACGTGGATGTCTGTAAGAGAGAGGCAGAGATGGTGCAACAAGGGTCCTGGCTGGAGCCTGACCCCCCCCCCCCCCCGTCCCCCAAGACTTTGATAATTAAAGTCAGCAAATGCTATCATCACCACAAAAACGCAGGGCAGAGTCTGTTCTGACAGGGGTTTCAGTTTGTGCCACTGTCAGAATCCATTGTTTTGTTTTTGCTGCAGTTACTCGTTCGTGTCCTAGGCAGCTGCCTCATAGTTCGGCCGCTGAAAGAGACTTATTTGCCTTGGACTTGGCAGCCTATCTCCAAATAACGAAGCAATTAGTGAAAAGCACCACAAGCTGGGGAGACGTGAGGTATTGCAAGAGTTTGTAGCTGACCTATATAAGATCTATTCCCTTCTTTCTGATCATTAGCAAAAAGGCGTCTAAAGACTTAAGTGATATTAGACTCTGATTGGAGATTCCTATTTGCCGGTATACTTATGACGTCATAATGCTGTGCTTGTGACATCACAAAGGCTCTACAATCTCCAGCTGATGTTTTGTTTTTTTTAAAGAGGATGAGAGAGGGATTCTGGGCACTGGGCTAAAGTGAGAAAGAGAGTCTCACCAGGCTCAAATAAAGAGGGGGGAGGGGGGGGGGGACAGTCCTGGCCACTGGGCAGGTTCTGGTGCAGTGGTTACAGCTACAGCCTCAATACCCTAGAATTATGGGTTCAAACCCACACTGCTCCCTGTGACCCTGGGTAAGTCACTTAATCCCCCCATTGTCCCAGAGCTCAAGTACCTGAATAAATTCATGTGAACCATTCTGAGCTCCCCTGGGAGAATAGTATGGAAAACCAAATAAGAAAGTTACTTTTCAATACACTTAAAAAGCAAAGAAAACCCCCTGCTTTTGCCAGGTGTGTTAGTTTAAAATGGATCCAGTGAAATGCTGTTTCTTTGCTGTATATTTAGTTTCAGCTTCATGTGTGATGGGAAATATGAAAAAGATCAATTTGGTATAAAGTTGGCCTGGAGTGTCACGCTAGGTACACGTCTCCAGGAGGAGTTTCCTTGGAGCGCCATAGCAAAACTTCACCTCTTCTCCCCTCTCCACTTAGATTTTGAGACAGAGAGAGATATTCTGGAAGAGACTGCCTGTGTGTGTGTAGATGTCAGGCTCTGATTTTGCCTTTGGTGGCAGCCCTAGTGATTAAGTCAGCCCTGCAGGGTTTCATGCTTGTCATGGGAAGATGATATGATAAAAATACATATCGAAGGGTCTTGTTTAGGGTCTTTCAGTCCTTACAGCACTGAGAAACTCAACAAGTCTTCTGTTTGCGATGCAGATTTACTGGGCTTGGACGGGGCAGGGGGAAAGGAGAGCGACTGCATTTGTAAGCATGAAATGATAAGTATCCCAAGCTAGCTCTGGAAGCTCCATCTGGTCAGTCCCTGGTTCATCAAAGGCCTGTATCTTCTCTTGTCCCCCCTTAGCTGTACCTGCTTGGGGGGGGGGGGGGGGAAGAAGGCTCAGCCCTTCCCTTTTGACAGCAGGTTTTTTGGGCTGATCCTAGGGCAGGAGAGTAGAAGCAGGTTACAGATGACGTCTCTGAGAGGGGCAAAGAGGTGGGAATACTACTGTCCTCTCCACATTTCCCTGACTGGAAGCTAATGGGCCATATTGGACCATTAAACTACTTGTGATTCTCATTTAAGCTGGCAAGCGCCTTTCTGGAAGCAGCCAGCCGAAGCTCTGCAGCATTTTAAGCAGCTCCTGCCTTTAAGACATTCTCTGTCTTTTATGTCTGAAAACTCCAGAGCAAAGGGCTTTTAAACTGGTCAATAGTCCGATTAAATACAGATGTTACTGGGAGCTGAGACGCTTCCTCAGAAAGAGTAAGCCTGTTGCAGTGAAATCCTTGAGGCCCAGGGACTGTTTCATCTGGAGGGAGAGAAGGATGGTAGAAGTCGAGAGGTTTCTTCCCTCTTTACCCCTTCTCCTCCTGTAGTAATGAATGCCAACACTGGGCACAGTTTGTGTTCAAGTAATTCTTACTCTTGAGCCAGAGAAATAATCAGGTGTTTGGCTCTCCACCACTGCTTCATTCACCTTCCTCTGGGTTCTGTTCCAGATGGTGCCAATGAGATGCCACCTGGGCATCTCAGACATGTTCCCTTCGTTCTCTCTTACTGCAAGCCTCACCACGGGATGGCAGAACAGTGTATCGGCTAGAAGCAATGTCACGGGGAAAACAGGCATTACAGGCACATCCACTTGCGTCACAGAAGGATCCTGGGAAACTATTTATCACACCTACTGCATCTATCACACATTGCTATATCTATCCCAGGCTGCTGCTGCTTGAAGTGTGTCAAATTGTGCACTAGCAAAGAGGGTGCATGCACTGATTTGGATCAAGGCCAGTTTTCTGTAAGTCTCAGTCCGTCCCTCTGCAGTTTTACCTTTATTAAAGATTTTTGATGGACCAACCTTCTGCGGTACAGTCAAAGTGTTTTTTCTTAATACCTGGGGCAATGGAGGTTTAACCCTTTAATTGGCAGATGGTGAAATGGCTGCTTTACATCACTTGATGTTGAACAAGAGCAACAGGCATTTGGAGATGCCATAAGAGCCATAGAAGACACATGTTGCTTCTGATCAACAGTGCCAAATAAAGGGTTAAGGCACTTGCCCAGTTTCTCTAGTTCTTAGTCCACTGTGCTCGGGCTATTCCTCTATTCGCAGGAATTCACTAAACCTTAAGGGTGGTCGATCGTTGGAATGAACTTCCACCTCAGGTGATTCAGGCCAGCAGCGTGAAGGATTTTAAAAGGAAATGGGATACACATGTGGGATCTCTAGGGGGGTAAATTCAAGGGGGTAGGGTTGTTGGAGTGAGCAGACTTGATGGGCTGTGGCCCTTTTCTGCCGTCATCTTCTATGTTTCTATGTTTAAGACGCTTCTTTCAGAAGCTCTATTGTGAATTGTACATGCAAAACCCAACATTTAGATGGGTCTGTCAGGATATATCTGTCCAATTTGCAAATTGCATATTGCAAGGAGACATGGTCTGGGTCTGTTTTGGACGATACTGGGGTGGGGCTAAAAGACATGTGTGCTTCCCAGTTTCAGAAGGGATATCTGGGTTATGGAAAGGTGTTTGTTTTGTGGGGAGATTTGGGGCCTTTTGTCTCCTCAAAAAGCAATGTTTCTGCTCTATGTATCGGACACATACATGACTATGCCTTCATGTTTTTTGACATCAGACTCTACATTGGCAGGTCCTGCTCTGAAATACTAGTGGAATTTGACAAGTCCCAACTTGGACACCCCAATCCAGTTTGTACATTCTATCTAAAATATGCCTTCACACGTAATGATAAAGCTACACTCTCCACGTATGGTCCCGTTCAGGATTCTGTAAGAAGTTTTTTCATGTTAAGCCCCAACACCACCATGTTCAATGTGACTGTGATTATACCTCATTTCCCTCCCTCATTGGGCACAAAGCCATCCAAAAGTTCTTTAGACAAGACTTGTACCCAATTCTTTAAATTATGTTTATGATATCTGTCAATCAGAGGCCGTTCTCCCCGGTATTCTTCTATTGATTGTCTGCATTTGAAGTTCAAAAAGATATGAAAAGAAAAATCTTTCCTGGTATCTCTTAAAAGGCTTCAAATCACTTCAGCTCAGAAAGGCAAGATTAGATTTCTCATCTTAAGGTTTATTGTAGGTACACAAATCCTCTTGATCTTGTCAGTGTGGCATTTGACTAAACTAAACCTTAGGTTTGTATACCGCACCTTCTCTGCAATCGTTGAGCTCGGCACGGTTTACAGGGCTGAGATAGAAAGGAACTCCAATGGAGGGTTATAGGATTAAGTGTAAAGAAGATATAGAGGGTTTTAGGGTGCCAGAGTGTTACATTTTTGAGAAAAGCCAAGTTTTCAGATGTTTACGGAAGAGTTGGAGGGAGCTCGAATTTGAGGGCTGGCCTCATGGCTGATGCCAATGCCAGGAGACCGAGATTTTATCTTAGCTCCTTCTTTGGGTCCTAGTGGCCCTATAAAGAGCTGTTGGTGACATCTTCTGTTTTTTTGGGGAATAACAATGATAGTAACCCAGAGGAAAGAAGTAGGCTTCCTGCTGGTTTTAATGTATATGTCAGAAAAATAGGGTGAAAACATGGACCCTTCCACTATCCCCCCAGAAAAGCAGCAGTGGCAGTTGCAAGTTGTACCTCATGAGGTCAACAGGGAGAGATGATGCTTTGAAAGTGGTGGGTGGATGCTACAAAGGGATCTCTAGCTGATAATGTGGACTCTGGTCCTTGAAGGCTCAAACCTCAATAAACTGGTGAGTCAAAACACTAAAAAGTGCCACCTCCTCTTTCATTAGAAAATAAGGTCTGTTGTTTCTGTGTTTCTCTGTGATAGTTGGAAGCTGTTGAGGGGCAGTTGGGGGGAGGGCCTCTAATCTGGTGAGTTGAAGTATCTCCTCTAGGATCATAGAATGCTGGAGTTGAAATGAGGCGGTGTCTCCTCCAGAGTACCGTCATTCTGTCACCCACAAGAAGGTCACCATGAAGTGGAGGTGCACCAGATGTGGCCATTTTGAATTCATTAGTGAGATAAAGCTGGGAGAGGAGCAGAAAAAAACCTTCTGTGAGACTTAGGCGAAACTACACTTGGAGTCCAATGTCTAGCTCTTCGTGGAGCAAGGAGATTCAGTTAACAGGAGACGCGTTACGTGACAATAATGAAGCTGTCTCCTCACACTGCCGCTATCTTGATACACTCAAAATGCAGTCTCTGATTGGGGCAGTCTCCTGTCAACTAAACCTCCTTGGTCTGGGTGAATCAGTATGGTGACAAGCTCCGCCTACTGGCTTCACATCAGGTAATGGGCCAAGCTTGATCCCGCCCATTCCTGTTACCGGAATGAAACCTCCTTAGACCCAGAAAAGCAACTGATAAAAGAGTTATTCATACAGAATAAGCTCTAGGAAAATTTGTTTTGGCCAAGGAAACATTGGGGGAGGTGGTTTCCTGCCAAGGCTGCAACTGGTCCAGTGGGCAATGGTGAGGGTCTGTTGTTACAGTCAGCACGGATAACGCGAGTGGTCCTAATGTGTCCTAGTACTTTTCAGGTCAGTGTACATTCAAAACCCCACCATCCGTTCCCTCCGTCTCTCTGTGCCTCACCCTGCTGCTTTTGAGGGTTCTAAGCACTGCCTCTGTGGCTGCTTTGGGAACCTGATTAGATGAAATGCAGCTGCTATTATTACATGCAGCAGGCTGAGCAAATCTGTTCCAAGAAAACGTCCCATATGTTGCTCCCAGCATCCTGCTTTAGGGCCTCATTTGCACACTGGACTATGGGTTTGCAGAAAGACGAGCGTGTTTTAAGGCAGTAGGTCTCAGGGATGCCTTGACTCTGTTCGGAAGGATGTATATTCCTGGGCTTACGACATTGCCAGCGGTGACAGCTGTTCTCTTTGTGAATCTGTGCATCGCTCTTGGCTAGCATTTTAAAGTTCACCTGCCATGGTGAGTTTTGATGGCTGATGTCTCTTGCTTTTTTTTTTTTTTTTGCTGTAGGGTTACCTTATGTTTGTTTGGTGGGTTTCCTGAAATCATTCCAACAGTGCTAATGAAGTTGACCTTTGCAGTGCCTGATTGAACAAGTACCACCTACAGGGTGCCAGGTATCTCTGCAGGGCTTTCTTTGTGCTGCGGTTGCCGTCACCTGCACGCCTGGCTGTTGGAGCTGGTCTCAGGTGGCTGCTGTGTAATCAGGTTTTGTGCGCTGTCGCGGCTCAGCAGAATGTCAGCCTCAATCCCCCCAGGATCTGCATGTGCTGTGTCAGGACTTCTGAAGCTCCTGGACTCGCAGCTTGCTGGTGGTATGTGTAATTCACTTTTTCTCAAGATGGATGTAGCGCCTGTTTCTGACAAACTACTCCTGTCCCGTGGTTTAATGCAGAATCGTCTGACTTCAGATTCAAGATGGCTTTCTCTCCCCGGAATATTTATCTGGTGTCTTCTAGAGAGAAGTCACAGATCGTTTTCCTGAGCTTTTTCTTTAAGCTGCTGTACAGAAAACCTTGTAGTTATGCTTCCTCTGGACCATTCCTAGCTCTGCACATGTCAGCCAGCCCTGGAAGGGAAGAAAGAAGAGCTTTATAAGAATTGCTGCTGCTGGGTCAGACCAGTGGTCCATCATGCCCTGCAGTCCATTCACGCTGTGGTCCTTAGGTCAAAAACCAATGCCCTAACTGAGTCTAGCCTTACCTGCGTACGTTCTGTTTCAGCAGGAACTTGTCTAACCTTGTCTTGAATCCCTGTAGGGTGTTTTCCCCTATAACAGCCTCCGGAAGAGCGTTCCAGATTTCTACCACTCTCTGGGTGAAGAAGAATGTCCTCACTTTTGTACGGAATCTATCCCCTTTTAATTTTAGAGAGTGCCCTCTCATTCTCTCTACCAGTCAGGCTTTCAGGTTATCCACAATGAATATGCATGAGATTGATTTGCATACACTGCCTCCATAGTATGCAAATTTCCTTTCTGCATACTCATTGTGGATATCCTGAAAGCCTGACTGGCAAAGATGTATTCCAGGACCAACTTAAGAAACACCATCATCGCCCAGCCAACCATGGACCTCCCTGTATTCAGCGATAGATAACTGGCCGGGATCCTTTCCCAGCTGGCTAAGTACCACTTACACAGCTATCTGCCGATATTCAACAACTGGCTGGCTAAGGCTAGCGACTACATAGACCTGCCTAAAAGCCAGGTCTATCTTTTGCTGTTTTGCTTTAGCCAGCCAGCCACTGAATACTGGATTGCCTGGTTAAGTTCAAGATGGTGAACTTTGACCTGGATATTCAATGCCAGGATCACTGTGGACCAGGCTGCCTCTGGCGGTCTGAATATTGAGGCTGGTATACCCAGAAGATAACACTGTCTTGGAGAAGATCTTGTAGGGGAGAGGAAGCACGGTACTGGTACTGTCCCAGAAGGGCAGAGAGGTGATCCTCTTCCAGGGTGTTCCCCAAGCCATCCTAGTTTTTAGGATATCCGTGATGAATATGCAGGAGAGATTTGCATAAGAGCAGCAGTGTAGCGAGGGTGAGATGCGCCTCTCCGCTCTCCTCTGATGGCATTTCCTATGCATGACACGCAGAAGTGATGTCAACGGGAGAGACGACGCGGTCTTGAGGAGCACATTGAAGTGGTTTCTCATGGTGATGAACAACAATGGTATGGGGGGGAAGGGAAGGAGGCATGCACATGGCAAGGGAAGGAGTGGGAAGAGGTGGGGGGGGGGGTTGCCGGCGCTTGGGGCAGACTGCCCTCCCTTACTTTGCCACTGTATAAGAGGCATTATATAGAAAAGCATCTCATGCATATTCATTGTAGATATCCCAACAATCAGACTTTTCAAGGACCAGCAAGAAGACATCATTGTAAAGTGTTTCACATGTAATAAACGCTCAACATATTTTGAAACACAAACAGAAAATTCACAGTTTGCCACACTCTGAATTATTCCATTAGCGAGACATCCTGCCTCCGAAAGCCCCCTCTTATGTCAGTGCACCTCACTCGTACCCTGCTCTTGCCATGCCCATAGAGAGCTCCTGCCCTAGTGCCACCATGATATTGCATTACGAGACGTACCTCATTCCTGACTGCTATTAGGGTCTGATTTGCTGCTCTGAAGGTGGCATTTCACATATGACGTTTAGTGCTGTCTCGCTGTGGCTGGCTCTGTTTTTTACATGCCAGAGACATCGTGAGTCTCTTCTTTCTGACGAGATTGCTTCATGTTTCCAGCAGGTGGGGTGTTTTAGTAACGGGAGAAAGCTGAACAGATTCTTCTGGCTTGGGGCTTCAATCTTCTCTCTGATAAAGACAGAAGGGGGAAATGTAGCCCAGAATTGCTGTGAATAGTCTCTCCAAGGAATGCACTTCATTCATCTCACACTTCAAACACAATAGTCTCTTCAAGAATTATCATAAAAACGATTTCCCTTGAAAAGATGAGTGCTAATGAGCCCAAGACAGCTGACAGGCTTTGGACTTCTCCCATCACAGGGCAGCATGGAACCCATCGGGTATTAGGGCTAGGAAAAGCTGGATCCATTTCATTTGCTAAGCTATGATTACATATCCCAAAGGGAGGTTTTAAGTACACAAAAGTGAGATTTAAATTGAGCCAAGATGAAGAAACGCCTGGATAGAGCGAGTGCAATGGGAAGACAGATGCCCACGGGGGAAGGGATAAAAGGAATGAAAGGGGGACTATTTGCTTTCTTCACTCCCCCCTCCTCCTCAGCCTGGTTTTTTAATATTTCAAATTACAGTTCTTAAAACAGTTGATGACGGAAAAATAGCTTGAAATGCAAAATAGCAAAATAAATTATTATTACGGAAACAAATATTTCTACACTATATTATAATCAACTAAAAGAGGAAATCGATGATCCAATCAAGGAAAGCGGAAAGAAAACAGAGAAGATGCCACCCAAAAATTAATTTTAGTACCAGATCATAAGAGTCCGTTGTTATTAACCCTTTACATAAGGGGGCAGTTCTCTACAGGTCATGGAGGAAGGAGTGGCGTAGTGGTTAGCGCTTCAGCCTCAGCACCCTGAGGTTGTGGGTTCAAATCCCGCACTGCTCCTTGTGACTCTGAGCAAGTCACTCTATCCTCCATTGCCCTAGGTACGTTAGATAGATTGTGAGCCCACCAGGATAAATAGTGACAATGACTGAGTACCTGAATGTAAACCACTTAGACAATTAATAGGCAGTATATAAGTAGCTAAAATAAATAAAGTTAAACACCAGGATGGCACATGGTAATCCGAGAAAGAGGAAGTGGGGAAACCATGCGTTTATTTAAAATGTCAAGAAATTTTGGTTTAAAATACACAAATATATGACTAAAACATGACAGGCATAGAAAGTCCTTAATAATTAAACCTATACTGGACCCCAGCATGGTCCGTGTTTCGGCCAAAGAGGCCTTCTTCAGGGGTGTAAAAGGTAGCCCAGTAGATGGCGCCAAATTGCATAAAATCAAGCAAAAAAGAGGTGACTTGCGTTAAGTATCACAACCAGAAATAAGATCACACTCCTTCCAGCTAAAGGGGCAAAATAGCACTCAGAATTTAGGAAGAACTTTTTAGCCCCCCCTCGTATGTTTAGTTGACACTTATTTTTTACATTTTCAATTGTTTTGACTCCTGAAGCAGGCCTGTTGGTTAAAACGTGATTTGTATTGAATCACCAAGACATTTGTACAATAAAGCTTGCCCTTTTGAACAACATCAGCACTCCATTGTTGTCTTTGGACCTTTGTTATTCTGTTTCTGAATCCTGACTAAGATATATATCGGTTAATTGACACCCATTTATTTATCTATTGGGATTTAATGACAAACTTTATGAAGAGATTCAGCAAAGGTGCTGTACAGCTGTATTTGGAGCTGAAAAGTTCTCAACCCAACTACTTCCTAAATTTTGAGCGTTATTTTGCCACTGTAGCTGAAAAGTGTTATTTTATTTTGCAAAATGTCAATTTGAAGAATCATAATGCAATGTTTTTACATTGTTTCAGATCATTTTTTTTTTTTTCTTTTTCAATTTTAATTAGCGCAGGATAAGAATTATCCAGTGATGGTGTGATACATGAGTTTTCCAGAGATCTGACCACACCAGAGTGATCTGGAAACCTCCTACACAGCCGTATCTTTGGAAAATTCTTATCTCGGCTCGAAACAGGCCGGTGTCCAAGACTTAGGGCCCCGCAATCGTTCTGACCAGAGAACATGGGCTCCCTAACAATTCCCAGCCGGCCGCCGTCAAAGTGGCATCGTGACATTTCAGGGTTTCTCGCCCAAGGAAGTGTCACAAAGCAGGGCAGCAATCTTCCACACGAGTTATCCCGAGGGGCACAACAGGTCGGAGGTGCTCTCACCTCGGAGTCCAGCCGGCTCCGGGCTAGAGGAGGCCCAGCCCGTCTCCTCACGCCACGGCAACCGCGTGGCGCTTCCCTCGTCTGTATGACGGCGACAACCAAAAAAGAGTTTGCATCAGCTGCAGCATGATTGATGGAAGGCTGCAAAAGGCATGACCTCACATCCTTCCTGCACAAATTATACTGGCTACCAGTGCCTTACAGGGTTAAATTTAAATCTCTATGTTTGATTTTCAAGGTCCTCAGACAAAATGCCCAGAATTTACTAAATTAATGGAGTCAATAGTCATCATGCAAGTTACAGAGTTTCTCAATATATTTTCAATATTGCATCCTTTCAGCATGTTTTTCAGATCTGTTATAGTACGGAGATTTTATTACTTTCATTGATTTCTAAGATTCAAAATTTATTAAGAAAAAAATGATATGCCATCTTGTTACAATTTGATCGATCTTCAGTGTTTGATGTTATGGACCATAATATATTAATTTATCCCTCAGGGGTCACTTCTGTCTCCAGTATTATTCAATGTTTATATAACTACACTAAACTTATTATCTTTGGAACCAGGTGAATTTCTTTTCACTTATGCCAATGATATTTATATATTACAACGGGTAAATCTGGATCTGAGATATTTGTCTTGTAACATTTGCTTTTGTTTATCTAGACTCCAAGAATGGTCCCTTAAACTTCGAATGAAGCTGAATTCTACTAAACCCCAATTATTATGGATTAGATCAGAACACCCAGAACTTCCCAAAAAATTTTTTACTGAATGCGGAGAGCCTTTGTTTATTGAAAAATTTACAAGAGTGTTAGACATAATTCTGGATTTAAATCTTACTTTTCAACAACAGATGAATAATTTACTTAGAAAATGTTTCTGTAGTTTACATTGTCGTAAAATCAGATCACTTTTCCATCAATATTATTTCGCAGTTCTTGTTCAGTAAATTGTATTATCACGACTGGACTACTGCAATTCAGTTTACTGTGGCATTAGTGTTGGTAATTTGAGAAGATTAATCGTACAATTGATTCACAATCCTGCAGCTCATCTGATTTGTAGCCAAATCAAAATTAGAGCAAGAAACACTCCTTTTGAGAAGTCTTCGTTGGCTGCCTCTTAAGTTTAAGAGTGCCTAAATTAAGAGTGCTTAAATTAAGTTTAAGAGTGCCTAAATAACTTTTAAAATTTATCATGGTGCAATCAGTAGAACTTTTAATACCTCTAATTTCTAATTTTGTTAGACAAACTAATCATCGATCTTCTCATGCACGTTCCTTGATGTATCCGTCTATTAAGGGTATTCAGTCTATGAATTTACTCTTCTGTTCTTTGCCATTTATTTTTACCTCTATTTGGAATGAATTTGAGTCAATCTAAGATCAGGAACATCTTATCAAATTGTTCATAAATACTTGAAAGTGTTTATTTTTTTTTTATTTTGGCTGCCCAGGTGCATGACTTTGCATTTTTTGGCATTGAAGCTGAGTTGCCAGGACCTAGACCAGCGCTCCAGTAGGAGTAGGTCGTGCATCATGTTGTCGGACATTGAATTTATGTCTGTTGTGCTTTTGCCCACTACATTGCTTAGTTTGGCGTCATCGGCGAATAATGTTATTTTACCTCGCAGCCCTTCTGCCAAGTCTCTTATAAAGATGTTGAATAGGATCGGGCCCAGGACCAAGCCCTGCGGCACTCCACTGATTACCTCCATCATTTCGGAGGGGGTCTCCCTCTGAAGCCTACCTCCAAGCCAGTTCCCAACCCATTTCGTCAATGTGTCGCCCAATCCTATAGAACTCATCTTGATCAGCAACCTGCGGTGTGGTACGCTATCGAATGCTTTACTGAAGTCCAGGGACTCCCCAACATCCAGCTTCCTCGTCACCCAGTCAAAGAAGCTGATCAGGTTGGATTGGCAGGATCTCCCCTTAGTAAATCCATGTTGAAGGGGATCCCGTAGATTCTCCTCATTCAGGATCGTATCCAATTGGCGTTTGATTAGAGTTTCCATTAGTTTGCACACTATTGATGTGAGACTCACCAGTCTGTAGTTTGCTGTCTCCATCTTGGAGCCTTTCTTGTGGAGTGGAATGACGTTAGCCGTCTTCCAGTCCAATGGGACGTTACCCGTACTAAGGGAGAGATTAAAGAGCGCGGATAGTGGTTCTGCCAAGACATCACACAACTCCCTGAGCACCCTGGGGTGTAGGTTGTCAGGCCCCATTGCCTTGTTAACCTTAAGCTTTGACAGCTTGCAGTAGACACCGCTGGGTATAAACTCGAAATTACTAAACGGGTCATCTGTGTCAACCCTTGTCTGTAGCTGAGGGCACAAAGTTTAGAGAATTACAGGAGAATGTGCCCAGAGTGCAGATAAAATGTACATAGTACTTGTAACATAGCTAAAGACCTGCAAGGTCCATCCAGTCTGCCCAACATTATCAAGGCAACTTGAAGTAACGATCCAATCCTATTATTATGTTTCACTTGCTAAGTTCCACTACAAGATGTCTTCCTCTCTCCCACTGAGATATACAAGTTCTGCACTCATGTAATATGAATGTGGTATAAAATACATAGAATTCCTCATGATCCATGCTTGCCAAAAAAAATGTCTGCCCTCTTCCCACCCATCCACTGGAGTTGCCATCAAAACCTACTTCAGCCCATCCCGATCTGCTGCCATATATGGGACACAGACCACAGAAATCTGTCCAGCATTGGCTTCACTTCCCCACTGCTGGAGCTGATTGTTAAGCCAATTATAAGTGAGCTGGTAGCTGTGGATGTCTTTAGTTTTGTTTCAATACTACCCTTGCTCTATTTAGGCTTCGTTGGAAGGGTTGGGAGGGTTCAAAGAATACATTGGGGGTTTGATACTTCGGAAGGGAGGCCAGAAAATGTTTGCTTCCTGTCATCTCCTGTGTCCTTTCTGGAAAGGTCTTTTTATTAATTTTCATTTAGAAACATAGAAAATAACGGCAGAAAAGGGCCATGGCCCATCAAGTCTGCCCACTTTAATGACCCACCCCCTAACTTCTTCCATGAAGAGATCCCACATGCCTATCCCATTTTTTCTTAAAATCTGGCAAGCTTCTGGCCTCAATTACCTGTAGTGGAAGATCATTCCAGTGATCAACCACCCTTTCGGTGAAGAAGTACTTCCTGGTGTCGCCATGAAATTTCCCACCCCTGATTTTCAACGGATGCCCTCTTGTTGCCATGAGTCCTATAAGAGAAAAGATATCTTCTTCCACCTCGATACAGCCCGTGACATATTTGAATGTCTCAATCATGTCTTCCCTCTCTCTGCGTTCCTCAAGTGAGTATAGCTGCAACTTACCTGGCCGTTCCTCATACGGAAGATCCTTGAGTCCTGAGACCATCCTGGTGGCCATTCGCTGAACCGACTCAACTCTCAGTACATCTTTTTGGTAATGTGGCCTCCAGAATTGTACACAATATTCTAGATGAGATCTCACCATGGATCTGTACAACAGCATTATGACTTCGGGCTTTCGGCTGATGAAACTTCTACGGATACAACCTATGATTTGTCCAGCCTTGGATGAAGCTTTCTCCTCTTGATTGGCAGCCTTCATGTCTTCACTAATGATCACTCCCAAGTTTCGTTCTGCTGCAGTCCTTGCTAAGGTCTCACCGTTTAGGGTGTAAGTTCTGCATGGATTTCTGCTGCCAATTTGCATGACCTTACATTTTTTGGCATTGAAACTTAGTTGCCAAGTTTTTGACCAATGTTCCAGTAGGAGTAGGTCCTGCGTCATACTGTCGGGCACTGTTCTTTTGCCTACTATGCTGCATAGTTTGGCGTTTTTTACAATTTTTTTTGTCATTGAGTGTCGTTGAGGTGGCTATGGCTCAATGTGTGATCTTCCAGAGACTGTGGGTTCAACTCCCAGCACATCTTTTGGGGTTTTGGCCAGGTACTAGTGACCTGGATTGTCCACCATGAGAATGGGCTACTGGGCTTATCTTCTTATTACACATACAACATGAATGTCCTCTTTGCAAATCATGGACACTCTGTTGAAAACATATTATTTTATCTGTGTTTTTGGCATAGGTGTCTGAAATTGTGCAGTCACTTTGACTACTTTCTGTGGCTGGTTTGGGACCTGCTGGAGTCCAGAGCAGAAATTTGGGAGGGGGCTCCAAAGCCCATCCAGCAAGCCAAATCTCTTTCAACTTCAGACCGCCTGTAACACGATGCCCTAGACTTGCCCCCAGGCCTTCCCAGTTCCACCCATCCTTTCCTTATTGCGCCCCCCTCCCCCGCTCTTGTCGAGCAGGAGGAAATCCGCACATGCGTGGATTTCTTCCTGCCCAATACGATTTAGAGGAAGCTTTTCAAAACTCGGAAAAAAGTGCCAGGTTTTGAAAAGCCACCTGGACCCCCCCTGGACATGTCCTCAATAAGAGTACTCTTTTGTACACTCCCTATGACTGCTCTTATCTTAATAGTCAGATTCCTATTCATTAAAGTAGTTAATTAATCCCATTAATCTAGAAATAAATAATACACGAACACACATCATTTCTTCGTCTGTCTCTTGCAGAACTCTGCATTGTGGCCCCTAAATCTGACTTGGTATTACCAGAAGAGTCAGCCTTGTGAGCGATGGAGGGTTTTCTTTGCTTTTAATAAATGATACTGGAAGGATTTTATGCAAAGCCCTGGCAGCTGCTGATGTGGAGAATGTGAAGAGGGGCTTTGACCCGCGTGTGACAGTGGACGTAGGCTCTACATTTCCTCCTTTCTTCCTTCTTCAGACATCTATTTTTAGTAGGTGTTTTGTGCTGATTTAATTAATATGAGCTAAGAATATCTGCACTGCTCCGCTGCTTCCGGAGCTGTATCCAAAGCTGAAATGCAGGACGGTTGTTAAAATCGTCTGTAGTACCTGAAGATTGGAGGGTGGCCAATGTTACGCTGATTTTTAAAAAGGGTTCCAGGGGAGATCCAGGGATTTACAGACCAGTAAACCTGACCTCAGTGCCGGGCAAAATAGTGGAACACGTAGACATACATGATTTAATGAGACAGAGAGGGATATTTTCAAAACATACGTCTAAGTCCGATTTGGACCTATGGCACTAGATGTCCAGAGTTGGCAGTAAGAAAATGCCCATTTTTGAAAGGCAAACCACCATTTGTCTAGAAATCCTCGATCTGGACATCTAGGTCATTGCGACACCCAGACCCTCAGGACGTCTATCTATATACAACATTTTTGACCAAAATTTTGTCCAAGTCCCAAATACCCAGATGCCCTGTAATGGACTGGCCACCCAGACACGGCAACAGAGCAGTGGGGCACCTTAGAGGGCACTGAGGTGAACTTCACAAAAAGGGTGCCAGATAAACATCTCACCAGAACTCCCTTATAGGTTATGGTAAGCCCCCCAAACCCACTATAACCACCTGTCTACAACCCCACTTGAACACTCAAAGAACTTATAACCCCACTCGAAGGGGAACACTTAAAGAACTTACAGGGAAATTCTTTTAAAACCAATAGGAGGAAATGTTTTTTTTCACTCAGAGAATAGTTAAAGATCTAGAACGTATTGCCAGAGAGTGTGGTAAGAGTGGTTAACATAGCTGGTTTTAAAAGAGGTTTGGATAACTTCCTGGAGGAAAAGTCCATAGTCTACTTTTGAAGCAGTCATAGGGGAAGAAACTGGTAGCATGGAATGTTGTTACGACTTAGGCTTTTGCCAGGTACTTGTGATCTGTCTTGGCCACCGTGAAGATGGGATACTGGGCCAGATGGACCTTTGGTCTGACCATGTGATCTTCCAGAGGCTTCTTCAGATCCCTGTTGCAGCTGCTGTTACCTGAGCAGGAAACTCTCTATAAATACATCAGCAAGGCAAGAGCCACATTCAGTTTTAGGGATGAGAGTAGGTAAAAAGCATGTCAAAAGTTTACAAGTCAGTTTGTTTCTATAGTTTGGAAATACCATCTTCTTCGTTCAAGGGTTTCTTGGGTCTGGAAATGCAACCTATTCCCTTCAACTTCCCCCACAATGTTTTTACACAGAAAGGGCAAGAACTGCCCGCTCATGAAGGAATAATATGATGGTGTTGCATCTCATGTTGGGATAGTTCTTGAAAACAGAGATTCCCCAACAACCTTTCCCTCTAAGCTGAGTGGGAGTCATCCATCTGCATTGTGTCAGGGGGAGGTGGTGCTTCAGTATTAGGTTTTCAGTTTCTAGGGGGAGGAAGCGTCCTTGGAGTCCTGGAGAGTGAAACAGCGCCACCTTCTGGCAGGCCTGTAAGTAGAGGACTCCTGCTCACCTTAGAGCAGGGGTGTCAATTCAAACTCAATCACATAAGGGGCCAAAATCTAAAACTTAGGCTAAGTCACGGGCCAAATTTTTTATTAAGATACTTAGGGGTCCTTTTATTAAGGTACGCTAACTGATTTAGTAACTTAATAAAAGGACCCCTTAGTCTTAGTTACAACCTCTCCAACCCCACGCCGGCTCTGTGATGTAAACAAAATAAATAAAAAAGACTTTTCCTCTCTCTTTTGGGTCCTAGTTCACGCCTGCTGTCTAACACCTGCTCTGGCAGGATACACATTTCAAATCTGACATATTGTAATCACAAATTATTTTTTCTACCTTTTGTTGTCTGGTCATTATTCAAATCATATTGTGGTCCCAAGCTCTGGTTGTCTTCTGATAACTTGCTTGCCAGGGTCTCCTTCTTTCTTCTTCCCTTTCGTTTCCCTTCCCTCCCCCCGAGGTCTGGCATTTCCCTTTTTCCTCATCTCAGTTTTCTGCCCACAGTGCTCACCGCAGGGTACAGGCCCGTACTCACTCCAGTGTCGAATCACGCCCAGTAGCATGCAACTGCAACTCCCAGCAGTAGCCCCATTGTCTTCTCTACCAAGAATACTTCTCCACCTACCCCCACAACCACCGTCTCGCTCAGATTTGCCACTTAAAGATTCAGCGATGCCTGACGTCAGGTACCGCGTCCTCTCCTCTAGAAGCCACGCCTCTCTGTCACAACGGTGGGCCAGCTTAAATGCAAATTGGAAATTGTCTGGTGGGCCAAATTGTAGTATACCGTGGGCCAAATTTGGCCTGCGGGCTAGAGTTTGACATGTCTGCCTTAGAGGGAACAGCATCTGACCACAATCTGACACGATGATCCATGAAGGGCGCTACAGACAGAGGGAGAAGAATCCAGGTGGGGAATGGTTGATTGTGTAGCATGTATGATCTAGTTACAGTGATTTGCCAGTGAGCTTGTGGCTGACCCTGATCTGGTATTAGGTCAATGTACCCCAGGCTCTCTCCTGCCATGTGCCAACACTGTCATTGCTAGGCATACTGTTTTCGAAACTAGTAAAACACATTCACGATTCTTTGTGTGTTTCCCATCTTCCGAGTTAGATTTTACCACACATGGCTGACTGTGAACATAGAAAGCTTTGTCGTACTTTATCTGTCTGGCTTTTATTTGAAGACTGTAATTTCTCAGACAAGTGCCATGAGGAACTTTACATAGACGTTGAGTAAATCTAGGATTAGCTGGGTCTGTTGAATGATCTGGCTACAGCTTCAGTGATTGGCGTTTTCTAAGATGTCATTCAGATAAGGATTTCTGCTTCTGATCATATTTACTTTAGCTGATTTTGGATAATGAGATGTAATTTCCAAATATCTGCTACAAGATATGTTTTGATTACCTTAAGAATGTGACCTATTTGTAGCCTTTAGAGATCAATATTTTCTAGCCATGGTAAATGAAGAATGTTCCCCATCAGCCCATGCATCTGTGCTATAAGTGCTCTGCATAGGTCAGGGACTAGCCTGCTTTTCTTTCTGATTTTGTTAAATTTCGGTTTTAGATTTATTACCTGTCTTACACAAGGCAAATTACAGTCAGGTACATGAGTTATTTTGCTGCTTAAACTGGCTTATAGCTGAAAGAGCTATGTAAATTTGGAGAAATAAATGACCTTTATAAGAGCTGAGGGTGAAGTGACTTGCTCAAGGTCATAAGTTGTCAGTGGAATTTGAACTCTGGCCTCCCAGGTTTACCGTCTGTCTCTCTAATCACTAGGATACTCCTGCACTGAGTTTCTACAAACTGTTTCTAACCTCTAGGCCATACATTTGCCTACGTATATGCATGGACTCTGGCTGTCTGGGGAGGGGTAAGACTGTCCACCAGACAAGTTGATGAAGTCTTGATTTTGTCCCTTCTGTGCAGAAACTGGCTGTTCTGATTTTACCTTTGGTTTTATTTATCTTAGTTGATATGGAGGCTCACTTTCAAAGCACTTAGTCACACAAAGTCCCATAGTAATTGTTTTGAAAATGAGCCCCTTATTCTACCCCCAGATAATGGCTGCGTTCCATAACCAAGGCTACCATTCGTTCTTGTGTCCTCAATTATGGAACCCTCTTCCTGTTCCTGTTCCTGTTCGTCAGATCTCTTCTTTTTTACTCTTTCTAAACTGTTTGAAGGCTTATCTTTTTCAAAATGCATTTCAAAATTTATCATAGACATTCAAGTTTAATGTGTGAAGAAAGAATTGTATATACTCTAGATCCAATTTTTTTATTTCAATATGTGAGCTGATTGTTTTAGAATGTTTTATGTGTGTTATGTTGATTTTAATGTCAGGGTCTCATGTTTTGATTTCGTATGTTCTCTGTTACCCACATAGATTTTCGGATATGCGGGATCTAAATGTCTTAAAACAAAAATGCAAGGTCACTATGTAGAACGAACAGCGAAAGGGTTCCTAAGCATTCCCTGGTTCTTCCACTCCCCTCACCTGTCTCTTCTCCTAGACCATCCTTTTATCACTTTTTGTTCCCCTTTTTGGATTCTGCTCTATCTTTTTTGAGATGCAGTAATCAGAATTGCACACAGTACTCAAAGTGTGATTTCACCACGGAGAGATAATATTGCCTAATATTCTGTTTGCACATTCAATTTCATCTGCCGTTGGGATGCCCCTGCCCCATCTCACCACTTTTGATATAACTAATTTGAATAATTTGCTATCATAAAGAGAATCCTTCAGAAAATGGAAGAAGGATCCGATTGCATATGATTTGCCATTCCTTAGGCTGTTTCCTATTATTTTCAAAGCGTCGTAGAACTCCCATGAAGTAGGTAGCCCAGGTCTTTCTACTGGGAACCCATGCCTGTTGAGGGACCTGTGAAAAAGTATTTCCTGACATTGCTCTTGGGTCTATTGGGTCACTTTGATCTTTTGCATTTGCGGGTTATTAAGTATTTGAATAAACATATTCAATTGGAACTTCACAAAATGCCCACTAATTTGAGATTCCTTTTTTCCCTTTGGTTTGCCTCGTTTGCATTATTTATGCTAGTATCGTCTCCTCTCAGCATAGGCATATTTTAATCCTTGCATTTAATCTCAGATGACTACCAAATCCAATCCTACACCATTCTGATTGCCTCAAACTTCTCTCTAGTCTTTTGGAAATACATCTTCTATAGACAAAACAAGTATTCTATGAGAGGCTTCACCACCAACTTATACAGCGGCATTGACCCTTCCTTGTTTTCTTCTGGTTTTGTCTTCAAAAAGTTTCTGCACTTTCCTAGTTTTGCGAGAAATGGTTGGAGTGGTAGAAGTGGTTAAAGGGCATGTCATGTGACTAGTCAGGCAGGCAAGACAGTTCATCTTGCAGGTGGTGATGTCATTTGCTTTTGAGATATTTAATAAATAGTGTTTAAAAAAAATAAGTGTGTTCTTATGAAACTGGGTCTCTTTTCCCTGGAGAAGAGGAGACTTAGAGGGGATATGATAGAGACTTATAAGATCATGAAGGGCATAGAGAGAGTAGAGAAGGACAGATTCTTCAAACTTTCGAAAAATAAAAGAACAAGAGGACACTTGGAAAAGTTGAAAGGGGACAGATTTAAAACGAATGCTAGGAAGTTCTTCTTTACCCAACGAGTGGTGGACACCTGGAATGCGCTTCCAGAGGGCGTAATAGGGCAGAGTACAGTACAGGGGTTTAAGAAAGGATTGGACAATTTCCTGCTGGAAAAGGGGATAGAAGGGTATAGATAGATGATTCTGCACAGGTCCTGGACCTGTTGGGCCGCCGCGTGTGCGGACTGCTGGGCACGATGGACCTCTGGTCTGACCCAGCAGAGGCATTGCTTATGTTCTTATGAAACATTTTGAAGATCCCTCGTATATTTCTGGCATCTCTCTGACTCTTGTGTAACTCCTGAGTCTGTGGTCCCTCACAGGTGTGGTTTACTCTGTGTGGAGACTTGGGGTACATAGTTTAGGAGTCAGCACTCCCTATTTATTAGATCATTTGGCATCTCATAGCTAAATTTCACAGGAGACTAACTTGCAAATATTCTCATGGGTTAGTATATTAGCCCTATAGATACTGAAGACGACCAAATCCTGAGGAATTTCACTAATCAGCTTTCTCCTCAACATAATATTGTTTTGTGTTGTCTATCACTCAACTCATTTCTAATTCATACCCCCCCACCCCCAGCCTCCTGCATGAGACACTATCAAAAGCCTTGCTCAAATGAACGTTAGTTTCATCCAGCACACATCTTTGATCTGGTCACCTAACTGAAGATATGTATCAGGTATGAGCAGCCTCTGGTCTAAACCTTCTGCCCCACATCCTGCAACCAGCTAGACAAGAACGAAGGAAGTCATCCTGCCACTGTATTGGGCAGTATTGGTCCAGTATTGGTCGCCGTACCTTAAGAAGGATATGGTGATACTTGAGAGGGTCCAGAGGAGAGCGACACAAATGATTAAGGGTATGGAGAACCTTTCGTACGCTGAGAGGTTAGAGAAGCTGAGGCTCTTCACCCTGGAAAAACGGAGACTCAGAGGTGACATGATAGCAACTTACAAGATTATGAAAGGTATAGAGAAGGTGGAGAGGGACAGGTTCTTCAGCGCACTAGGGACTACAAAAACAAGAGGGCACTCAGAGAAATTGAAAGGGGACAGATTTAGAACCAATGCTAGAAAATTCTTCTTCACTCAGAGGGTGGTGGATACCTGGAATGCGCTTCCGGAAGATGTAATAGGACAGACTACATTAAGGGGTTTCAAAGAGGGACTAGATAAATTTCTGAAAGATAAGGGAATTGAGGGCTACAGATAAAGGAGGACACAAGAGCTAAAAGGGCACAGATAAGGGGGAAGAAGGGGGTAGGAACCGAAGGGTTAGACAAAAGATCACTTACAGGTCATTGGACCTGATGGGCCACCGTGGGAGCGGACCGCTGAGCTCGATGGACCCTTGGTCTGACCCAGCGGAGGCAAATTCTTATGTTCTTAACTCATTCTTCTGTCCTTCAGCTGAGCTTTTCCATTCCAACTTCATTTGCTATTTTCATGAAGATGGACAACATTAGCCCTTCTCCAATCGCACAGGTCCTCCAGAAGATCTGCTACACCTTCCTGAGTTCCTCTTAACACACGTTTCAAAACCTTTGCTCCAATTTCTTCTTGTCTCTACTTCATCCAAGGATTTCCAGATTGTGCATTTCAAGTAAGTATTCTGGGATTTAGGAATGGGTCTCTTTTTGTGATTACAAAACTAGGGGGACACTCGATAAAGTCACAGGAAAATACTTTCATTTTTGTCACTCTGAGAATAGTTAAGCTCTGAAATGCGTTGTCAAAAGTTGTGGCAAGAGGGGATAGCGTATCTGATTTTAAGAAATGTTTGGACGAGTTCCTGGAGGAAAAGTCCATAGTCTGTTATTGAGAGAGAGACATGGGAGCATGAAATGTTGCTACTCTGGGGACAGTTTTAAAAGTTCACTGAAAACTTTTCTTTGCAAAGACGCTTTTGAAAATGAAATGACATTACTGCAGACCTCCTTTCTACCTATTTATTTAAACATTCTGCTCTTTCCCATCCTATTATGTTGCCTTTCTCTAAAATTTGGTAGTTCTACCCTCTCTCCTCTTGTTTCTGTAAGTCTGTCAATAAATTTGTCCTTGTACGTATAATTAAACGTTTCGCATCAAATTTTAATAAACATGAAACATGCAACTCTTTGGGATTCTGTATTAGTGACCTGGATTTTTGTCATCTGCTTCCCAATGTAGTCATTGAAATGGAGCGCTGATTTCAAACAGTGGAAATGGAGATTAAGAGTAGCAGAGTGCTTTGAGATGCAGGATTGTACCTGGGAGCTTCCAGCTCTCTGGATGCCGGGCTGCAGGGAGGCAACTGTGACCAAACTGGCGTGCACAGGGCATAAGAAGGAAGCCGTTGTGGCTCAGAGGGAAGTGGAGACATTGGAAGAGCTTGGAGAAACATGCAGACTAAAATGGAAAGCGAGTACACAGTAGCTTTTGGGGTCAGGGGAAGTGTGCTGGAGGCAGGGGAAGAGCGTGTGCATGTGAGTGATACAGAATCAGATTCTGCCTTTTGTAAAAAGGTGAATTAGTGTCTGGTAGGTGATGGTATCAATCTTATTGTTTCAACGAAAGCGTTTATTGCCAGCGCCTGTGTCTCTCTTTTGTCTAGCACAGAAGGGAGAGAAACACAATCTTATTATTTTCTGATTTATTCATTGATGTGCAGGGGAAAGCTCCCAGGACTCTTGGGAGCCCCTTGTTAAATTATTTTATGAAAATAAAGTGTCTCACTGAGCGGAGCAGGACGGCAAAATTGTAGTGATAAGAAAGTGGCAGCACATTGCAGGATTTATTTAAACAATAGAGATTTACTACATCTTATAATGCAGAGGTGATTTTTCTAGAAAAAAGGGTACTCAGATGCAGGGCTATGGGGGAGGGGAAGAAGCAAATTGAGGAAAGTGACCTGCATCCTATCTCTGTAACTAGCCACAGCATAAATGAGAAAATGGCATTGCAAATATTATAGTGGTTCTAGAGCACCTCCTGCTGGTGAAACAGAACAAGCAGTACATGCAGTAGAGTGAAGAAGTAGCTTAGAGGTCAGAGCCAAGGTTCAAATCCCACCCGATGTTCACTTACAAAATGGGGGGATCACTACTAGGGGTAAGTAACCTTGAAAGAGACTAGGGAGTGATGGTAGACACAACACTGAAGGCGTCGGCGCAGTGCGCCACAGCCTCAAGGAAAGCAAACAAAATGTGGGACACTGGTCTGACCTAGCAGCGGCAATTCTTATGTTCATATGAGACTGTTCCACGCATCTACCACTCTTTCTGTAAAAAAAAGTATTCCCTTAGATTACCCCTGAGCCTTTCACCTCTTAACTTCATCCTATGGCCTCTCATTCCAGAGCTTCCTTTCAAATGAAAGAGACTCGACTCATGCGCATTTACGCCACGTAGGTATTTAAACATCTCTATCAAATCTCCCCTTTCCTCCAAAATCTACAGATTGAGATCTTTAAGTCTGTCCCCATACGCCTCGTGACGAAGACCACGCACCATTTGAGTAGCCTTCCTCTGGACCGACCACTATGGATCTTGCTACCTAAGGTCACCAGTGCCACCACTTTTATTTCTAACCTTACTGCTACTACTACTATTTATCACTTATATAGTGCAGAAATTCATTTGCAGCGCTGTACATTTAGACATTTAATAGATGGTCCCTTCTCAGAAGAGCTTACAGTCTCACATGACATATAAGCTTAAGTATGCAGTCTCGAAGAGGTGAGCTTTTAAGTGCCAGAGACGGAGCCCACCTTAATCTTTCTCTTTCTTTGCTTTTATCTATTTTCTTCTTCCTCCTCTCCATCTGTTAACCTTTTCTAACCCCTCATTCCTCGTTCCTTTGCGTCTTACCCCCACCCCCTACATCTTCTCCTTTGCTTCGGCTGTTTATATTTTTAGCTTTGCTCGCTCTTATTTCATGCCTTCTCCTCTTTCCTGTGCTCACTGCTGCCCCCTTCTGACCAGCTGCTTCTCCCTTCCAGGGCACCCTTGTTTTGGGTGCACCTTCCCTTTGTTGCTTCTGTGCATGCAGACTCACAGGCTGACACGAAAGGTACCCCAGGGGGTCAGTCCTGCCCACCCCTTGCAACATCCCAGCTGCTGCCAACTCCATCAGAAAACACAAGAGTAGGGGTAGGTGCATTTGGTTGCGAGTGATTTGAAGGTGCAACTGCAGATTCCTTGTTTTATGAGCAGTCTGTTGGTGTTTGTTTCACGCCAGTGGTTTATGAGGTTACTGGGACCCTTCCAGGCAAATGTTTTCCTCCTATACTGTTAGTAGGTGCAGAGAGCACATGGCTCTTTGCTTTTTATGTGTGTCCTGAACAAGGGTGAGACACTTTCTTCCTGTTTATCTGATTATTTCACCAGTCAGAATATAACACATCCCAACTGATCCAACATAAGTCCTCTGCTACAGAACTGCAGAAATACCTCATGTCTGTACTGGCCATGGTCTCTTCTAAGTGGGACAGAATCCAATCCTCGCTGAATTCTTGTCCTGATTTTTAAAACATAAGTTTAACATTTCTACAATCCTTTCCTAATTAACTAAACCATAGTTATGATATGGCTCTAAGCTGGCCATGGCACCGATGTGCTGCTTACCATGACAGCCAAATGCAGGAATTATTATACTGGCATATGGATACTGCACGGAGAGCTGAAGAGCCCCATGCAGTCTTATGATGTCATGTATATGTACGTCGCATTTTGTCTTTGGATTCTGGGGTATATAGAGTTTTGTGAAATTCCACCCCCCCCCCCCCCCCCAAATGCTCTCACTGAAAAGAAGGGGAGGTGTTGGAGAGGGAGATGTTCATTCCCAATCAAGGGAGATTATCTTTTAGCAAAATTCAATATAAAAAGTAGTTCTTGCAACCAGGATGAATCTGTGTTTTATTTTCCATTTACAGCTTTGTATGTCACAAGCAGGCAGGAACACTTCCTTTCCCATGGCACCTTCTACCACAATATTGAAGAAAACTTGCTACATTCTTTAGCCCCCTCCCTTGGCCTGGCAGATCGCCTCTTCCTAGTTCTGAAACACCTTCTTGGATCACAAATCTGTTTCAAACAGCTCTTTGCAGATGTTACTGGTGGTTATTGTGTGGCTTTGAGATCCCACAATGCTGACTTGGTGACCACAGAAAAGGAGGAAAAAGACTTCGGAAATCATCAAAGCTAGACACTGAAAGGGCTCGGCTGAATTGGTTCCAATATCATTCAAAGGTCCGTTAAATACTCGGAATTCAAATTGTACATCAAAACTGATATACTGTATGTGTACACCAGCTCTAGCATTTGAAGAACTTCAACTCCTGAGGAAGCCCCAAATTGGTGAAATGTGGCTTCTGTTGAGTTTGCTTAAGTTTCGTTTAGTATGGCTTGATGTACTGCTGTTTGGCAATCTGTTTTGTGGTTTACAAATAGCAAGTTAAAATAAGAGAAAGAAAATAGAACATTCGCACCAGTTGACTCTACTGTATCTAATAATATCAAGAGTCAAAAGCATCTTGAAATAGAAATGTTTTTAACTGGAGGTTTTTTAACAATCAAAAGATGATTGTGTATAGCGAGGTATCTGGCTCCAAAAAGAGGGACCGACTACATTGCCAGTGGCATCTTTGGCAAAATGAAGGTAGACGTAATTAGCTTTGTTGGAGAACCCTCAAGGATCTCTTTGGTGTTGTATGGGTTGATGAATCATGCCTACATTACTGGTGTTCCTGAACAAGAGAATTTTAAGTTATCCTGTGAGATACTGGGAGCAGTGACTTCTGTCAGACGTGGACTGATGTCATCCCATTTCATAGCTCCCTTCCCTCCCCCCAACCCCCCTTTACGAAGCTACATTAGGCTTCTTTTTTATCACCGGCCACGATGCTATTAGCTCTGATGCTCACAGGAATTCTATGAGTGTTGGAGCTAACACCGCAGTGGTCACTCATAAAAAAGCCTAATGTGGCTTCGTAAAAAGAGGGGGGGAGGGGGTAATTAGTCTGATAGCAGTGTTTTGAATTGGTTGCAGCCTACGTGCATCCTGAATTTCAACTCCTTTGAAAAAGAGAATTATAATAGTCAAAATTAGTCAAGACTAACCCCTTCTTTTACAAAACTGCGGAAGTGGTTTTTAGCGCAGGCCGGTGCACTTCCACGGTTTTGTAAAAGGGGGGAGGGGGTAAGTTTCAGCATATCAGCATTAAAGAGAAATTTTATTGACTATATCATGAATAACTTCTAACAACATTTCTTTGGCCAGGAAAATTCCTAATATTTTCAAATAAGGGATCCAATTGATGATACAACCCGTTAGTATTTTTTGGGTTAAACTTCATTTTGTTCTTTTCTAGGTAATTAGCTGTGGACCTCTTATACAAAGCTGACTAGTACAGCAGCCTGCGGGAATTGCACCAAAACCGATTGGGAATTAATGGGCTTTGGTACTGTTACTGCAAGCTTGGTAAAAGAGGGTGTAAATTTGCAAGTTTCTCATTATGACCTGCAATTTTCTGTGGGTTATTTCGATTTACAGCTGTAACAATTTGAGAATTGTCAGCATAGACACCACCACCTCTTCCGGGAGACTGTTCCACGCATCTACCACCCTTTCTTTAGATTACTCCAGAGCCTATCACCTCTTCATTTCATCCTATGCCCTCATTCTAGAGCTTCCTTTCAAATGAAAGAGACAAGTCTTTTTCATTAAAAGAAGCTCGACATAAATGTCTTGTTCACAATGTCATTGCTAATTGTGAAAACATAAAAGTAATAGCTATGATACCAAGAAATTTGCTCTATTAAGTAAAAATAATAGCAATCTTTAAGAAAAACAGAGCTTTATGTAATCAGTGGCTTTGAGGGACTCCAGGATAGGTGTACAAAATTTTAAAAAATTATTTTCTGATCAAGCACAGTCGACTAGGTTTTTCTGGACAGCTCTAGTGTCCTGCTAAGAGCCATCTCAGCAGCATTTTTCAAATCCAGAATGTGATTGCTTTCATTTGCCTGCTTTAGCAAGTGTTAAGTAATGAGAGATTGACTTCTTGGAGAAGGAAAGCATTATCAATGAGAAATTGAGACAAGGAGGCAGGAAGGATGGGCTTGGTGCAAAGAGTTTTGATTCATTTGCAGTTTGTCTGGGCTTTTTTCCCAATTCTTGCCTGTTTTTGGCTTGTTTCACACATTTATTTTGACAGCAGTTAAGGAAAGTCTGTGTTTCTGTTTTGGGGATGAGGAGAGTTCATTTGATTGCCACATCTCTATAATTACTTTTCTGATATAAAGACGGCAGGATGCCGCGATCCTACCCTCGCTGTATAATCTGCTTCACTTTTTGAACAAAGAAAAGCAGTAAGTCGAGAGTTTAACGAAACAAATGGATCCCCCCCCCTCTCCACAGGCAGGACGCGGCTCAGCGCGGCAGGAGGCGCACTCATGAAAAGCCATTCCTCACTCCAGTAGTTTGATTGGCTGATGGCCCCCCAGTGCTTCCTAATGGCATTATGGGGAGATGATGTGAATGCGAAGCCCACCAGCGCAGCCTCCAAAGTGGATATTAACAGACGCTGCACTTTCTACCAGGCAAAACTGCTGTGAAAGCCGTCTGTGTAATAAGCAGTTGTTGCAGGCCCCTCTCATGGGATCACTGAATTAAAGGAATATTTTATGATCCTATGCTTCGTTATGTTTTATTAAAAGTTTAGTGTCAGCCTTCTCAGCTCCATCCATCAGTTCTGAATCCTGCTTTTCTCCTCCATTAGTCTGGGCCTGTAAACATAATGCAGTGAAAATTTTGGCATGCAGCCTGATTGGGTGTTGGTTGCGGGCGTGTGAAAGATCCGGGCAACCTACCAATTGTCCAGGATTAGCTGCTAAGGGTATGGGCCCCTGGTTGCCATGGAGTGAGTTGTCATGGGCTTAGGGGCCACAGTCCATCTGTACTTGGAGTATCAATGTGTGAGAAAGTCACCTGAGACCACAGTGCCCAAGGCCCAGGGGAGTCAATCCATTTTTTACCCTTTCCAAAAGTGCAAAAACTAGGGGACACTCAATGAAGTTATATGGAAATACCTTTAAAACAAATAGGAGGATTCAAGACAAAGTTGGACAAGTTCCTACTGAACTGGAACGTATGCAGGTGAGGCTGGACTCATTTAGAGCACTGGGTTTTGACCTAAGGGCCGCTGCGTGATGGACCACTGGTCTGACCCAGCAGCGGCAATTCTTATGTTAAGCTCTGGAACTCATTAGCAGAGGATGTTGTAACAGTGGTTAGGTTTAAAAAAGATTCCATAATCTGCTATTGAGACAGACATGGGAAAAGCCACTGCTTACCCTGAGATTGGATTGGATTCATGCTTTTGATATACCGCTCATGCCACACCCATCTGCTCTGTCCTGCCCCACCTAGGTGTCCAAGTTTATTCCAGTTTTGATATCCCATCTATCAAAATAAATTAAGATAAACTAAAATCAAGTTAAAACAATGCTAAGACATAACGGCCCAGATTCAGTGTAGGGCGTCCGTTCTCGGAAGCTGCCTAAGTGGCTTTTGAGAATTGCACATGGGTGCCAAACCACCACTCTAACCAGTGCCCATATTACTGGCGCCGGTTAGAGAATCGCGTTGCCACTGAACTGATGGCGGCAAGGGATCTCCCTGCCGCAATCAGTTTAGTGGCCGCAGCCCATCCCCCGTCCCCTGCGGCCACTAAACTGATTGCGGCAGGGAGATTTTTCAAGTCTTAAATGAATTGGCAAAAGGTTTCAAAGTTCAGGATCTTGTACAGAAAAAATGGCACAACGATGAGTATCAGATATAAGATGACGAAAAGAAAGAACAATTAAGGGATTTTCATTAATAGATCTTAAAGTTCAGGATGGATAATAAAGTGTCAAATATCTACTTAAGTATAAAGGAGTTTCTGCAGTAAGATTTTATAGATTATTCTAAGAGAAACAGACAACCAGTGAGCGGCTTCTAATAGTGGGGTTACATGATCAGATTTACAGTGACCTACAATAAGTTTGATAAGCAGTATTCTGAACAAGTTGAAGATGTTTGTGGCCCTTAATTTTAATTCCTTTATAGAGTGAATTACAGTAAACCAAACAACTAATTACTAATGAGTGAACTGAACGCTGAAGGATTTAATAAATTGCAAACAGACCCTATAAGTTGAAGTTCATAAAATGTACTTTGTATGACCTTAGATATTTCTGATGTAAATGCAAGACTATTATCAATAATAACTCCTAATATGTAAGTTGAGGTTCCTTGAGGAATAGGTTACCAAAAATCTGGTAGTGTTCTTGACTCTGTGATAGCCCTTCTTAGGTTTCCCTTGGGGAAAATCCAGACCCATAGCCACGCCCCCAGGACCACCCCCAGATGACATCTGCACGTGCGCGAGTGCACGTGACAATACCATTTGCGGATGCCCCTTTCTGATAAAATTATATGAGGAAGCTTTTCCAAACCCAGACTCCCAGACTTCTGGTAACCCTAGCCCTTCTCTGTCCCTCTTCTAATGAGGGGTGGGAGGAGCACAATTCCTTCCATATGAAGAGCATGAAAAGAGAACCAAAAGCACTTTAACAGAAACAAACCTGTTGTTCACGACTCAGAATCTCTTGTGCACAGATACACATAGAAAGCAGGGATCGGAGAGGAATCTATTGTGCAAAGATGCTCAGCCGTATCTGCCTGTGTTATTGGGAGGCACAGCATTATTTTTCAGGTATTTCTGAACTGCGAGAAAACGGATGGGGCTGAAGAAGCAATCAACAGACATATCCATCTGTTTGGCAGCCTGTAAATCTGGATTATGCATTTACGCTGCAGAGGGAGATATTTTTATCTTCTTGGTGATGTTGTGAGATCAGAAGAGATTACAAATTGGAGAAGAGGATGCCGGCAGGAATGGTAAAAATGTGCAAAGGTGAAAGAGAAGGGGTGTGAGTGACTTCAGCTGCTGAAGATGAAAGGAAAGATGAGATGTTATGGAGCTAGAACAAGAGCAATGCAGAGATTGGACAATGAAAGATGGGCCCAGAGAGAAGGGAAGAGGACCTGGAAATGGGGGTCTAAAGGGACAAGGACAGGGGAGAAAGCCTGGAGAAGGAAATCAGGAGGCAGAAGGATGCTTTCTGTTTCAGGTCATTTTTCATCCAATTTGATTTTCTTTTTCTGTCATCAGAGGTAACTCCTGCTCAGTAATATTGCTTACAGACTCCAGGCCACAGAGAAATGCAGAGCCCTACACAGAAGGCAACTTGCAACCACGTGTTAAGATCCATGCTATATTTTGACAACGTTGTAATGAAAATAAATTCCACATATTAGTGGCAACAAAAAGGGAAAGTCATGCATCTAATGGAGTCACAGAGAACGTGTGTAAGAAAAGGAATGCACGATACATTTTTCTTGTGCAGAAGGGAGCGAGTTAGTAGGTAAAGAGGACAAACTCTAAGGAATACCATGGGGGAAATTCAGTATAGAACACCAGTTTGTGCAGCTGAGAATCTCAAACTGGTGTCCTATACAGAAATGCATCTGCCCTAAGGGACAGACACGAGATTCTCTAACCAGCACGCATGTCACAGGCACCAGTTAGAGAATCGCATTGCCGTTGAGCTGATTGTGGAAAGGGAATCTCCTTGCCACTATCAACTGTGCAGCAGAGACCCCCCTGACATTGTCCGCAGCATGAGGGATGCCCAATTCTTCCTGCTGCCATCCCGATCCCCCCTTGAAGTCCCCATGCCCTCCTGCCGGAACCCTCCAACCGCAATAGGCAGAAGGGATGCCCAATCCCTTCTGCCAGCAGCCCCCCCTGAACCCATGACCTCCCAATCTATGACCCCACCCAGATCTGAACCCCCCATCCCAGCAACCCAGCCCCCCGTACCTATTATAGTATAGCAGGCCAGAGGGATGTCTACTCCCTCTGGCTGTCAGGCCTGCCTATTCACAATGGTGGGCCTTCCCCTTCCCAGTGCATCCTGGGATGCACTGGGGAGGGGCCTAAGGCCATGATTGGCCCAGGTGCTTAAGGCGCTTCCCATAGGAGGGGCTTTGGGCACCTGAGCCAACCAGAGTCTTAGGACTCCTTCCCATACACAATTGCAAACATAGCAAGAATATTCCCCAGAATATCACACACAAATACCAAGTGCTTAAAGCAAACCAATAGCACATGGCTTAGTGCTTTTCTCAGTGTGAAGCCAAACCAAACAGCATAAACAGTCAATGTCCATTTCCAACAAACAAAATAAAGTCAGCAGATAAAGAAAAAAAAAATCAATCAAATTCAGCCCTCAGAATATTACATGCAAATAACTTAGGGCCTCTTTTAAAAGCCATGGTAGCAATGCTACCACAGTAAATGCACCGAAACCCCTAGGAAATGAAGGGCTTCGATGAGTTTACCACAACAGCATCACTACTGCGACTCTGTAAAAGAGTTCTTTTCTCTCAGTTATTTCCAGGATCCTTGTAATCTATACAGACAATCCTTAACATTAATCTATGGCACATGGCTAATTGTCTTTTCAGTGAGAAACCAAACAGGCCAAACAGACAAAAGACTATCAATGTCCACTATAACTGTTCGGTTTAGAAATACTCTTGTTTCCAAGCTAGTAAACAAACTGAATTAGTACAGACTGATTCTACATAGACATTCAATGCTATCAGAATAACTGGCCTCTTCCACACAGACAGACCTTCACCAAGTATGGGATAAATATCTACAAACTAAAAATAGAAATATGTAGACAAAAGTTAAACTGAACTGTCAAGAAGCCAAACTCTGCATACAATGCAACACCACAGAAACAAAAACAATGACACATTTCCCCTAATATTGTGTAAAACATAAAGATAGATGTAAATTTGAAAAAAACTGACAAGTAATCACCGTTTTAAAAATTAACAAATAAAAATAAAACAAAAAATGGAAAATAAGATAATGCCATTTTATTGTACTAATACATTTTTCAACCATATCTCTGTGATCGCCACTAAATCCAACTCATCCTCTTCCATCACAGCCTCTAGAGCAAGAACTTGACAGAATAACGTACAGATACACCAGGTTCTTGATGTCAGATGGGCCTGACTTCCTGCTGGAACCTTCCACAGTATTATTTTTCTGCTTCACCATAACATTAAATGAAAGAACTACAATTCCCACCTCCCCTTTGGTCATGCTCACAGCTGTGTCCTGTGTCAAAGTCCTTGATGCTGCATCAACAGTCCATACCTGCCTGAGTTAGTGTTGCTCCAATTGGCAACTACAAAATGTCTCCCAATTCCTTACACTTTATGTATGATCCACATCAGACTTAGGATATTGTTTGCTAATGTATAATATACATTTCTTAAACTAAATCTTACCAAAGTTTGGCTAGATTTAGGTTAAAATTTAGCTGAAAAGCCATGAGTTAAACTACTAGATGTCCCCAGCTAAGGGAACTCTACTGTTCATGCACAGATAGAGCCAGAGAGAGATGAAACCTGAGTGTGTTGTACTTACAGTATGCGATCCTACCCTATAACCCTTTGCAGTAAATACATTTCAAGACAGAGCAAACGACCAAAAAAAAAAAAAAAAAAACTAGCAAGGTTTCTGCTATCTGGTAGGTTCTGGTGCCAGAACAGAGTTTAATAACCTTGCAGGCAGCAGCCAGAGGGATCTTTAAAATTGGGCCATGTGGTTTGTCTTTTAGGGACTCATAAAGATGCTCCAGCTGTTACTTGGTGCACAGCAAGTCTCAGCCTTGCAGGTATAAATGGAGACTTTATTTTGTAGAAGAAAACTGCAAAGCATCAAAAAGGCTTCTGCAAAATGCACTCAACGAGTTTGCAGAGAAGAGAAGCTTCAGTTAGAGAATGACACAGGAACACTTTTTTCCCTGTCCCCGTGAGCTTTGTCGCTGTTTCTGTCCCTGCCGCATTCCTGTAAGCTCTGCCGTAACTGCACAAGCCTTGAACACTTATGATTTTAAAGTGTTTGAGGCTTGTGCAGTTGAGGACAGAGCTTGAAGGAACAGGACAGGGACAGCGACAAAACCCAGGATAGGGAAATTGAGTTCCCACGGGGACAGGGAAAAATTTGTCCCTGTGTCATTCTCTAGCTTCAGTATTCCTCAGTTTTAATGAGGCATTTTGCTGGGTCGTATGGCAGAGTGAACAATGAACCGATGGGTCTACAGGGTAGGATGGAGCAGTGTTTTGGCATTACTCCGCTTGTCTGGATTCTTTCAGTTAGCCAGAATGTTTTACAGCTGCAGTTTGCAATGCGTGCCTAGCCCCACTACCTCAAGAGTTTGCTTGCACAAATAGCTTTGTCCAGAGGGGCAAATGATATCTCTGAGCCTTGACAGCACCAGATACAGCAGTTATCCATTACGCTTTGCAGCTGTGCAGATAGGAGGTGGCAGCTAATTAATTTATAAAAGAGAGTGAGAAAATCCATTCAGAGTTAAAATGAAGACAAACCTAGTTTGTTTGAATCTCGCCATCCGGCCACCTCTAATGTTATTTTGAATGGTCAGAGGAGCCCTATTTTCTCTGGAAGGAAGCCTGGGTTGCATTTCAACTGGTACCTGCATCACAGCAGTCAGGACTCAGAGTTGCCAGATATCCTGTGACGATTTGTTTTCATGACTGATGAGAATTTAATGGCCATCTGCAGGTCTTAAGGCTCAGCATGGCCATGATAGATCTGCGATGACCTGATAATGGTTTATTTATTTCATTTTTTTATATGGCCCCAAACCAGGGCACTTACAATCAGCACAGGACATTCTATGTGGTCAATATTGTGTTGGGACAGAGAGGAGGTGGGCAATTAAAGATCCATTTAACCCTACCCTCTGTTTTCTGTCCAATAACCAATTCCTAATCCACAACAAAACATTGCTTCCTATCCCATGGCTCTTTCATTTTCTCAGGAGTCTCTCGTGAGGAACTTTATCGAAAGCTTTCTGAAGATCTAGATACATTACATAATCCAGCTTTCCTTTATCCACACCGCAGCAGAAATGCAGCAAATTGGTGAGGTACCTCCCTTGGCTGAACCCATGCTTACTCTGTCCCATTAGTTCCGTAATTTTAGATTAATTTATTTATTCAATTTTCTATATCTTTCTCCCAGGAGAGTTCAGAACGGTTTACATGAGTTTATTAAGGTACTCAAGCATTTTTCCCTGTCTGTCCCGCCAGGCTCACAATCTATCTAATGTACCTGGGGCAATGGTGGGATTTGTCCAGGGTCACAAGGATCAACGTGGGTTTGAACCCACAACCCCAGGGTGCTGAAGTTGTAGGTTTAACCACTGTGTATAGCGTCTCAAAATCTCAAATCTCCAGAAGAGATCCTGCAGGTCTCATCGACTGAGCCGAAGATTGTGGACGTGGATGTTTTTGGAACTGCTTGGAGCTAAGTAACCTTGTTTTTCAATTCAACCTTCTTGCAACTAATGTTCTTTGTCCGGTTCATTCCATTCATTCATATATCTTTTTGATATTTAATTGCATGTGAGTTTAGGGGAGTGAATGGTTTTTCTCCCAACATGTATTTGGGAGTTTTTTTTACTTCCCGCCCCTCTCTGCATAGCGGCCAATGATAAGAGAAAGGACTCTTTTCTGAGCGGTTGCACAATTGAGTAATATCCTTATGGATTTTGAGGCCAGTTGGTAAATGGAATTAATATATTCTATGTAATTTACTGGATATAGACCTTTTATAGATACATATCTTTTGAATTTGTTGACACAACATTGTACCTATCCTTTTTCAAATGATTATATTTGACACAATATGTCATTAATCTCATTGCCATTTATCAGGCCATTTTCATGTTAACAAAAACATTACCATACGGGACAAAAGCCCAAAACATTAGGCACCATAACGTAGGTGTGATCAGTTGCGATGACGTTGTACAAAACCCATCTCTAGTCCATTACATAATAAAGCATCTACAATACTCTGCATCTAAAGGCTGTGTCATTTCTAAAAGCAAATCTTAATTCTCCGTCTCTTTCTACACTGCTTAATAACTAATAACCTTTGCTCTCTTTATTTCTTACAAATGCCAAGGATGTGTAATTCATAAACAAGCTGTTCTATTTTTCTTAGAACATAAAGGAAAGAAACTGAAAACATTCTCAGGGATAGTCAAACATAACCTTCCCAGAGAATAGGATTCTGTTCAGCAAAAACTCTACTCTAACAGTTTACAGGGTATGCAAAATCCTGCACTCACAAATCTTTCAGAGTATCTTCATCTAGTGCTTCTCAGGGTCCACAGTGTAACATCAGTCACCTTCCAATCTTTGGGTACTACAGATGATTTTAGTGATAGGTTACAGATCACTAACTGCAGATCAGAGGTGATTTATCACTCTTTAACCTGTCGATTTAGCTTAGTGCATCTTCCAGATTCACCGAGATTTCTTTCAGTTCCTCCGCATCGTCACCCTTGAAAACCATTTCCAGTAGATCTCTTACATCTTCTTCCGTAAAGACCAAAGCAAAGAATTCATTCAGCCGGTTCGCTATGGCCTTATCCTCCCTGAGCGCCACATTCGCTCCTTGATCATCCAACGATTCCCTCACAGGTTTTCTGCTTTTGATATACCTGAAAAAGTGGGAAATGCCATCAGACTGTTCTATCCTCTATATTAAAAAAAAAATATATATATATATATATATATTTATATTTGGGGGTGTTGATTGACACCACCCTCACCTTTCATGCCCAGATCTCTGTTATTATTAAATCTCCTCTATGTTTTTGTCATGTCTAAACTGGAGTACTGTAATATGGTATACGCTGGCCTTCCTTTGCTTGTTCGTAAAGAAACTGCTTTACGATTAGTCGCTCATGCTCAGCGATTTGACCATGTAACTCCTCTGTTGAAAGAATAACATTGGCTACCAATTACATTTCATATTGATTCTAAGATTCTGACGCTAGTTTTCCAAACCTTTCAAGCCAGTAGTCCCCTCTGACCATCCTTGACGGGTCATCAACTTATGACTCCATGACACTTGGCTTTTTCCACCTTTGAACTGTTCATTTGGAATTCCCTTCCTCCAGAACGATGTTTGGAAGCCTCATATCTTGGATTCCATGCTACTTGTCTTCACCAGCATTTCCAATGGATATCTGAGTTTTTCGGGTTGCTCCAGTGATTGCAGCACACAATGCTTTAATTCAATATTTGATTTTTAAATCTATTTTTGCTTTATTATCTTGTTTGAGTGGAGTTCTTTTCTACTCTATGATTGTTGTAAACTGCCTTGATGGTTTTGTGAAAGGTGGTATATAAGCATTTCAATAAAAATAAACAGAAACCCTAGACTCTGGTCACCCACCTAAACCCCAGTTCCCACTTTCTTCATGCCTAATCAGTTAATCATTGTTTACTTATTTCTCATGTGAAAGTTTGGTTTTTATGGTTGCTATTAAAGTTCCCTTGGCTTGAAGAGCTGGATTTTTCTGCTGGTTTGTTGTTTTTGGACCTTTGGAGCTTGTGCAGGAGCTGATATTCCCTATTTCTTACCCACTCCCCACCAATTTCACATTTCACTGCTCATTTTTCCGAACTCCTCCTAATCACCAAGTCTCCTGTGCTGCTCTCACCCCCAATTCCAATGGGGTCCAACTCATTCCAGCAGAATGCTCCTGCTAAGGCCTTTGCCTCCATTTTTGAACCATTTGAGGCCCGTGTAATTCAAATAAGGCTTCTCAGACTTGCCAGCCTAGGATAAGGATGAACCTTTTCAACTTCAGCTGCATCAGAGAAGGCAGGAGAAACTCTGTTGGAGTCTTCTGCTTACCTTTTCTCCAATCTGGGTATGGGAGAAAGGAAAGTGTGTCTCTCGGCCCAAACTAGCCCACCTGTCTCTTCTATTGGGCATTGATGTTGGGACTCTTTGGTATTGTATATTTTTTCTCTGAATTCTGCACAGGTTTTAGAAGGTGCTTTCTTCTAAAATCAAGGATACCTCCCTGCTTTATCAGCTCAGACTGGTGCCAGTTTCCCGTTAGATAGCCATTCCTGATAGTCGGTCGTTGCAGCTGAGGCTGAAGACTTTGCTGCATGATAAGCCTGGCTTTTTTCCCAAACCATCACAAGGTGTCATCCTACCGTAGAAGAAATATTACCTACAGCATCCATTAATTTGTCAAGAAACGCGTTACTACAATTAGTTTTATATAAGGCGAATAGCATGCAGTTAATCATTCATTTTATATGAAACAATAACAAGACTCATTACTCCTGCCATGAACAATAGAATATCAAAGATAATGAAGGCAATCTTTTAATGATTCTACCTGAGTCTCTAAGCAGTTAGCTGGGCAAAATCAGCAGCTGGACATTGTCCGCTCCTATGCTGCAACGAGCTTGGATGGATGAAAGTGAAGCTGGCAAGTGGAGGGATGTTCATGACACAAAGATGAGGAGCTTTCTCTCACAGTGTACAGTAGATTTCATTCCCGAGCAGTTCTTCAGTTTAAAGCACTGGATCTCATGACAATAATAAACCTCGCTCCTAAGCTATGATATGTAGAATAAGAACTCAGTCTTTCAAATTCACTGCCCAAGAGAGCTTCCTTCTGAAGTTAATAAGATGTAACATGTATTGACTTATCAACACGTGTGTGAGGGGGGTCACTTCCGAACCATCATAAAACTCACCAAGGGGGAGGGGTGGAGCCAGGAGGGCGTGGTCCAGGAAGTACAAAGCTCAAGGCACAGCAAGCTTAAGGAGGCCCAGAGGGAAGTAGCCACCACATATCTGTGAATAATCAGGTAGGCCAAATTGATTTATTTAAACAATTCCAGCCTGCTTAAGCCTAAGTGGTTCACAATATACATACAGAATCATCAACGTAACCATACAACTTTGAACCTTGCAAACTGATATCTTTAACCTGGCCTCATGCAGGCCAGCCTATGCTGACTTCTAAAGATTATACTGGGAATCTGGAGAGCCCGACGGGAGCCCAAAGTGTACACAACCTTGCTGAGAGACCGTAGGAGCAGGCCATGAAAGGACATGTCCGGGGGTCCGGAAGGCTTTTCAAAACCCGGCACAAATCACTGTCGGGAAGGAGCGCATGCGCGGTTGCCAAATGATGACATCAGGTGCACACACGCATGTGCGTGACATCATGCGCATATGCGCTCCTGCCTGATGAGAGCAGGCAGCGGGAGGCGGAGCTGGGGGGCAGGTCTAGGGGTCCAAATTTTCCAAATGAAAAATCTGGCAACCCTACTTCTAACTAAGGGACAAGTTTTATGTGTACTTTTCTTCCCTCACCTGTGAATTGAATAGGACCCTCCCTGATACCTGAACTAACTATTATTTTGCTCACCTTAACCCTCTGTGAAGTTCTGGTTTATCTGCTCCAGGGCCTACCCTCAAAGCCGGCTTGAAAATTCCATTTAATTGGGCCATTGGCACTCAATACAATCTTTGACTGTATTATTTGGTACTTCCAAAACTTCTCCTTTTCCACACGATTCATAGAATAATCAGTTGGTGCTTTCACCTCTGTTGTCAGTGCTGTTACTGTGTTTTTCCTGGACCATGAAGTCCAGATTCCTTGCGCTCCCCTCCCCCCATTCCACCCCATAGAACTTCCGTGTCTCTGCATTTGAACAGTGCCCTGGTCCCCCCTCCCTCTTCTACCAATGCCCCTTGCCCGTTGGCAAGTACAGCCTCAGTACATAGGTAATTAGAAGTGTATCTGATAAGGGCAACTTCATATTTATGCAAATGATAAAGGTAAGAGCTACATAATTAACTGTTCCAGCTTAATCTCCTGCACTGTGAAGGAGGAGGAATTTTAATTACAGTTTTTTAATTGTCTGGTCAGAGTGTTAATAGCGTTTTAACATGGAATTAAACTGATGAGTACTGCAGAGGTGGGTTTCGTCCTCAGCTCGGTGCCGATGACAGAAGGTCTGGTTGGCATTAAGAACCTCCTGTAGCAAAGCTGGAGGTCACAAACAGAAGGAAAGTTGAAGAACAAGGGCTGGATGGCTTCCAGGGGCCAAATAGTTCAGGGTTTAATGCTGTAGCTGCCCTGAACTATAGCATTACTACAGGAAGCTAAAAGCATCAGTAATGCCCTGCTGGGTCAGATCAAAGTCCGGCAGCCGAGTCTAACAGTAGCCAATCCCCACTATGCTTAGTAAACCTGTGATCCAGAAACTTATGCTAAGCTTTTTTTTTTTTTTTTTAAATTAAACTTTATTGATTTTCAAACTACGAATGCACAGTAAATGATTCACATATTTGTACATTATATAATAAGCGCAACAAAACTTACAAATATTACTGCACAAACAATTTCCCCCCACCCTCCCAGTTACTAAACCACATTAAATCAAAATTTGGATACATCACCAGCCAGTACCACATTCTTCAGCTCCAAATTCCATAGTTTAATTATGTACTGACTGAAGAAATACTTTATAAAACTCATGTTCAGTCTGCTAACAGTTAGTTACGTAGAGTGTCCCCCTAATTCCAGTTCTACTGGAAACCTATCAAATTGTTTCATGCCATTAATGATTTAATAGTCCTCTGTCATCTCTTCTTCATAGAAGACAGTTCCACCTCTCTATGTTGGCTGCTCTTCTCTGTACCTTTTCTAGTTCTGCTATATATTTTCTTAAAATTAGACTCTGGAATTTATTCCCAGAGAAAGTAGTAAAAGTGCCTAGCTTAACAGGGTTTAAAAAGAGAAGTCTATGTGGGAAAAGATACTCAAGGAATTGATCTGCTATTAAATTTATATATGGCATGTGTGGTAGAATGGATGATTATACATGGATTACAGCTGAATGTTTAAAAAACTGAGGCATGTATTTTTAATGGGTATAACTAATGGGCAGACTGGATGGACCGTTCAGGTCTTTATCTGCTGTCATTTACTATGTTACTATGTAATGATAGTAGGGAAAGATAAAGAACAGATAGAATTGGAGCGGATAACTGTGTTGGAGAACGAGCTAGTTGTTAAAAAGGAAATGTTGGGGTTGGGGGTGGGGGTGGGGCTGGACTCTGCCCTAAGAATGAGATATCAAAATTTGAAAATTATCCAGTTGGGCTATACACAACTGCATATGTTGTATAAGTTAAAGCTAATGTTACTGCCTTACGATTTTCAAACTGTGGTGCAAGTGTTGATATTAGGTAGGTTAGACTACTGTAATGCACTTTATCTTGGAATGATAAAAACGAAGAACAGGGCATTGCAGGATTTGATGAATTCTGCAGCAAGATTGATTACGGATGCTTCTCAGCTGGTCCATATTACGCCAGTTTTGAAGCAATTACATTAGCTTCCAATACAGTAAAGAGTTCAAAGTGTTATCCATTGTATATCAGGTCTTGTATCACAAGGCACCTGGTTATTTTCAAGGTTTGTTGAAATTATACTGTCCAAGAAGAGAGTTAAGATTAGAACATGTTATGAGATGATCTTTGGAAAGGGAGTGTACTGTGAAACATTTAAGAGTTGGGATGTCAATGTTCTCTGTGGTAGGGGTGAAATTTTGGAACATATTGACAGGTCACCTGCGTTTGTGTAAGTCTAGAGATATTAAAAAAAAAAAAAAAAAAACTGTTGAAGACACAATTATGATGTATTCATGTGAAAGATGTGAACATGGCCTACTGTGTGAGGAAGTTAACTTTTTGCTATTTATACTGTTTTTATTAGGACAGAGTACGGTACTGGAGTTCAAGAAAGGTTTGGACAATTTCCTGCTGGAAAAAGGGATAGAGGGGTATAGATAGAGGGCTACTGCACAGGTCCTGGACCTGTTGGGCTGCCACGTGAGCGGACTGCTGGGCACGATGGACCTCGGGTCTGACCCAGTGGAGGCATTGCTTATGTTCTTATGTTTGTATGTTGATTGTACACTGCTTAGATTTTTAAGTAGTATATAAATATTTAAATAAATAAGATGGACTTGGGAAAATTCACTACTTATTCCCGGGATAAGCAGCACAAAATTGTTTTATTCTTTAAGGATCTTGTCAGGTTCAGGTGGAAAGAGGATACTAGGCTTGATGGACTTTCGATCTGTCTCAGGATTGCGATGTGTTTGTTCTTCTGTACTTCTGGGTGACTGTTCAGGTGCAATTGTGTCATGGATCAGTCAAAGAGCAGTATTGAATTCTCCATTCTTTCCCACATGATTTCTTTAAACTGAGCAGAGGATGTCAAAGGATTATCTGCAGTGACTCCATGATCTATTTGCTGAGGATCAAGTTCTAGTGTGGAACCCATATTGACTACCTATAGTTTGGAATTTTTTTTCTGAGTTTTCCAGTCGCATAATGTCCTCATGTAGTTCTTTTGCCAGTTTCCAATTTGGCCTCTTTGAATAAATTGACATATCATTTGCAAATTTGTCACATTGCTTTTTGTTTCTGTTTCCAGGAAATCAAGGAATATATTAAGGCGTGCTAGTCCCAGCACAGACCCCTCAGGCTCTCCACTAATTTACTTACCTGCCTTTGGAAAACTGATCTTATCCTACCCTAGACAATTTTGTTTTTGTTTTTTCTTAGAAAGGCGGCTTTAGAAAAGAATCATTTTTCAAATCATCTACACTGAAACTTGAACTTATGGGTTTTGAAGAGAAAGTATGCATTTCCTGTTACTTTGAAACTGACCATGTTTACACGGTGTGCTCTTCTGCACCTGTTTTATCTGCAAAGAAAGTTGAAGATGCCCTCCTTACAAATATGTTTCCTGCCTCCAGGAATTCGGCTTATTTAAGACTGTGTTTAAGACCTCACAGGCTTTAATGATGTTGGGGAAGGTCAATTTTGAGAAAACTCATTAATTTGTAGAAAATACGTTAAAATTGATTATAAATTGTCATAGCACTACGAGAGGAGTAGCAGATTATATTATTCCCAATGGGCTAAAGAAATCGCTCTGAGGAAAGGGATGTTACCAATGGTGTGTCTCAAAGTTCTGTTATTGGGCCTTGTCCTTTCAACATTTTTATAAATGATATTGCTGAAGGGCTGTCAAGTAAGATACCAAAATCTTCAATAGAGTAGACACCCTGGATGGTGTGAATGACATGAAAAAAGACCTAGCGAAGTTTGAAGAATGGTCTGAAATTTGGCAGCTAAGAAATGCAAAGTCATGCATTTGGGCTGCAAAAACCCAACAGAACGGTACAGTTTAAGGGGTGAAGAACTTATGGACACGACAGAAGAGCGGGACTTGGGTGGGATTATATGTGATGATCTTAAGGTGGCCAAACAGGTTGAAAAGGTGACGGCGAAAGCTAGAAGGACCTCATTTAGAATATTGTGAATAATTCTGGAGGCCGCATCTTCAAAAAGATATAAAAAGGATGGAGTCTGTGTAGAGGAAGGCTACTAAAATGGTGCGTTGTCTTTGTCCTAAGGCATATGGGGACAGACTTAAAGATCTCAATCTGTATTCTTTGTAGGAAAGGTGGGAGAGGGGAGATATGATTGAGACATTCAAATACCTACGTGGCATAAATGTGCATGAGTTGAGCCTCTTTTATTTGAAATGAGTTAAGAGGTGATAGGCTCAGGAATAATCTGAGGAAATACTTTTTTACGGAAAGGGTGGTAGATGCATGGAAGAGTTTCCCGGTAGAGGTAGTGGAGACAGAGACTGTGTCTGATTTCAAGAAAGCCTGGGATAGGCACATGGGATGACTGGATGAGCCCTTTGGCCTTTATCTGCCATCATGTTTCTATGGCTATGATTTGTTTATGTTTTATGAGTCTAGTGATAGATGTTTAAGATCCACAGCGCACTGAATATGGCAGCATAGTTAGTTGGTTTCCTCTTTGCAACATTTTGTATGTGAAATTTCATCAGCCATTTAGAAAACAGGTTTACAGGATATTCCAGATATTCCTTATGGTCAGTTTATGTTTTGACCAGTGTCATCTGCACTTTTGATCAAATTACTCTCTGCTGCTGCTTCTAGGTCATTAATGAATGTGTTAAAGAGCTCTGGTTCCAGCAGAGACCCCTAGGGCACGCCATTACTGTACTCCCTTCTCTCCCTTTGGAAAGCTGTGATGTTTCTGAAGGCTTTACAGATATGTTACTTTGTATTATCTAGTACATTTACTGATGGGGTGACTTTACTTCCCCTCTGCTGTATCACTGCAACAATATTGAACAGAACTGGTCTTAATACCAGTCCTTCTGGCTTTCCACCAATAACCCAGCTTCACCACCACTCTCTCTTGTTTGACATACAATCACTCCCCAGCTCCCAACCTGAGCAAATAAGTGGCATAGCTTGAAGAACTCTCCAATAGGGAACCTTCTCTTCGCCAGATCCCTGGTGTTGATGACAGCAGATTAATTCTACACGGTAGGCAAGGAATAATGAGTGGAGATAAAGCTGGCTGTGTAGCTTTCTCAGAGCATAGTTTTGGGAATTTGGACTGTCTATAGGTTCAAATCTTGTTCAGTAGAAAAAGCATTTTTGAGAACCTAATATACCTTACTGGAGAGAAAGGGTGGAGGGTATATGGTAGAGATGCTGGACATTGTCCAAGAGAGTGAAACTAGAGGACATGAAGGTGCAAGGAGATCGAGCAAAGAGCAGCAACAGGGCAGTGGATTTGCAATTATAACCCTAAAGAAAGCAGTGAAAGTGAAAAGTGCATTTATTGCCCCTTAGATGATGGTCCCGCCATAAGAAAAAAGATGAAACCATTGGTAGATGGATTATGGCTCTTTGTTTAGAGACTTTTTGTGGTACTTAAGCCTTCACTTCTTTGTTATAGTTAAGACATTTCTAGCTCACGTCTATCCCCCAAAGGGGTATTGAGGTAGCTTGCAACAACATGTACCATTTCTAAAGAGTGGACGTCATTATGAAAACTCCTGTAAACAGCATCATAAATGATGCAAAATGAAAACTTTCTGGCAGCCCATCCCTGTCAAATACTTCTTTGCTCCCTAAATCATCTTGTAATCCAAAGCTGCGTGGTACCAACACATCCTTTAGATGTTCTGGCTTCTTTTTATGCAGAACCTCTAAAATCAGGGTCCACAGCTTGAACAATGCCTTGAATTTGGGAGATATGTTAGCCCACCGTTCAACATCTGTCAGTAGCTGAATTTGTATGACCTGCAAAGCTCGAAGCAGCTTTTTCATAGACTGCATTGCACTAATCAATACTTGTCAACAGCAAACTAGAAAATGGACCTACGGTAATATTTAAGGCTGCGTTAGAAGCCGCCCATAAAGTGCTGAATTCATAACAGCTTTTCTTATTAGGTTACTGTGAAGTTGACAATGTGGATTCTAATCACAATGAAGCCTTAAAATCAGAAGAGGTGATTAATTGGTTTGTAATCAGAGAATGTAATTCATTTTACTCCCCAGAATTCTGCAGTAGCTTTTTTGAGTCCTGAATTTGGGTAAAGTTTGTGCAGTGTCTGATTATAGGTAATATTTAAAATCTCCTGCATTATACACTCATCTATTTAATTGACAATTTTTTAAAAATCATCTGTTAAACATACTTAGAATAGTTTATTTGCAAAGCAGAAAAAAAGAAACCTGGCCATTGTTTGCAACTTAAAAATTAATGAGTAATGATTTGTGGTCTTCACCATAAGGCGTATGGGGACAGACTTAAAGAACGCAATCTGTATACTTTGGAGGAAAGGCGGGAGAGGGGAGATATACATAGTAACATAGTAGATGATGGCAGATAAAGACCCGAATGGTCCATCCAGTCCTCCCAACCTGATTCAATTTAAATTTTTAAATTTTTTCTTCTTAGCTATTTCTGGGCAAGAATCCAAAGCTTTACCCGGTACTATGCTTGGGTTCCAACTGCCAAAATCTCTGTTAAGACTTACTCCAGCCCATCTACACCCTCCCAGCCATTGAAGCCCTCCCCAGCCCATCCTCCACCAAACGACCGTGCAAGTCTGCCCAGTACTGGCCTTAGTTCAATATTTAATATTATTTTCTGATTCTAAATCCTCTGTGTTCATCTCACGCTTCTTTGAACTCAGTCACAGTTTTACTCTCCACCACCTCTCTCGGGAGCGCATTCCAGGCCTCCACCACCCTCTCCGTAAAGTAGAATTTCCTAACATTGCCCCTGAATCTACCACCCCTCAACCTCAAATTATGTCCTCTGGTTTTATGATAGAGACATTTAAATATCTACATAATGTAAATGCGCATGAGTTGAGTCTCTTTCATTTGAAAAGAAACTCTGCAATGAGAAGACATAGGATGAAGTTAAGAGGTAATAGGCTCCGGCGTAATCTGAGGATATACGTTTATACAGAAAGGGTGGTAGATACGTGGAACAGTCTCTTGGAAGAGGTGGTGGAAACAGAGACGGTGTCTGAATTCAAGAGGGCCTGGGATAGAGAGAGAAAGAGATCATGGTTACTGTGGATGGGCCATTTGACCTTTATCTATGAATTTGCATCTACGAGGGTGGTTTGAAAAGTTTGGTAAAAAAAGCAAGTTAAAGAACGTAGTCTCCATTGAGGGCTATACACTTGGTCCAGCAAGTTTCCAGTCTTTTTGTATTGTAGGAAAAATAACATTAGAAAAATCCGGAAACTTGCTGGACCAAGTGTATAGCCCTCAACGGAGACTACGTTCTTTAACTTGCTTTTTTTACCAAACTTTTCAAACCACCCTCGTATTTGCTAATTATTCTTCAACACCTTATCAATTTGCTGTGTCAAGTGAGCACATCTTGTTTTCCAGTGTTAGGCCAAGTTATAGAGTAAAATGCCGAACTGGCATTTGAACAATTAGTCAAGATTACTGTGGGAAAATGTGGAAAGTGAAGCAAAAGTGCTTTAAGGACAGCTCTCATAGGAAATGTGGAGGGAGGGAGAGAAAGAGAAAGCCCGGAGCCCCTCCAGGGATTCAAGACAAAGTTAGACAAGTTCCTGCTGAACCAGAACGTACGCAGGTAAGGCTAGTCTCAGTTAGGGCGCTGGTCTTTGACCTAAGGACCGCTTTGGGAGCGGACTGCTGGGCACGATGGACAATTCTTATGTTCTTAGCTATACCTTTGTATTGCATTTTTATGTCAGACTGCCTTGGGCGAATCTCTTCATAAAGGTAGTTAATAATCCTTATTAATAAAATACCGGATTCAGGAGCAAGTTCTAGCAGCCTGTGTGAAATGCTATTTACCAAGGTGAAAGGTCTATTTGAAAACTACTTTGTCCAGTGAAGAGATGCATAACATTTTTGAAATTTAAAAACTGCTGCTGTTTAACTCGGCTAAAGAAACCACAGAAAAGGTAGGGACAAGTGTGCGTAAGGACTTGTTCCTGCAGACTTTTCAGAGGGCCCTTTTCATGCTCCCAGAATGCTGAAAGTGCCCAAAATTTGATTTACGTGTCATGAAACGAGACCCCTGTTCCCCACCCTCAGACCGAGCACTTTTCAGGGTAAATGGCATTTCACAGTCACTCTTCCCATCGCCATACTTCTTCCCTCTAACTCACCAGAACATCAGAGAGCCATCAAGGTCCCTGATTAGCACCTGCTCCTAGAAATGGTTGTTAGCTCATTGCCTAGTCAAGGATAAAAATTGGAACGAGAGTAAATAATACCCAGCTCCAGTTAGGGTTATTACACACACAATACATCAAACAATTCCCATTGGCCAATTTCTTATTGCAATGAGTAGGAGACTTGTCTAAAGATATTCATATTTAAGGACACGATTCTTTTGCTGTTTGCAATCCGAATGTGATGTTTCTAATGTATTGTTTCAGAGGGTGTGTTGGGGCAGAGAGTGGATTTTCCTGTGCTAAGAGCGCATCTATTGCATGAACCCTTAGGAACAGATTCTATAAATGGCGCCAAGCGACACTGTGATTACATGACTGGGCTGAGCGGTATTACCCATCACATATCATCCCCAGGTGCCTGCTACAACACAACACAATGTGGTTAAAACATTTCTAAATACTTTATTCACTCTTGACCAGGTCTTTCCCCAAGTCTCTCCCCCACGGACTCCATAAATCCAGGTTCTCTCCTTGACCCTTCCTTGGCCCTCCAGATCTTACAGCAGCTCCCAGTGTCATCACTGATCTCTCCACCGGTCGCCACCTTAACTCTCCTGGCTGCTTCTTGTGAATCCTGGGATGCACTGGGAGTGGCCTAAGACTCTGGTTGGCCCAGCTGCCTAATTCCCCTCCTATGGGATTGACATTAGGAATCGGAGCCAATCGAAGCTTTAGGCCCCTTCCCAGTGCATCCTAGAAAGCAATGGGGGGAGGGGGGTGGGGGTTGAGGGTAGAGTGAGAGGTGAGGGGCTGAGCCATGGTGGGGTCAGAGGGGTTCAAGTTCAGGAGTGATGATGGCAGGAGGGAGTGGTTCCCTGCCACAGCTACTCATCTGATTGTGGTAGGAGAATTCCCATGTCACGATCAGCTGATTGTAAGGGAACAAATGCGATTGTCTAACTAGCGCCTGTGACATAGGCGCCGGTTAGAGTATCAGGCTGGTTAGGCAGGGTTAGGGCAGATATAATTCTGTATAGGACGCCAGTGTGTGATTCTCAGATGCTTCTCAAGCGGCTCCAAAAACCAGCGTCCTATACAGAATTTCCCCTAAGGGCCTGATTCTCAAAATGGCATCCCAATTTGGTTGGATATGACTACTTCTACTAATTATTTCTAGAGAGCTACCAGACATTGAAGAAGGACATTATGCATGGGCAGATCGAAGACACCAAGCAAAAAGGGCGACCTGCAATCAGTTGGCTGGACACATTGAAAACAACTATGGACTAGCACAAAACTGATCTCTTTTTAGATCTGTAATTCATCAAGTCGCTAGGTCTCAAGCACAAGTCAATGGCACCTGACTAACTAATTAACTAGACATAGGCAGTGCTGTACAGAATTACAGAGGAGACAGTCCCTGCTCGAGTGAGCTTATGATCTAAACAACAAGACAGACAAACAGGATGCCAGGGTAGGGGTTACAGTTAGAGGGGATGGTTAAATTGCTGGCTAGGGTGGCGAGCAGAGGGGAGTAGAGTTATGAGTTGAAGGACCACCAAGGAATGATGCTGTTATATATAAGCCTAAACAATATTAGCAAACTGAATGATAGTCTGGTTACATGATCCACCTGCTCCAGGTCCCATCCCTTTACTGCTGTTAGTAGAGGCTCCTGGGATCCAATTATACACTTACTTTTTGTCTTGGAAAGCTGTAAGAGTATTGGACAGCATAATCACAGTGTATCTCCAGCGTGCTTCATTACTTAATAGTCTGTGTGAAGTGTAATTATCTTGTAATGAAAGTGTCCTTGGATGGATGTCCACTTTAGCTGGCAAGTTTGGTTTCTCAATTAGCTGAAATTTTGCCAATGCAAAGCAGCAATTAAAAGAGTTGAACAGAAATATAGAAGAAAAAAAAAGCACTTCCCGCAGTTTTATTCTTCCAGTTTTCAATTGACTAGAAAGAAGACCACTCAAGGGCAGCTCTTCCCTCGCATCCTTGATCTCAAGTGATCCAATGAATCGGATGCGTTTATGAAAACAAATGTATTTATTTGCTGCCCTTTGGAAGTGATTTACTTAAGGAAGTGTACAGGAAGAACAAGTCGAACCTAGGCAATAAACAAACTGATCAAAAATTAATGCATACCTACAATATATACATGGGCTACATATAGAATGCCCTTGGCTAGATGTAACTCTCTTATTATTCTTAAGCTTTAATAATTCACCCAGATTGAATGCGATCCTAGGGATCAGCAAAAACTGAATGAAATCATAAGATATCCCAATGCTTAAGAACATAAGAATTGCTCCTGCTGGGTCAGACCAGTGGTCCTTCATGCCGAGCAGTCCGCTCCCGCGGCGACCCTTAGGTCAAAGGCCAGCGCCCTAACTGAGACTAGCCTTACCTGTGTACATTCCGGTTCAGCAGGAACTTGTCTAACTTTGTCTTGAATCCCTGGAGGGTCTTTTCCCCTATAACAACCTCCGGAAGAGCGTTCCTATTTTCCACCACTCTCTGGGTGAAGAAAAGCTTCCTTACGTTTGTACGGAATCTATCCCCTTTTAACTTTAGAGAGTGACCTCTCGTTCTCTCTAACTTGGAGAGGGTGAACAACCTGTCATTATCTACTAAGTCTATTCCCTTCGTTATCTTGAACGTTTCGATCATGAAAATAACTTGTCATACTTGAGAGAATGGCAATACACATCACAACTGATTGATGCCTAGGCAAAAGAAGGCATTCATGATTGGAGCATTGAGCGCACTTGTATGCCTTTTTAAGGCTATATATTGGATAATCTCTCTGCCGAAATCGCTGATTCATTACCGCCGCTTGAGATTTAAATTCTGACTGAGAGGAACATAAGCGCTTCAACCTAAGCATCTGGTCAACAGATTCCACTATTGCCAGTGGGAAAGGTGTTAATCTCTGACTGAGCACTATTATACACATTAAGTTCTGGTAGATAAAAACATAGAAACATATTATTAATATACTATTTTCTGTGAAGATCCAGAGTTATATTTATAATACGTTTCCTCCTAAGAACTTTTGTGAGACCTTATTTACGAAGCAATGGTAGAGCTAAAACCTCTGATGCTTTTGGGCTAGACCTCTTTTGGAAGCATCCAAGTGCCACAAAGGTACCCACTGGAGGGATTAAACCAGGACCCTTCCCCCCCCCCCCACACACACACTCCCTCAGTGGCCACATTCTTCAAGAGCATCACTCTGCAGTTCTTTGCATTGAATTTTAATTGCTAAACATTAAACCATTCTTCTAACTTCTGCAGATCCTTTTTCATGTTTTCCATTTTAAGGTGTCCTCTTATTTTTTTTCCAGAAACCTGACCATGCATCTGGTTCATTGAGCTGGTAGTCCTGCAGAGTTTGGGGCTCACACATGTCTTTTCAGAAAGTTTATTTAGTGGCATAGCTGTAGCTTGAATAATGATGGATTCAGAGCTTCACAGAGAAATGATCTGTAACTCCTAGTGACTCCTAGTTCTCTCCCAATGCCCAGCCTAGTTGGGGTCTAACTGTGCAGTCCCTGCAAGGGGACAACAGTCCTAATGCTTCTCATCCTCTTCCTATCTCTAACAGAAGGGGATCTGACCAATCGGAAGCTGTAAAGGAAAGATTCTGACTGCTCCAATTCTCTTCTGAACTCCAATTGGATCTTAGACTCATGCGATTCAAGGTACAGTTGTCTCATAAGGAAATACCAGAGAAGGGCTGTGGGTATCTAGAAGCCACAATGCAAGAATGTCCTGGCTGCCCTCTCATGACAGTTCTTAAGGCACAGGGTGATGGCACAAAGTTAGGAGGGTACTATAATTATTGTGTTCCCCCAAATGGTTTGAGGAGCGATGCTTATCTTCAACTGAATCTGTTGGGGTAGATTTTGTTGTCTACGGGTGTTTGGCTTCAGATGCTCGTGTTATATTTAACTGCTCTGATATATTTAGTCTTTGCTCCCAGATATTTGAGAAACGTGATACAAAACTGGACTATTAATTATCTATCGTATATGCCAAGAATGATCCAGTGGAATATCCTTGTCATGCCAGCACACTAAGCCTGTTGAAGTAGGGTAGGCAAATGTCCAAGATAGGGGTCTACTGGTTTCAGCCTGGCATGTAGTGATTAGTATGTAACTTCTCCAACCTGTACAGTATCTATCTCAGCAGCATCACAAAAATGTGCACAATCCACCAGATAGCGACACATGAGATCAGCACAGCTGGCCCATGAGCTTTGAAATGGTTGCAGTGCCAGCATTGTATTTGTGGGAAGATCAACATGCCATCTGGATTTGCATGGGCTTCAGAAGGAAGAAGTCCTTGGAGGGAACTGCTCCTGACTGCAGTTTCATTCCTTAGAACTCATGCAAAGACCTGGTATATGAGTTGTGATAAAAGAAACGGGGATTGCTTAGCTGACTTGCAAATGCTCTCTGGACCTGGGTGTATGGAACGATTGTTCCTTTTGGTGTAGGGGATATAAGCCTAGTATACTGTCCCTATGTGAAGAGAAATTTAAAACAGGCATTTAAAGGTCAAGGGCAATGTCTGTTCATAAACACTGGAGACCACGGAGCTCTTTTCACTGCAATGTCCTTTTAGCGAAAGGAGAATATGAAGGCAGGTTTTCTCTGGTATGTATAATTTACTTCCTGGTGCAATGCTATAAAGTTTCAGGAGAAAGCTTTGGAGACTGTAGGTCTCCAAAGATTGTGATGTCAGGCTTCCAGGATTCTGTTGACATGTTTATAACTTTCTATCCTTGAGAACTTGTGAACCTGAAGGTACACTTAGAAATACATTAAGTATTATTTTTGCACAGAAACATGGAACATGGAAAAGAGATGGCTGAGGGGTGATATGATTGAAGTCTACAACATCCTGAGTGGAGTAGAACGGGTACAAGTGGATCGATTTTTCACTCCGTCAAAAATGACAATGACTAGGGACACTCAATGAAGTTACAAGGAAATACTTTTAAAACTAATAGGAGGAAAAAATTTTCACTCAGAGAATAGATAAGCTCTGGAACATGTTGCCAGAGGATGTGGTAAGAGCGGATAGCGTAGCTGATTTTAAGAAGGATTTGGAAAATTTCCTGGAGGAAAACTCCATAGTCTCTTATTGAGAAAGACATGGAGGGAAGCCACTGTTTGCCCTGGATCGGTAGCATGGTATGTTGCCACTCTTTGGGTATTGGCCAGGTACTAGTGACCTGGATTGGCCACTGTGAGAATGGGCTACTGGGCTTGATGGACCTTTGGATTCCCTCCAGTTCCATCCTCTGGCACCAGAGCTAAGTATTTTGCTTCCTTGTTCAGCAATGTTGTATCTAGAACTTTATATTTATATATAACAAAAGTTTAAAAAGTTTATACAGAAAAACGTATTATAAAAATTTAAATATATATAAGAATTAAAAATACTGTGCACAGTAGTGGGGTTTTCCCTTTTAATCTTTTTATATTGTGCTGCGGGTGTGAGTTTTTTGCCTATGATAAGAAAAGAATGCCAGCTGTGAATCATCAATGATTACTGCATGTTAAAAACGTTTTTGAGGCTTTTTCTCCTCCTGTTTTTGAATTTCAATGTTGGATGTTGCTGGTGAGTGACATTTTTTGGAATTTTTTATTTAAACGTCTCTATCATATCTCCCCTCTCCCGTCTTTCCTCCAAAGTATACAGATTGAGATCTTTAAGTCTGTCCCCATACTCTTTATCACAATGACCACGCAGCATTTTAGTAGCCTTTCTCTGAGCCAACTCTATCCTGTTTATATCTTTTTGAAGGTGCGGTCTCCAGAATTGTACACAATATTCTACATGATGTCTCACCAAAGTCTTATACAGGGACATCAATGCTTTCTTTTTCCTAATGGCCATACCTCTTCCTATGCACCCTAGCATCCTTCTATCTTTCACCGTCTCCTTTTCAACCTGTCATTCTTGATGGTATCCATGCTATGGGCCTTTGGTCTCCCCTGCTTTCTTATACCACTGACCATTCCGTGTAGCACCTCCTTTTCTAGTGAATTTGCCCTCATCACAGGTCCAAAATAGGTCAGTTTCTGTCTGGCAATCAGGGGCATCAAAACCTCCTTTTTCCTACTGACCATACCTCTCCCTATGCACCCTAGCATCCTTCTAGCATTGCCTTATCCTACCTGTTTGACCAACTTAAGATCATCACATACAATCCCACTCAAGTCCCGCTCTTCTGTCGTACATATAAGTTCTTTACCCCCTAAATGATACCATTTCCATTTTTGCAGCCCAAATGCGTGACCTTGCATTTCTTAGCATTAAATTTTAGCTGCCAAATTTCAGACTATTCTTCAAGCTTCACTAGGTCTTTCTTCATGTTATTCACACCATCTGGGGTATCTATTCTATTGCAGATTTTTGTATCATCTGCAAAGAGACAAATCTTACAGCCCTTCAGCAATATCGCTTATAAAAATGTTGAAAAGAACAGGCCCAAGAAAAGAACCTTGAGGCACACCACTGGTAACATCCCTTTCCTCAGAGCGATCTCCACTGATCACTACCCTATGGAGATCACTCTGAGGAAAGGGATGTTACCAATGGTGTGCCTCAAGGTTCAGTTCTTGGGCTTGTTCTTTTTAGCATTTTTAAAAGAAATTTAGAAAGTCTTATCTCTTGAGAAGGATCCACAAAGACTATCAGCAGACAACAGCTGAAGAGTGAAAGGAGAGGGGAGAAAATGAAAGATGAAGGGTGTGGAGTTCTGGTGAAGCCATCCAGTCATCGGTGCAATGGCATTATGGGGACTGAGTTCAGTTTAGGAGACCATGTTTTGCTAATGACATAAAGGCCTCAAAGTTGTTCAGAAGAAAGCAAGGTTTGTCCTAGAAGACGTATGAGAAGAGACATAACGATATGAATATGCGTACTCTGGAAGAGAGGAAAGATAGAGGATGGTGGATACCTGGAGTCTCTTCCATGGAAAGTGGTGGACCAAAACCAGTGACAGAATTCAGAAAGAGATGAGATAAACTTAGAGGTTCTCTATATGCAGGAAGATGGAATAAAAGTATAAAGCAATTTTCAATCACAAGAAATGTTAAGATAACTTTTACACTTTAAATAACAAGGCCAAGAGGGTTTAGGCTGCACTATTACTTTAAGAGTGTGTGTGTGTTAGGAGGGGAGGGAGGGAACCCGCACAGAGTCACAGGTACAACTCAGGCTGCCCTTCTGATTGACTGACTGGACCATGAAGGTCTTTGTGTACCATCATTTACTAGGTTACAGTGTAATAAGGCAGGGGAGGGACTCTCTTACTACTCACATGGCATTATCGATTGTTATGACAGGGAGTTTACAATCTAATGAGTCACCTTTTTCGTCCCATACCCTTTGACTCAACCCTGAAGGCCCCATTAGCCACGTTTCTTCTCCTCTACCCTTGTAGCTCTCACTGAGTCTTCAGAAAGGCCCCAGATTGTTGGACCCCCTGCACTTAGAAAAGTCACCGTTCAGAAAGGTTCTGGTGCATGATGTGACAGAAGAGCCACCATTTAGTACTGGAATGGCAAGGTCAGAGCATAGCTGGGAAGAGGGGGACTAAGGTGCACTAACAGAGCTGAGTGGGGGTCTCATTGCTGAAATAAGAGAGGTTGAAGCAGCATCTGACCTAAACCAGCTACTGCTCTCTCTCCCCAGCAGCGCTAAACACTTGCTCTAATCTTTCATTGAAACCAAAATGGCGATTGATTTTTCCTTTCCTGCAGACCATTATGGATGGGATTAGAGAGCTTTGTTTTCTTTTTGTGTTTCTCCAGGAATTCATCCATAAATTAATAACGATTAAATTTCAGGCACGTTGTGCCTTTTCTTTTATGGTAGCAGCATGTCAGAGAAAATGCCACAGCCTTGTATGGCTAAGGAGATATTCAATGCCTTTACTGGCAACCAAGGGACCATCTTTTTTCTGTGCTCTTATAACATGGGAAGCTCAAGCACCTACATCTCGAGTAGGTTATCTGCTACGAGAATCTTGCTGCAAATTAAGAGTGAGAATGAGGTCACCAGAGCTCAGCCTTTATGCTGAGTGTGTCCCTGAGATAACAAGAGGCAGAAGGAACATTCAGCTGATGTGCTGCTTTTGCTGGACTGAGGTCAGCTTTTCAGCATGGGAAGGTAGAGAGCACACAGGCCGTTACCATTTCTCTGCTGCTTGGCCAACCTCTGCACTTCGAACATGGCAGAAACAAGGGCAACGTGTGGACAAAGAGACAGGAAATGCACAATTGTGTGACTCATTATCTAACCTGATAAAAGCTGGCAAAAATATTAGTCAACCTAGAAACCAGAGATTGCCTTATATTCTTATTCTGTTTTCTTTATCTATTCGTTCATGTATTCCAGTACTTGATTTCATACCACACCAAAGCCAAAGCATGTTACAAGCTAAAATAATAAGTCTGTAATGCCCCCTTCAGGGAGGCTCTGGGTCCGGGGCCTGACCTGGCTGGAGTCCCCTGAAGGCAGTCTCTGTCGGTCCCTCATTTGGTTAGTACTCAGTGCCTCCGCCTAGGGAAAAGAAGTGTTAGCAACTAGGTTCACCCTCTTCTCCCCCCAAGAAAAATCCCCCAAAACTTCTGTGAACAAGGTTGGCTAATAAATTCAATTAATTGATTTACACTATGTACATAGGCTTAAAAAATAAACAAATTGTCAGGAATAGCTTTCAACAATTTCAATACTTCCACACTTGTGCCTAAGACCCTGATTGGCCCAGATGCCTATGGGAGGGCCTTAGGCAAACTGAACCAATCAGAATCTTAGACCCCTCCCAGTGCAAGAATGCACTGGGAAGAGGAAGGCCCACTATTTTGAAGAGATGGGCCTCCTGGCAGGAGGGAGTGGGCATCCCTTTTGTTCGTTGTCTGAATAAAGTGCAGGGGGTGGGAGAGAGTGGGCATCCCTCCTGACCTGACAATTTTTTTTTAAGTATGGGGGAGTAGGGGGGCCATCATCAGGAGGTCCTGGCACAACTTTTTTTTTTTAACCTTTAATAGGGACAGATATTGTGCTTGTGTAATATATGCACAACATCTGTGCCCCTTTAAAAAAAAAAAGCTGTGCTTTTTTAACGCTACCGGCATCTCCAGACCTGTCGGAGATTTCAGAGCATTAAAAACTGGCGCTTCATTTGTGCATCATATTGGCATCGATCGGAGTGCTCATTTTAATATTGATGAGCTCGCTGTAATCCATGTACATATGATTATCGGTGACTGTTGCAAACCACGGAAAAGACCACAATTAGCCACTTTGGGTACCAATAGCTGAACTGCTTTGACGCTAAACTAGTTAAAACTGGTTTAACGGTGAGTTTTGAGGACATGGGCCCAGTGGCATACCAAGGGGGGGGGGGGAGGTTCGCCCTGGGTGCAGCCTTAGGGGAGGTGCACAGCCAGCCAGGTCCGGAAAATGGTCGATCGCCAAGGCAAAGTGAATCGATCGCGACCCTGTTAGGATTGACGGTGTAGGATTGATCTGTACTGGTCTGGCTTGTTTAGTTTTACAATGGGTGTATTGATGTACTGCTCACTGCAATATGTAAGATGCTACCTTTTCCTAGGTACTCATGTGTGACGTGTGGCTTGTTACTAAAAATCATGTTTTTCATACAGATGGGGGGATGCCAAAAAATGATGGGCCCCAGGTGTCACATATGCTAGGTACGCCACTGCATGGGCCCCAGTCCCTTTCTCCTCGTCCCATCTTCCTCCTCAGCCTCTAGCCACAATATCTGCCTCTTTCCCTCTCCCCTCAACCACCTTTGTCCATCTGCCCTTATTTTTACACACGCTCAGCTGATAATGGAGAAAGAGACATGGGATGGCAAAGGGTTGATTCAGGGCTCCAAAGGGAGTAAAGGCTGCAAATCGTGTGGCACAGTTTCAGATTCAGTCTTTGTATGACCCCCGCACTACCCTTTTGTGGTGGTTTATTTCTGATTTTATCTGTGTTTCCACGTCGGGAATAAGGTTGGCAAGTCAATGGGATAGTACAGCTCATTACATCCATGCCAGAGACAGAATTATGTCCCCAATCAGAGCCTCGTCCTGTGCTAAATCACCTCCTTGTCACTGTGATACTGCCGTCTCCTCTTCTTAAGTGAAGTGCTTGGGTAATAAAGTATTTCACACCACAAGAATCCAAAAGGTTCTCATAATTCTCACATCGTTTCAACATGTCATATGGATGCAATCAAAGAGTCGTATGTGTGTCTGCCTTTGTTTCATTACCTCCCAAAGCACCTCTTTATCTTGCTACAGTTTGTGCTGTTTCTTGTACCCTTGAACCGTAGTCATGCGCTGAAAAGGAGATGGTAATGTGTGTGTCCCCCACCCCACCCAGGAGTGACTGCAAGGCTGTTTATGAAGAATCCATATGGAGGCCTAAGGAGTGCTGGTCTTTCACTCTCTATCCCAAAACAAGCCTGTAGTTTACAGTTTGGCGTATTTTAATCAAATAAAAAAAGACTACAGTGCAACACAAGGGATCTAAATTCACAGACTTAGAGCAGAACGATGCCATCTTTAGGAGACTGTGAGCACTGCATTCTGGGGGGTGTAGAGAAGGTGTCATCCTAAAGCCTTTTCTACCTACTTGGAGATGCAACTCAGTTTAATGAGATGGAAGTTACCCCCACATTCAACAAAAGACTCTCTTGAGATACTTAAACCCTACACCAGTGACTGCAATGCTCTTGCAGGGCGACCAGCTAATGCTGTGGGAAGCGGTTCGTCCAGTCCACTCCTTTTGCAATCTGAATTGAACTACCTTTTCACATAAGATCTTGTTTATCCCTTCAGGATTTTAAAAAAATCTTGAAAACGACATTGTCTCAATGTTTTTTAGGCAACAGTTTTAATGCTTGATAATAGTTTTGTTCTGTAATCTAACCAGTATAGACCGAATCGAGCCCTTCCTATTAAGGGATGATTCGATATATGTCCATGGTTTAGATGAGATGAGATATTTTGTTGTATTCATTGATCGATTGTAAGTGCTGTCTATGGCGTTAATTGTATGTATATATTAAATGCACTGTTCTCGAATTGAAAATTAATAAAGATTTACTATTAAACAAATGTATTCTGGTACTTGAGCATTTTTCCCTGTCTGTCCTGGTGGGCTCACAATCTATCTAATGTCCTTGGGGCAATGGGGGGCTTAAGTGGCTTGCCCAGGGTCACAGTTCTAACCTTTAGGCCACACTCTCCTCTGCTTTTGCTTCTAATAGGGTCTCTGTGAGGGTTTACATAGATTATTACGACTACTACTAGTAATTGTTTCTATAGCGTGGGTTGGAAGAAAGGGACTTGGTTAATTGGATGTAGTGGTCTTGCTTGACCAGTGTAAGAGCAAAATGAAAGGAGGTCAGCACAGTGGTGTAGTGAGGGGGGCAGTCCGCCCCGGCCATGGTCTTCCTTGGGGTGCCAGCACCCATACCTTTCTAACTTCGGTGCATGATGAACTCGCTGCCTGCGTCAGCTTCAGCACTTTCTCTGATGTCACTTCTAGAATGAATAAAAAGGTTGAACTAAAATATTATCCATATGCAAATGGAAAAGAATTGGGGAGGTAGCAGAGCCTTGTAGAATCCACCTTGGGGATTGCATACTTTGAAGAAAACAAATGCATGAAATGAACCAGAAAAGACTGAAAAATCAGGAAAACAGCCAGAGAAATCAACACTTTCTGCCCATACACATCCTGAGCCTTAATGCTTTATCAGTTTCCTACATCATTACCCTAGACTTCACTAGCGCGTTTCCCTATTTCCACACAGTAATTAGTTTTCCTCTATAGCAGAGAAAACTTTAGCAAGTGCTAAATATAGCACAACTCATACAGTTCCCTACTTCCCACTGAGGAAATTAAATCCATTTGATAATTAAAACCCCCAACTATTAACAGACTAAATCTATAATACACTCCATTAGATTCTGCAGATCCTGCTCCTTGGCTATTAAAAGATAATAACATATCTTCCACTGCCCCTTTCTTCACTGGATAGCACGAGATAATTTACAGACAATCTCCAGACCTCCACTACACCATCCCTTCCTATCTTGATGAAACAGAGATAATCCTTTGGCAAAAGACAAGAAAGAATAATAGCATTAGATAAGGAAATCAAGCTTGTCCACCAATAACAAATCCGAGATATATGGCCATTCATCACACACTGAGCAAACATTGATTAAAGCAAGCCTTGCAGACCACCAGGTAGGCTCCAAAATCTTCTAAAGAAAATGCCAAATATTTATACCACTCCTTTCTTCCCCAGAATTAGCAAAACAACCTTCCACCATGTTGCCTCAATACCCTGTTGACAATCCTCTCCCAAGATTTCTCTCCATATACATTTATCCCTAACCAGAAAAAGTTCACCAACATAAAATAATTGGAAAAAAAAATGAGTACAAACAAGCACTCACACTGGCCCTGTAGGAATCCCTTGAAGGCACCTGAAAGGGGTAAGCCCCTTTGGCTTACCCCTTCGGTAGTGACCCACCCTAACAGGTCACAACTCAGAGGCCCTACATGCAAATCATCCCTAGCAATAGGCTCCACCACACCTGACAGTATCCTCATCCTAGTATAGTCCTCTCTTCTCTCCTTCCTTCCCTCCCCAGGCCTGCTCTTCCAGGAGTTTTCTTTCACATTCTGATGGAATGAGTAGTGTATTTGGGAGACTAATATGCCTTGTCTGGTGCAAACAGCTTCAAAAGATAGCCAGCCTACAAGCCCACTGTTATCTCCTGTGAAGCCATCTGTTTGTACTGCCTAGTCAGTGAGACTTTATGAAATCACAGATCCTCCAACCAGAAGCCTAGAATATTCTACAATCTATGGTTCTATAGATTTGTTCATATTTGTTTAATATTAAAGCTTTGCTAGAAAAACGATAGCTATTGCTTTATCCTTTTGGAGGCTGCAAAGTTTACTAGCTCAGATCTGAAATACAGACTCAGAAAACCCGAATGCTTACTTTGCTCATCTCCCAGGAACAGCAGAGCAGAATGGAAGGCAAGTCCTTATCCATCTCCTGTCACCAAGGTCAACTCAACCCTTAGGCAGGCATCGGGGTCTAGAAAGGTAAAAGGAAAAGAAACCCAAAGAACCACCAGTGTGTACTTTAATCCCCAGAGATAGTAGGTAATTTTCAAACAGGGTAACACAGTACCATGAGAAATGATAGCAGATAAAGACCAGTAGAGTCCATTTAGTCTGCCCAGTAAGATGGCTAGAATTCTACCTTCCATTCCCAGCAGGATAAATCCCACCATGCCTTCATTTAGGGTTATACATGCCACTTCGTGCAGATTCAACCTTTCTATGTCTTTTTGAAGTGTGAAATTCATTTAAGATTTGCTGATTCCATCCTCTTGGTAGCTAGAAAGCCTTTGTTTATACCAACTGTTTTGTCCCCATCAAGAGGGCATTCTGTGAAAAGAGCATATGAATTGCCATACTGGGACAGACTGAAGGTCCATCGAGCCCAGGATCCTGTTTCCAACAGTGGCCAACCCAGGTCCCAAGTATGTGACAGAGAAACCCAAAGAGTAGAAACATACCAGTATTGTGATGTCATAATACTTCATTCCACCAATGCCTCATCAGTGATGTCACAATGGCTTGACTGTCCTATACTTGGCTCACATAAGAACATAAGAACTGCCATACTAGGACAGACCGAAGGTCCATCAAGCCCAGGATCCTGTTTCCAACAGTGGCCAACCCAGGTCGCAAGTAGTAAAAGAGATTTTTTGCTGCATATCCTAGGAATAAGCAGTGGATTTCCCCAAGCCATCTCAAATAAGAACATTTTGAGCCAATCAGGGCCTTAGGCCCCTTCCACTGCATACCAAAATGCATTGAGAGGGGGAAGGTCCGTCATTCTCAGCACGCAGCCCTGTAGGCAGGAGAGAGTAGGCTTCCCTCCTACCAATATTGCATCGCTGTTTATCCCTATCTTCCGTCAGATTCATCTTTCACTCTGAGAGAATTTTTTTTTTAATCACTTGTTACCCTTGCCAGCTGCCGTTTGGTCTTCCTTTCTCCTTTTTTAATACATGGAATATATCTAGTCTGGGCTTCCAGGATAGACTTTTTGAATAACATCCACGCCTGATGTAAATTTTTCACCTACTACTATTACTTATCACTTATATAGCGCTGTACATTTTGACATTTACAGATGGACCCTGCTTGGAAGAGCTTACAATCTAACTTGCCTTTGTATATGTTCCTCTTAGTTTCTTTTTGTTTATCATTCTCCTCATGTTACCATAGTCTCCTTTTTTAAAGTTAAATGCTATTCTATTGGATTTTCTGTGTGTACTTACTCCAGAGATTATATCAAATCTGATCATGTTAAGATCACTGTTATCAAGTGGTTCCATCACCATTACCACCTGCAGTAATTCATAATGCTCCACTAAGAATCGCTTTGCCTTTTGTTGGTTCATGAACCTGCTGCTCCATCAAGCAGTCCATGATTTCATCAAGGAATTTTATATCCCTAGCAATATCGGGGTACGGTAGTTGAAATCAGCCATTATTACTGATTAGACTCCTTAATTTCAATTAACATTTCAGCATCTGTCCATGGCGGACAGTCTGTCCATGGTGTAGTATACTCCTATCACTGTCCTTTCCCCCTTACACATGAAATTTCTACCCATAGGGATTCCAAGGTGTGTTTTAGTTCCTGTAGAATTTTGAGTCTATTCAATTCAAGGCTCTCCTTAACATATGTGTGTGTCACAGAGAGTCCAACAGGAAGAAGGCCCACAAATGAAGTGCAAGCAAGAAAAACAGATCACAATGATAGGGTGAATTGAATTATAATTTTTACTGGTATCGCGCTGGTATTATACTGTCCCATTGGATATCTTCCTTCCACCACATCTCAGAGATGCCTATTATATATACTGTATCTTTTTATTTAGTGTAATATATTCTAACTCACCTATCTTGTTCTTTAGGCTTCTGGTATTTGTATATAGACATTTCAAACAGTGTTTGTCATTCATATTTACAACTTGCTGAGCAGCTCACAGGGATAATTTGCAATCTTTAAAAAATCACTCTGTATTTAAGGACACCTGGTCTTTACTGCAACCTCACTATCAAGATGTCCTATTTTCCCTAATGTGGTGATATCTTTTAACGATACCTTGTTCAAAACCATGCTCCTTTGAGTGTCTATTGGCCTTCCTCCAGTTTCTACTTTAAAATCGGCTCCATCTCCTTTTTAATTGCCTGCTAACACCCTTGTTAAGGTGGAGCCCATCTTTGCAGAATAGGCCCCCCTTCCTCACATCTTAAACCCTCCTCCCTGCATTGAAACTCTGGAGTAGAGAGTAACACGGTAATCATTACTGTGGTAACTCTGCAGTTACTGCAGGAATTACCACGGTAACAGAAAGGCCTGTAGGCATTCAGCTGGTATTACCGTGGTAGCAGTAGACTATTCCACAGCAGTATTGTGGGAAGGAGAACCACTGGCACAGTGATGGGAACACCAGCGAGCCCTCCCTGCACCCTACCTTTAGATCTGGTTGTCTAGTGGCCTCTTCAGGGGCAGGAAAGAACCCAACTCTTTCCTGCTCCAATTTTCAAGATGGCTACTGAGACTTCGTGTGGCAGCCTCGCAATATAAGTTCATTCATAAGATTCTAAGCCCAATTAAAGTTTACTACTTTAAAGCTTTCATTTTATCATTTTGCTTCCCTTTTCATGGTTAAATTTATCTTTGCAGAATATCAGGTATTCCCAGAATCCTAATTATTTTTTTTCTTTCCCCAAGAGCCTTGAAATTATTGTAACCAGTTGTTCTTGGCATTTACATATGTTTCAGTTATGTCTTGTCTTGTTTATTGTTCTGTCACATTTTATTGGTCTGTCCCCTCCCCCTTAATCTTTTATTGCAAACAGTTTAGATTTTAAACTTGTTTTTATATTTGCAGTATATCAAACTGAAATAAAAATGATAGATATGCCAGGGAGAGGGAAGAGAGGGAGACAGAAATGCTGGAGAGGGGAGAAGAAAGGAGAGGAAAGAAGAGAAAGATGCCAGAGCATGGGGGAGGGGTGGAGACAGAGAGAGGAGAGAGAAAAATGGAGAGGGAGAAAAGTTGAAATGAATCATGTATAAAGGAGAGAAGGGGCACAGGCTGGATGGAAGGGAGAGATACCATATGGAATTAGGAGAGGGCAGACACATGATGGAAGGGAGAGAGAGGGTGGACAGCGGATGTAAGGGACAGAGGCAGAGGGTGGACAGTGGATGGAAACAAGAGATTGAAGAGAAGATGAGGAAAGCAGAAACTAGAGATGAATAAAGGGAGAAAAATTTTTTTTGTTGTTGCCTTAGAATAAAGTAGTATTGTAGCTGTTTTGACAGCTGTTTGTAAATAAAAAATGGACTAATTAATACATTTTTTACTAACTTTTGGAGACTGTACTGACCTGAGGAATGAGGTTTAGGCATCTGAAATCTTATTGAGAAATGTATTAGTACAATAAAAAGGCTATTTTATTTTCAATTTATATTTGTTAATTTTTAAAGTGGTGATTATTATGTCAGTTTTTTTCAAATTTACATTGCTATCTTTATGTTCTGCACAATATTAGGGAATATGTGTCATTATTTTTGTTTCTGTGGTGTTGCATTGTATGCAGAGTTTGGCTTCTTGACAGTTCAGTTTAACTTTTGTCTACATATTTCTATTTTTAGTTTGTAGATACTTATCCCATGCTTGGTGAAGGTCTGTCTGTGTGGAAGAGGCCAGTTATTCTGATAGGATTGAATGTCTATATAGAATCAGTCTGTACTAATTCAGTTTGTTTACTAGCTTGGAAACAAGAGTATTTCTAAACTTTAATGCTAAACTGAACAGTTATAGTGGACATTGATATTCTTTTGTCTGTTTGGTTTCTCACTGAAAAGGCAATTAGCCATAGGTTAATATTAAGGACTGTCTGTATAGATTGCAAGGATCCTGGAAATAACTGAGAGAAAAGAACTCTTTTACAGAGTCGCGGTAGTGATGCTGTTGTGGTAAACTCATCAAAGCCCTTCACTTCATAGGGGTTTCAGTGCATTTACTGTGGTAGCATCGCTACCATGGCTTTTAAAAGAGGCCCTAAGTTATTTGCATATAATATTCTGAGGGCTGAACTTGACTGATTTTTTTTCTTTATCTGCTGACTTTGTTTTGTTGGTTGGAAATGGACATTGACTGTTTATGCTGTTTGGTTTGGCTTCACGCTGAGAAAAGCACTGAGCCATGTGCTATTGGTTTGCTTTAATTACTTGGCATTTGTGTGTGATATTCTGAGGAATATTCTTGCTATGTTTGCAATTGTGTCTGTTTTGATCACATTAAAAAAAATTCACTTCTTGCTTTATTTGTTGCGATTTTGTGAACTAAATAAGAACGAAAGTTTTGGGGAGAGCTGGACTGAAATATCTCTAGTATTGGCTTTCTGTGCGCAATGCAGAACCCAGCAGGCCTCATAAGTTGTACTTTTAGTTATGTTTATTTGCAATGCCTTTGGACCAGTGGCGTTGCGAGGGTGAGAGGCACCCTGGGCGGAGGTGCCTCTCCCCCGCCCTCATCTCCACCCACCTGCTCCTTCCTGCTGTGCGTACCACCCCTGCTTTCCTTCCTTCCCTCTACGTCTAGTTGAAGTTGTTGTTTCGCGTGTCCCCATCGCCTCTCCCTGTGATGTCACTTCCTATGCAAGGCACTCGGAAATGACATCTGTGGGAGAGCTGACGGGGTCACAAAGAGTATATTGTTGACCGCCACAAACAACACCTTCAACTAGAGGTATCAGAGAAGAGAAGGGGGCACGTGTGCATGAAGGGGAGGAATGGGAAGAGGCAGGGGGCTAAAGAGAAGGAGGGGTGCCGTCGCCCCCACCAGCAGGGCATCTGTGGCAGACTGCCCCCCTCATCCCCCCTTACTGCGCCACTGCTTAGGAGCATAGAATCACATTATCTCATCTTTCTGTTTGGAATGGGGAGATGCGGGGCAGAAAATTAAAACTGCAGGAAAGGGAAGAGGATAGTGATGAAAAATGAATCTTTGTCCCCATGTCACTCTATTTAGGAGCTCTGCCTGTCTCTTGGGTCCTGCGCGTGGAACAGGGAGCACGTCTGAAAATGCTAGCCTGGAGGTTCTAGATTTTAACTTCCTACCTAAGGGCCTAAATTTGGCTTCCAGAACCTCCCTACCGCATTTCCCTATGTCAATGGTACCCACATATACCGAGACAGCAGGATCCTGCACTGTCTAAAATCTTATGCAGGTGACACATGAGGTTTGCCACCTTCATGCTAGGTAGGCAAGTGGCCAAGTCATCCTCATATTTAGTGCTGGACCTAATCTGGCTACCAGCATTCAGCATCTGAGCCACTATTCAGTACTGGCTCCTGGATAACTAACCATAGTGAGGACTGTTTTACGAGTATTTGAAGTTCTCCTTCCTGGTCAGCTCTCTGGGCTCAGACGTTGAATTGTGGTGCTGCCTGGATAACTTTGTGGTCTATTGAGTTTTTGGGATTTATTCATCGCCTTTTTAATGAAGAGATTCACTCAAAGCGATTTACAATACAGTAACTAGTAATCAGGTCTTCTTACATATTTCCCTTATCTATCCCGTCAGCCTCACAATCTAATGGGGCAATGGTGAGTTAAGTGATTTGCCCAGAGTCACAAGGAGCAGGCTGGGATCAAACACACAACCTAAGGGTGCGGAGGTAGCAACTCCAACCACTAGGCCACACTCCCTTCCCAACTTTGTGGTCTATCCCACCTCTACCCTTGGACCACCTCAGGCATTAACCAGAGGGTTCCATCCAATCATGGCTGATATTCAATGCACTCGCCAATTACGGGCTACTGACTATCTCCTCCTGACCTGCTGAGTGGAGCTTCCTCCGAATATACACCTCACAATGTCCAATTGTTCTGTAAGGAATGGTACTGGGGGTGGTCACCATTATTAAGGCTATGTTTCAGAATCTCAGAGGAGTGGCTGAAAGCTAATTGAGAGGAGCTATAAAGCTGAAGGTTTACTCAGGGCACCTAGTAAACTCCCCCAGCCATACTTGGGTCAGACCAATGGTCCATCAAGCCCAGTTGCCCATTCTCACGGTGGCCAATCCAGGTCCCTAGTATCTGGCCAAAACCCAAGGAGTAGCAACATTCCAGAATCCCAAGGAGTAACAAGATTCTAGAACCTCAAAGAGTAGCAATATTCCATGCTACCGATCCAGGGCAAGCAGTGGCTTCCCCCATGTCTTTCTCAATAACATGGCACAGAATGAAGAGCTAGACAGTATAATCTTGTTATAACAGACTCGCTTATAATGGAATTTCGTTTATAGCAGATGAGGTCCGCTGGTCCCGGTTGTGTGCGCATATGACGGACGAACAATTTGGTCCCCAAAGCCGCTTTTAGCTGTAATTTTGTTCGGCTATAACGGACATGCAGGCTCTGCCTACAAGGCGCGTGGTGTGCCGGTAATATAGTATCAAAAAGCAGCCCAGAAGAAAATGACAGAGTATTTTTCTTTCCAGTACAGTATGACATAATGCTTTAGAACATCTTTTAGTGTTCTGGTTTTGCAATCATTTCGTGCCATACCAATGTTTTGATGAGTTTTGTTCTTGATGTTGTGCAGTGACTGATGTAAATTGATTGAACGTTGTTTCAAGTTGACCTAAATAAAGTTTAAAAAAAAAAAAAATGCAACTCTGGATATAACGGACCGTTTTTCCAGGTCCCTTGAAGTCCGTTATAACGAAATTATACTGTACCTACAAGATGGATTACACAAATCAAAGTGCGCTAGCTGCCTGACATCTCTCACAGCAATAGTCTAAGGTGATTCCAGAAGAGGGGAGCGTTGGGAAGGAGACTGGGGCTCCTTGGTGTTCCTATTGACTGGGGGGAAAATAGCCTTGAGGAAATGGCTTTAATCTGTGTTTGAAGATGGAGAGAGAAAGAGACTTTTTGTCTCATTAAGAGGCCTGTAGGAGGTCTTTGCCACGCTCCCTTCCTCTAGTATTCCCATCCCCCCACCGATTAATTCCTGGGGAGCGACAGTGCAGCCTCCAGGCTAATTAGCATTGCTGTCACTCTTCCAGCTGCTCGGCACTCTAGTCCTTTCAGCTACTGTATATGGGGGAGGGAGTTGGTGTCATTACACTGGAGATCCTCCGATTCGGCTCTGTAATCTATAATCTTTTCCTCACTTGTTGCCTGTGCGTTTAGGCAATAAGCAAAGAGAATGTAACAAAAGCCGTCAGCACCGACCATCTCCTTCCAGTCTACAAAGCATCCACTTAACATGTGCACTGGATCAGCCAGGGACGGAGCAGCTACTCTGGACCCATTTGCTCCACTGAACCCTTCTCTTTGCTGGTTGCTTGGAAATGTTCATCGCCACATGCGCAAATGGCAGGACGTCTCACTTTCCAGTAATTTTACCAACGCATGCCTACTGGTCCACCGTGCTTGCCTTGGTCCAGCGATGACTACAATTCCTCATTTATGACATATAGTAACATAGTAAATGACAGCAGATAAGGACCTGCCTAACAGTTATCTTCATTCTCAAGGCAACAAACCAATAATTATTCATTTTACTTGCCAAATTTCAGTATAAGATTTATTTAATTTGTCTGTCTTGCCCGTCTTGCCCAACGAACTTAGAACAGGTTAGAAGGTTAATATACATATTATATAGTCAAAACAGGTTACAAATTGGCATACATATACAGTAAAACCTTGGTTTGTGAGCATAATTCATTCCGAAAACATGCTTGTAATCCAAAACATTCGTATATCAAAGCGAATTTCCTCATAAGAAATAATGGAAACTCCACAACCCCAAAACTTTCATACAAAATACTGTATGTACTCGTATTGCAAGACCTTGCTTGTAAATCAAGTTAAAATTTAATAAAATGTATTGAAAACACTTGCAATCCAAGGTTTTACTGTACTTTGTTTATCCTAAATGTACACACACAGAGTGAATATAGTTCAGCATAGATTTGGTTTACATTTGATTGGGAAGATGTCTTCCCCTCCCCCTCCGTATAATAGCCAAAAAAGGATCCAAGCGGTTTACAATATAAATTTCAGAACAATTTTGAAAAGAACTCCATTCAAGAATAGAAAAGGAAAGAAAGAAAAAAATGAAAAATTGTGTTTTTTTAGATACATATAATTCTATAACAATCAAAATATCAATAATAAAAATTAATTAATTAATACAAACTGAAAATTTTCTTAAAAATCAATAACTACATAAAAACAGATTGCAGTCTCAAACTCGTTTGTTCAATTTGAAAATGCTAATTGAAAAAAAATATGTTTCTAGATGTCTTTTAAAATTGACATACGATTCTTCTTTTCTCAGTTCTTTAGGCAAATTATTCCACAACCTTTGATATATGGGGAACGGCTACCCTATTACCATCTAAAGATGCCTCGATGCATAAAATAACACCAAGTTAGAACTAATGCGTAACAGCTCCGACACTCATTGAATTCCTTAGAAAAATATTCAAAAGAACCGAACCACGAGTACATCACTGGTAACATCCAAAACATTTGTAAAGGGAACGTGTATGTTCCTTTTCTGTAAACTACTGCTTGACATTTTCTCATGAGGGGGAGGTTTTTCTGTCTGTGTGCCTTTTGAACTGCTGCAGTGCATGTCTTTATGTTTTTACTTGACTGCATCAGACACGCCGTACCCTAGCGCTCAGGACACATTTCCGAAGCAGTCCCTGAATGAGATGAACATTTAAGCCCTTCTCCGCTGAAAAAGGTGCTTCAGTGCTATTTGAAGATACACTAGGCTGTGTTTTCCAATTTTCAGGCAGCCCCCTGGCGCCCCACCCCCTTCCCCCAGCTGTCCTATTGCATTGCAGTCAATTCCTCATAGCAGCAACCTGTGTTGGTGACTCTGCAAAGAGGGAATGGAACATGGACTAGTGAAGCAATGCACACTGCAGCGATAACATTTATAAGCAATGTGCACTGCACTGATAACTCTCAAGCACTGCAGCTTGAACAAAGGTCATATGATCTACTGATAACATAATATTACAATGAGATAGAATTGACTGGGTAAACAATTGCTCTGCTTATGAAATGCAAAGTAGCCACATACCAGGAAATAAGATAATGGGTCCCTGATGGGAGCTGGATGAATTAGCTTCTCTCATCCGGAGACACATTTCTCCACTTTACAGCATTAGGTCTCTCCAGTTTGGTGTACACCTGTTTCCATATCCCCTGTCCCCTTTATTTCTCTTGGCTACAGCATATATATTTTTCTAATCACTGTGGCCTCTGATGGTTATCTGGCATTCAAGAGAGCGAGAGAGAGAGAGACTCATGTCAAACATTGAAAAATGACTTCTCACGAAGCCTCTCTGCTCTGAATGGAGGTCCTGTGCGGCAAGCATACAAATTACCAGCAAGCCGAACACTGGGCTTTGCAAGGCAGAATGCTATTTTGATTGTACAGATTCCCCACTCCTCTCTTCCCAAGGTCAACAGAGGACCATGAAAATGGAAAGTAATTCCATTAATACTTTAAGTGGTAGGAATGGTGCACAGGGAAAGGGAAGCCATCAGATGCATGTTGTCAAGCCATAAAATTGGTTAGGCCTGGGGGAGGGAGGCATCTGTGATTTGTCCAGTGAGAAGCATCGAACATTTTAATGCACTTAGCCAGGAGAAGGTGAGACTGCTGAAGGAGCAAGGTCGTTTGGGGACGTTCAGCTTCTCCTCCAGTTGCATAAACAGTTTACACCCTCTCATGTGCGGCGCTGTATCTTCCATTCAAGTTTTATATCCCTAGAATTAGGGATTTCCAAGGTCTGAAATTTCATACTGATTCCTGGGCCTCCACAGCAAACTCACATTGAAGAAAATCCCAATAGGATTAACTCAAAACCAGCACCTTATACCATTGTCTTGACTAGAGAAATCTTGAGCAGATTTAAACATTTATCTTGCAGCTTAAATTTTCCTTAACATTTTTTTTCTATGCTGTCTAAGTGAAAAGGAGGCATAGGAGTGTCCAAACTCTAGTCCAGCAGAAGACTGATCTGGCAACGTGGAATGCTTGAGCTCCGTTTCCCTTGTGCATTGCCAACCACAATGGCATCGACTGCAAATGTTGACTTTGGTGGCAGAGCTAATGCAGACAGTGATGTCTCTACTGCAAACATTAGGGAAGGGGCTGTTTTTCAGTATCTGCCTGATGGAGATTCATGGAGTTGAATGTATGGCTGACAACGATGGTGTGACTGCTTAACTGGAGAGTGTCTGACATCCGTAAGATCTGCCAACAGGCTGGCGCAGTCTCTCCAAGGCCTTGGTAGCAAAGCGAGATTCCTTTTGGGTAATGTTTAAAAGACGTCCAGGTCTGCTTTACATATTTTCACATTAGTACAGGACTGATTTTGGAGGGGGGGGGATAGAATTAAGAAACCAGAATTAGGGACAGTGCAAGGAACCTGGAGAATTTAGAAGACAATGTCAAAGGGTTTCAGAGGATGCATGTTATTTTGTTAAGTGGTTTTTAGATTATTTTATTATTATTTTTTTTTTTAAATCTTTATTAATTTTCAAAACTAATACAAAGTGCCAAGAATTATACAGACATTAATAATCAACGTATGCACTTAAATTCCATCAATAACAATGCAGAAGAAAAATATCCCTTCCCTCCCATCCAACAATTTAATCAAAAAATAAACTAAAAAGATCCCCCCCACACACACACTATCCCCCCCCCCCCGCCCCATCCTGGATATGTATAAAAATAAACAAAATAAAAGACAACTATGTTGAAGTAACAAAGGATTCACCGGTACAAACTTTTTCTAAGGGCAAGCATAAGCCTCTCCCAGTACAGAGTCAAATCAACGACGGAGCCCAAACCTCCAACAAGCACTTCAGGGGTTGCCTTTCCAGTTCCGTCCTCTGGCGCCAGAGCTAAGTATTTTGCTTCCTTTTTCAGTGATTTTGTATTTGGAACTTTACATTTCATATATTTATAAAAACGTAGTATAAAAATTTCAATATATATATAAAAAAAAAATTAAAAATTCTGCACACAGTAGTGGGGTTTTCCCCTTCTAAGATCTTTTTACATTGTGCTGTGGGTGTGAATTTTTTGCCCTTGATAAGAAAAGAATGGCAGCTGTGAATCATCAGTGATTACTGCATGTTAAAAACGTTTCTGAGGCTTTTTCTCCACCTGTTTTTGAATCTCAATGTTGGATCTTAAAGAGGTGGCCCACTGCTGGTGAGTGACATTTTTGGTCATTTTATGGGTTTTACTATCACTACTTTTTTGCTCTTAAGAGACGTTTAAATACCTACGTAATGTAAATGCGCATGAGTCGAGTCTCTTTCTGCAATGAGAGGGCATAGGATGAAGTTAAGAGGTGATAGACTCCGGAGTAATCTAAGACAGTGTTTTTCAACCTTTTTTGGGCAAAGGCACACTAGTTTCATGAAAAAAATCACGAGGCACACCACCATTAGAAAATGTTAAAAAATTTAACTCTGTGCCTATATTGACTATATATAAAGTAATTCTCTTGAATAGGAATCAAATAAACACAAAGAAAGTATTTTATAATGCTGCCACCGCCAACACCACCGTTGGCGGCGGTGGCACTCAAGTGGCTAAAGAGCCGCAGTTTGCCGGCCTAGGGACAACACTGGAGGGTGGCCAGCTGTGCACCCCCTTGGGACGTAAACCCGGGGTGGGGCAGACCGCCCCCCCCCACCCTGGTATGCCACTCTCTGTACCTCACTCCCTCCCTATGACCAAAAATTCTCCTTTCTTCTATTCCCCGTGTACACAACCATCTCTTTCCCTCCCTTCCTCTCTCCAAAGTCCATGCCTTCTGTGTCCGAAAACCCATTCCCTCCCCCACCTCAGCATCTCTTTCCCTCCCTTCCTCTCTCCCAAGTCCATGCCTTCTGTGTCCAAAAACCCATTCCCTCCCCCACCTCAGCATCTCTTTCCCTCCCTTCCTCTCTCCCAAGTCCATGCCTTCTGTGTCCAAAAACCCATTCCCTCCCCCACCTCAGCATCTCTTTCCCTACCTTCCTCTCTCCCAAGTCCATGCCTTCTGTGTCCAAAAACCCATTCCCTCCCCCACCTCAGCATCTCTTTCCCTCCCTTCCTCTCTCCCAAGTCCATGCCTTCTGTGTCCAAAAACCCATTCCCTCCCCCACCTCAGCATCTCTTTCCCTACCTTCCTCTCTCCCAAGTCCATGCCTTCTGTGTCCAAAAACGCATTCCCTCCCCCACCTCAGCATCTCTGTCCCTCCCTTCCTCTCTCCCAAGTCCATGCCTTCTGTGTCCAAAAACCCATTCCCTCCCCCACCTCAGCATCTCTTTCCCTCCCTTCCTCGCTCCCAAGTTCATGCCTTCTGTGTCCAAAAACCCATTCCCTCCCCCACCTCAGCATCTCTTTCACTCCCTTCCTCTCTCCCAAGTCCATGCCTTCTGTGTCCAAAAACCCATTTCCTCCCCCACCTCAGCATCTCTTTCACTCCCTTCCTCTCTCCCAAGTCCATGCCTTCTGTGTCCAAAAACCCATTCCCTCCCCCACCTCAGCATCTCTTTCCCTACCTTCCTCTCTCCCAAGTCCATGCCTTCTGTGTCCAAAAACCCATTCCCTCCCCCACCTCAGCATCTCTTTCCCTACCTTCCTCTCTCCCAAGTCCATGCCTTCTGTGTCCAAAAACGCATTCCCTCCCCCACCTCAGCATCTCTGTCCCTCCCTTCCTCTCTCCCAAGTCCATGCCTTCTGTGTCCAAAAACCCATTCCCTCCCCCACCTCAGCATCTCTTTCCCTCCCTTCCTCGCTCCCAAGTTCATGCCTTCTGTGTCCAAAAACCCATTCCCTCCCCCACCTCAGCATCTCTTTCCCTCCCTTCCTCTCTCCCAAGTCCATGCCTTCTGTGTCCAAAAACCCATTCCCTCCCCCACCTCAGCATCTCTTTCCCTCCCTTCCTCTCTCCCAAGTCCATGCCTTCTGTGTCCAAAAACCCATTCCCTCCCCCACCTCAGCATCTCTTTCCCTACCTTCCTCTCTCCCAAGTCCATGCCTTCTGTGTCCAAAAACGCATTCCCTCCCCCACCTCAGCATCTCTGTCCCTCCCTTCCTCTCTCCCAAGTCCATGCCTTCTGTGTCCAAAAACCCATTCCCTCCCCCACCTCAGCATCTCTTTCCCTCCCTTCCTCGCTCCCAAGTTCATGCCTTCTGTGTCCAAAAACCCATTCCCTCCCCCACCTCAGCATCTCTGTCCCTCCCTTCCTCTCTCCCAAGTCCATGCCTTCTGTGTCCAAAAACGCATTCCCTCCCCCACCTCAGCATCTCTGTCCCTCCCTTCCTCTCTCCCAAGTCCATGCCTTCTGTGTCCAAAAACCCATTCCCTCCCCCACCTCAGCATCTCTTTCCCTCCCTTCCTCGCTCCCAAGTTCATGCCTTGTGTCCAAAACGCACTCCCTCCCCCCCTTTGTGTTCCGTGTTTGCCTCCCAGCCCATCTTTGCAACTTTCTCAGCAAAACGAAGCTCAAGCCGCGAGGCTTGTCTTCTGCTTCCTGCCTGCCCTGCCGCGCACAAATAGCCGACCGGAAGTATTCCCCGACGTCAGCGCTGACGTCGGAGGGCAGGCTTTGCTTAAGCCCTCCCTCCGACGTCAGCGCTGACATCGGGGAACGCTTGCGATTGGCTATATGTTAGCTGCAGGGCAGGCAGGAACAGAAGACGAGCCTCGCGGCTCGAGATGTATTGAACTCCGCGGGTCCCCCGTCCAGCTCTCTCCTGTCCACGTGGTCCAGTGCTCCTTGGTTCAGCTAATGTTATGCCCCTGTCAGCTGAATCTGGCAGGGCACTCTTCTCTGAAAAGTAAGCATGGATGCACTTTAGCTGGCGTAGGTAATAGAAACATGAAAACACTAATTTTGATACATGATCTGAGAGCGACAGGTTTAAGTCGAGAATCACTCCCAGGCTGTGGACGTTGTCTTTGGCTGTAAGGGTGTCCTTTTCCCAGGAGAGGGATGGGCGGGGGTATGTGCAGGAATCCTTGTGTATCCAGAGAAGTTCAGTTTTTGATGAGTTGAGCTGTAATTTGTTTGCAGTCATCCAGTTTTTTATTTCAGTTAGGCAGCAATGAAGTTTTTTGATTTGTGCATCTCGATGTTGACCTAGAGGGAGGTAGAGCTGTATGTCGTCTGCATAAGAGTGGATCTTGATTTGATATTTTTCTGCGATGATGAGTACTGGTTTGACATATAGGTTGAAGAGGAGTGGGGATAGCAATGCACCTTGGGGTACTCCGTAGCAGAGAGGTTTTGGTTATGATAAGGAGGGTCTTAGTAGTACTTTCTGAAATCTTTCTTTTAAGAAGGAGGAGAACCATGCCAGTGCAACATCACGGATTCCGATGGAGTGTAGTCTGGATAGGAGAAGTGAGTGATCAATAGGATCGAAGGCAGCACTCAGGTATAATAGTACCAGCAATGCGTCTTTACCCTCATCGAGGATTTTCCAGCTGTCATCTACAATGTCTAGAAGCACCGTTTCTGTGCTGTGGTGCTTCCTGAATCCTGATTGGAAATTGGAAAGGGTGGTGTTTGTTTCCATAAAGTTTCGCAGTTGTGTGAGTACTATCTTTTCTAGTACTTTTGAGACAAATGGGAGGTTTGAGACTTGTCTACAGCTGTTTGGATTGTCCAGATCCATGGTAGGTTTTTTCAGGAGTGGTCTTACTACTGTAGTTTTTGTTTTAAATGGTATTACATTTTTAAAAATAAAATAAATAAATAAAATCCTTGCCTGACGCCACATTTTATTGGAAACCAATCAGTGTTGATGTATTCAGTTCTCACTGCAGCTTCTTGATTTTCATATAGGCTCTTTATCAGTTGAGTTATGTGTTTGGGGATTCCCATTTGCATTGGAGTTCTCCATAGTTTATTGTGATTCACATAGTCAAAAGTCGATGAAGCAAAGGTATATGGGCTTTTGGTATTCTTTGCTTTCTCCAATATCCATCTAACATTGGCAATAATGTCTCTTGTACCTTGACCTTTTCCGAAACCAGCCTCTACTTTGGGTAGTTCTTGCTCAACATATGATTGTAGCCTTCACTGCATTATTTTCAGCGATATTTTACTGGTGTATGGAATTAATGCAATCCTTCTGTAGTTACAGTCCTTGGCGCCTCCTTTCTTCTGTATAAGTACAAACAATGATCTTCTCCAATCAGTTGGTCATGCATTTTTCCTTCCAAATCTGTTGACACAGTCAAGTGAGGGCCATGATAACATCTTCTGAGCCTTTGATTAATTAAATTGGAATACCGTCAATACCAGGTGACTTGTTTTTTGATAAAGCTTTAATCTGGTTCTTCTTTGGCATCAGTTTCCAGTTCAATTTCCCCAATGTTATCCTCATTGCCATTTTTGTATAAATTTTTCATATTTTCTTTCCATCTCTTTTTAATGTTTTCAGAATCATTCCATATCACCCCTAATGCCTAAGAAATTTTTACAAGGGTCAGTGAGCAAAAAATGTTGCTCCCACCTTGATCTCAGAGCAGTCTTATGCTTATTTATTTCAGCAGTTTTTGAAGCTGGCACCTTTTGATTTGATTCTCTTTGTCTGAATGCAGGAGAGAAAATGATTTCTTTCATTTTTCTAGATAGCTGATGATGACATCATCAGCCATAGTATTTGGGAGAAGGGAGACTGGGATAGGCTTGTTTGGCTTCTTGTCAGAGTTTCAACATGGTTGAGGAAGTGTTTAATGCAGGGGTATCAAAATACAATGCTGGAGGGCCATAAAACACAAATTTTCAGGATATCTGTAATGAATTTCGATGAGATACATTTGCATAAAAATGGAGGTGGCAGTGCATTCAAATCTCTCTCCTGAATATTTATTAGGAGGGCCTGAAGTCTGGCAGTTTGGCTTAATGTTTTTGCATTCCTCCCTCCCCCAACCTCAGGTACAGTTTGGAGCCAAAAATCAATGAAATCAATGAGATTTTGGCTCATTCTGACACCTCAGCTATCTTCAGACAGATGATCTACATGGCTAAAGAGCTTTAATACTGTATATTTCTTGTGATTTGATTAGAAAATGGCTTTGAATATTGCCTTCATGTTAATCAGGTCCATTTGAGAGGTTTAAGATTAAAACTAGTCTGAGATTTATAAGCCTTTGAGAAATACTAGCGCTTGTGATGGCAGATTAAGCATAATATGGGTTTTTCGGTAGTGTGAGGTATTTTTTTATTGATTTAAAGGTTGATTCCAAAACATTGTCCTCGGAGGTCTGCAAGTATATTTTGCATCCATGTCACATAGGCATGTTGGTACGTATGGATTTGTACCTGGCTTGCAGCTGGTACAAGTAGACGGCTTAAATCACACGCATGATTTTTTTTTTTTTTTAAATTCTTTATTCATTTTTGAATCTTACATCAAGTGTACAAATAATAAAACATTTGAAATTAAATACATCACATGCATGAATTTTAAATGAAATGCTTAAGTGATTTCAGCATTCTCCACCCTCCCTTTGCCCCAGATTCACCGCTTTTTTTTCATGGGCAATACTGTGGATACCTTCACACATCGAAGGAGATGGTCATTTTCAGCCACTGCTTACTTACTCAGGTAAATTGGTTTTAATCAATTCAGCGTCCAGTCATTTCCTAAGGACATATGTTCTCAGACCCCCTTTCGCTTTCCTGATCAGAAGGTGGCTCCTGATGTCATCCCTGTGGTTTGTAGGGCAGGAGATATGAGAAGTGGCAGAAAAAAAGACAACAGCCTTATCAGATCACAGGCCTGGAAGTAGACAGTCTAGAACAGGGGTGCCCACACTTTTTGGGCTTGCGAGCTACTTTTTAAATGACCAAGTCAAAATGATCTACCAACAATAAAATTTAAAAAAAACACAAAGCACACTGTATGCATAGAAAATGTTAATCATCATTCCTATTCCAGGGTTTTTCAAAGAGGTCAAAGCAGATGACTCTAAGCACTATCACCTCAGTAACAACCATACAAAAATAGACAAATATACCCCCTCCCTTTTTAGTAAACCACGATAGCAGTTTTTAAGCGCAGGGAGCTGCGCTGAATGCCCAGCGCTGCTCTCGACACTCATAGGCTCCCTGCGCTAAAAACCTCTATTGCGGTTTAGTAAAAGGGGACCTTAGTGTAAAATATAGACAGCAGATATAAATTCAGACACATTTTGATCACTAAATTTAAAATAAAATCATTTTCCCTACCTTGTCTGGTGATTTCATGAGTCTCTGGTTGCACTTTCTTCTTCTGACTGTGCATACAATCTTTCTTCCCTTCTTTTAGCCTGTATGCTTCCTCTCCTCCAGACCTTGTTCCCTCCCCCAACTTTTCCTTCCTCTCTCCCTGCCCTTTCTTTCTCTCTGCCTCCCTTTCTTTTTTTCTGTTTCTCTTCTTTCCTTCGGTCTCCCTGCCTGCCCCCTTTCTTTCTTTCTCCCTACCCTCCACCAAGCCACTGCTACCACCATCGGGGAACAGGCCCCCAAGCCACCGCCGCCGCTGCCATCGGGTAACAGGCCCCAAAACCGCTGCCGCACCAAGCTCTCTCTGCTTCCCTGCGTTGGGCCGACCAGCATTCCTCTCCCCGACATCAATTCTGCCATCGGAGAGGAAGTTCCGCGCAGCCAGGCAGCGATTGGCTGGCCTGAACTTCCTCTCTGATGGCAGAATTGACGTCGGGGAGAGGAAGGCTGATCAGCCCGGTAGATCGCCAAGGCAAAGTGAGTCTGATTGACTCACTTTGCCCTGGCGATCTACTGGTCGATTGCGATCGACCTATTGGGCATCCCTGGCATAGACCATATGGTCTTTAACTGTGGTTTCTATGTAACAAATGTATATGGAGATTTCTAGATCTGGAGTAGCATTAAACCCACACTTTTCATCTGCTCTTGTGTAGAATGAACAAAGTGGTGGATAGATTCCGTATGACCGTAAGGAAATTCTTCTTCACCCAGAGAGTGATAGAAAACTGGAACGCTCTTCTGGAGTCTTTCATAGGGGAAAACACCCTCTAGGGATTCAGGACAAAGTTAGACAAGTTCTTGCTGAACCAGAACGTATGCAGTTAGGGCGCTGGTCTTTGACCAGAGGGCTACCGCGTGAGTGGACTGCTAGGCACAATGGACCACTGGTCTGACTTCCAAGAAAGAACATACCGAGCATCGAAGTGTTCTCTGGACCACCAGCTGGTGAGTCCTGGGCTGGCCCATGTCCATAAGAGGCAGGAATTGAAGCGCATTGTGCGCCTGTATTAATAACAAGTGGACTGGAAAGCAGTATATCAGAGGGGAAAAAATGAGTTTTAAAGAAAAGTGCTGTAGGCAGCTCCTGATTTCCCCGACAGAGCACCAGCCCGGCAGCCATGTGCAAAAGAACAGACGCTGGTTTAGCAAGTAGAACAGAATGTGCTGTTCTGGACAGGTCACCATCCTCGGGAGATGCACTTATTAGACAAGGCTGGCAGGAGAGCTTTACAAGTGTTAGGGGCATAATTAAGATATAATTGCCTTGTTCCCTAAGCGCTGTTGAGGGAAAACCTTGTACAGTGATAACTTTCCCATACACCTCGGAACTGAGCTGAGCTTGCAGTTAGCCTTCCTTAGATCAGCTGAGTGCAGAGTTCCTAAGTGAGGCCAGGGGTAGAAACCACACTACATGGCCATGCGGGCTGAGTTTTCAGAAGACACTGAGTTAAAGGGCCACTGAAAATGCAATGTTAAAATTAAGCAGAGGATAACTACTAAGGTCATTTTACTGTACTAAACGTAAACAGCCTGACCCATTTGGTTATTCTTAAGCTCTGCTCCAGGACCACTATTGATCCCTCCTAAGTTTCAACTGGCCATTAAGCAGTTCAAAGGTCTTTATTTTTAGAGGGGAAAGATTTCTTTAATGGTCTCAGCTTTCCAGTTAAATTTGAACCTAAGTTAGTCTTAGATTTTCTTCAGATTATGATACTGTAGAGGTTCCAATAATTGGAGAGTGTTCCTACATTGAATTTTATTTTCATGTCAAAAAATGCATCATTTAGTAATTAAGGAAGTGGTTTAATCAGACCAGGGTGGATTTTTTTTGTCAATTTTTATCAGGCTAACAGGCATAGTTATTAAAACTAGTAATCTACATGATTATTAATGAGGTCCCATTGCAAATAGTGGGATTGGCATGCAAATTTGACAGTGCACATTAGGCCCTTTGCCTGTACATGTGCTTCCTCCTCTTCTTGGGGTAAATTCAGGTCTGAACGAGATCTTATTCCCTTCTGCTATTTAGATGTGTTTGATTCAAATATCAAGTTTCAAGTTTATTAAAAAAAATTTAAACCGCTTAATCAGATTTCTAAGCGGTATACAATCTAAAATTTACATAGAAACATATTAAAAATCAGGATACTAGATAACATCTACAACACTTAATAAGACATAGAGACCAACTTCAAACAATAGGAAAAGAGGGGAAGAGCTACAATCGTAAAAGAAAAGTGAAACAAAAAAGGAAAACACAGTGGGTTAGGGCAAAAAGTAATAATTTTAAGTTTTTTGTCCTTAACAGGACAGTTGTTGTCCAAAGGCATCCCGGAACAAGAATGTTTTTAATTTTGTTTCGAATTGTTTTATTTCGGATTCATTGCGCAAATAGTTAGGTAGCGAATTCCAGAGAGTAGGGGCAGTGACAGCAAAATTATTGGAACGCAATGTATTGATTAATTTTAAAGAAGGTATAACGAGAAGATTTTGAGACATTGAACGAAGTGATTTTAAAGTATTATAGGGAATTAAAAGTCTGTTAATGAACTCTGGTTGATTATTTAATCTTGTTGTAAATGTTAAAAGTAAGATTTTGTAACTAATTCTATGTTCGACTGGTAACCAATGGGCACTGATTCGAAGAGGTGAAACATGACCGTATTTCTTTGCGCCACAAATGATCTTAATAGCTGTGTTTTGTACAATCTGAAGCCGTCTAATTTCCTTTTTTGTAATGCCTTTGTACAGGGCATTACAGTAGTCTAAGCAAAAAAATTACTAGAGAGTGGATCAATGTGTTCAAAGAGGCTGGTTCTAGTAACTTTGCAAGGGAACATATCATGCTAAGTCGATAGAAGCATTTCTGAACAACCGTACTAATGTGAGTATGATAAGAAAATTTACTGTCGAAAGTAACTCCTAACAGTTTTAGAGTAGGGACAATTTTGTAGATCCAGGGGACGTGGGAGTGTGGGCAATCGATGAGATAGCCTTGTCATAAACCTCCATTATGTCTCATTAAGACTCAACATCTTAGTAATTTGGTGCTTTAAGAGGGTTAAAGGAAGGGGAGAGTAGACGTAAATGTATTTGACTTAGACTGTAGAAGATTAGAACTCACAACATCTATATTTAAGGATGTGTAATTTGAAGATAAAGTCAACAAAAAGATTTTTCTCACCTGATCATTCCAGCTGGAAATAATCTTTTTTTCAAGTGGCCAAAAAGGATGGAGTCGGTCTAGAGGAAGGCTTATAAGAACATAAGAATAGCCTTAATGGGTCAGACCAAAGGTCCATCAAGCCAGAGGCCCATTCTCATGGTGGCCAATCCAGGTCCCTAGTCAAAAACTCAAAGAGTTGCAACATTCCGTGCTACCGATCCAGGGCAAGCAGTGGCTTCCCCCATGTTTTTCTCAATAACAGATTATGGGCTTTTTCTCTAGGAATTTGTCCAAACCTTTCTTAAAAACCAGCTATACTATCCGCTCTTACTACAACCTCTGGCAATGCGATCCAGAGCTTAATTATTCTCTGAGTGAAAAAATATTTCCTCCTATTGGTTTTAAAAGTAGTTCCCTGTAACTTCATCAAGTGTCCCCTACTCTTTGTAATTTTTGACAGAGTGAAAAATTGATCCACTCAGGATTTTGTAGATCTCTACCATATCTTCCCCAAGCTGAGCCAATCAGGGTCTTAGGCCCCTCCCCGTGCATCTCAGGATGCACCAGGAAGAGGAAAGCCCACCATATTGGAGTGGCGGGCCTGTGAGCAGGAGGAACTGGGATTCCCTCCTGCTGTCTACTGCATCAACAGGTACAGGTTCAGGGGATATGGGGAGGCATCCGGTAGCAGGAGGGAGTGGGCATCCCTCCTGCTGAACTTTTTTGTTTTTGGAAGGGGAGTGGGAAAGGAGAGGAGAGGAGAGGGATTGGTTTGAAGGGGGGGGGGTCCTGGTGGGGAATGTCAATTCAGTGTCAGGAGGAAAAGGGCATCCCTCATGCCAATTTTGGCTAGTCCACGGGGGGTTACAGCAGGAGGGAATGGGCATCACTCCTGCTGATTTTTTAAGAACATAAGAATTGCTGCTGCTGGGTCAGACAATGGTCCATCGTGCCCCGTAGTCCGCTCACGTGGCGGCCCTCTGGTCAAAGGCCAGCGCCTTAACTGAGACTAACCCTACCTGCATACGTTCTGATTCAGCACAAACTTTGATTCTGGGGTTGTCGCAGGGAGTAGTATGGCACAGCATTTTGTTCCATAGAAAAAAAATTGAAATAAAAAAAGACAGGTTACTGACAGGTCTAGACTTCTCAGCTTTTCCAGGTTGGTCCTTCCGACCCAATTCTGGTATGCAAGTTTAGAGCATTGATTGGATGCCTGGTTTTAATTTTAATGACCTGATCTGTATGCCAGAATGTAGGACCGCATGGTGAATGTAGGACCATGCGGTGAGCCTATTAAGAGGACTGGGTCGACAAATGCCGAAAACTCAATTATTTGTCAATGCCTTCTTATGCTAAGGTATATTTCAGTTGATAACTGCCTTTTAGAACTCTTTTGATAGCAATGTATGATTTAAAGTTTGATTGTATTTCTGAATTGATTGAATTTGTGCTCTATTCCTGTTTATAACAGGGACGATTAATGATGTTGTTAAGATATGTCTATGTTATATGTGGTAATTGCAGGGAAACAAGATTTTATGTATGTGATATGGAAACCACATAGTTATATGAGGTATATAAATAGTTTAATAAATAAATACGATTGGTCGCTAAACCAGTCAAACCAGTTTAGCATCGATTGTTAGATGTTTGGAGGCTTTAGTGCATCTAGTCCTCAGACCAGTATGGCCACCATCCCGCATGGGTTCCATGACCAACTGCTGGAACAGGTCTCCTTGTAGAGAATCCAGGCTGCTGGGCTAGATAGACTATTAGTCTGATCCAGTTTGACTATGACTGCATTTGAGGTTCCAAGTATAGATGAGTTCCATACTTTATATAAGAAATTTTCTAAATCATATTGTCAGCTGGATATTTGCCCTTTAATTTCCAGTCTTTCTCCAAAGCCTAGGCTTTATCTGTCGATCCTTCACAAGTCTGCAATTATCACCCTATAGCTAATATTCTAATGTTTGTGAAAATAATGGAAGGGCTTGTGGCTAAACAATTAGAAGATGATTAAGATCAGCATGATTTCTTTTGAGAGAACTCAATCAGGATTTAAGCAAGGTTTAAGCACTGAACTATGAGGGTTTTTAACTATTCTCTGAGTGAAAAAATACTTCCTCCTATTGGTTTTAAAAGTATTTCCCTGTAGTTTCGAGTGTCCCCTAGTCTTTGTAATTTTTGACAGTGTGAAAAATTGATCCACTTGTACCCGTTCTACTCCACTCAGGATTTTGCAGACTTCAATCATATCTCCCCTCAGCCAAAAGGAATCTCATAACTTTTTGAAACCCTGCTAAGTTAACTGCTTTTCAACTTCACTCAGTGTTTTATGGTAATTCTAAAAAAAAATTTTAAAAAAATCTCTTTTTAATATTAATGTTTATTCATCTCCTAGATATGTCTTTTTATTAGCTCGAAGGTTTGATGGCTTTGTATTTCTGTGTAATTATTTTGCTCATATATATATATATAGTATGTCATTATTATTTTAACAGACCCCCGATGCAATCTCTCATGCTGAAACATGGCCCATGTTGTGTCTTGCAATAAAAGATTTCTCTGCTGTCCCTATTCCAGAGGTCCCTGGTGCTTTTTTCTTTTCAGCCATTTCTACTGTGTGCTTCAGTTTCCCTCTCCTTTTCTGGGATTCAAATGAAAATGAATATTTTGGAAACTGCTGTTAATTCAGAATTCTGCAGTACAATTGTTTTTAATTTGACAAAAATGGATCATATTATTCCTTATTTTGTTATAAGACACTTTGGGCTCCTTTTTCAAAGGTGCACTAGCATTTTTAACGCATGCACCGGATTAGCGCACGCTATAGCGCATGCTAGCTGAAAATCTACCGCCTGCTCAAAAGGAGGCGGTAGCGGCTAGCACGCATGGCAATTTAGCTTGCGTTAAGGCCCTAGCGCAGCTTTGTAAAAGGAGCCCTCTAAGGCCTATCAGCATGTTGTCTGATCAATTTGCTTTCAGTATATCAAGGCGCCTTTCACGTTTTTCTGCCATTTTTCTGTTTTCTATTATGGGGCTGCGCTAAATTGAAATACAGTAAAACCTTGGTTTACGGGCATAATTTGTCATCCGAAGCGTCAAAGCGAATTTCCCCGTAAGAAATAATGGAAACTCAGACGATTCGTTCCACAACCGAAAAACTTTAATAGAAAATACTGTAGTGTAATACATTTAAAACAGTCATAACACTCCCGTGTCCGAGAGAGAAGAACCATTGGCTCAGTTGTGACGCGCGTATACACTGCGCACTTGTATTGCAAGACCTCGCAATGTCTTCGGCTCAGTTGTGATGACATGCCGTGCATATATGTGCTCGTATGCAAGACATTGCTCATTTATCAAGTTAAAATTTAATAAAACATTTTGCTCGTTTTGCAAAACAATCGCTCACCAAGTTACTCACAATCCAAGGTTTTACTGTATATGGAACAGATGTTGGCTTTTAAGGCAGCTAGTTGGGAGAGGCTACTAGCATCTGTATCTTATAATCATGATAGAAAAATGTTAAAAGAAAACACTTAATGGGGGAATAATGTGGATGTAATGTATGTTTCCATTGTTATTTTGTAATTCTATCAAATCAAAGTTCTCTGTAGGTTAACCGCATAGAATTGTGAAGTGTTTGGGGTATACAAATGGAGTGTTATGTTATAATTTCCAGAAATGACACCAAATGAGCATTCCCTAGTAAGTTCCATTGGCCAGCATCTGTAATCTGGTCTCCTGTTTCTGTCCTGGCAGGGTACCTCACGGTGACCATAGAGCCCGTCCCACCTGTGGTAGTAGGAGATGCCGTGACCCTGAAATGCAACTTCAAGACAGATGGCAGAATGCGAGAAATAGTCTGGTATCGGGTAAGCATTTCCCAGTGGCAGCAGCCTCCATCTCCAGTGCTTTATTTTCTCTTAATAAGTCTGCTCCGAGAGCCACCCTTCCCCATAAAGAAAGACATCCCATTTCCTGACAGTAGTCTGGGAGGAAATGTCTGATGAATTCATTGTTGACAGGGTTGTACCTGCTGAATCATCAATAATTAGAGCTCTAGGTGGGTTACAGCCAACATATTACAGTATTTACCTGAATATAAGCTGAGAATTTTGGGCCCAAAAAATGGCCCAAAAATGGGGGTCTCGGCTTATATTCGGGCCATCGCCTACCCGCCCACCCTCCTGGACCTATTGCAGGCCTCCACAGGGCCTGCCGCAAGAGCCATCTCCCATCCTGGCCAAATCCACCACCCCTTTGTGAGTTGAGAACTCACAGCAACCAATCAGCCATTGGCCTCGAATGGAGCGGGAGAGCAAGAAGATTGTTCCTGCTCTGTGCACTGGCTTGCTACATGGGACCCAAAAGGTATGTGGGAGAGGTGGGACAGAGGTGTGGATGCCAATTTCGTCTGGCACAGGAAGCAGAAGGGATTCCTCCTGTCCCACCGCGAGGCTGCCGAGGAGTTGTGTGGGTGTGTGTGTGTGTGTGTGGGGGGGGGGGAGTTGGATTCACCTGGGACGGGAGATAGGGGGGGTGCGCGGGGGGTGGGGTGGATTTGGCTGCAACAGGAAATGGGGATCCCAGACCACTGGGTCCTGTGGCAAGCCTGGTGGAGGCCTGCAAGGCATCGGGAGGGAGGGAGATGGTACAGAGCAGTGAGGGAGGGAGGGAAGGTGTGGGTGCTGGGTGCAGATTCTAGCAGGGCAGAGCACTTGAATATTAAGCCCCCATCTTATATGCGAGTCAACCATTTTTCTTTCTATTTGGGAGGAAAAATGGAGGTCTCAACTTATATTCAAATCGACTTATATTCGAGTATATACAGTATTACATACAATTTTCTATAGAGTGAAATATGTTACAAAATATTATACATGCTACAGTGTAGCTGGTTTTAAGAAAGGTTTGGATAAGTTCCTGGAGGAAAAGCCCATAGTCTGTTATTGAGAAAGACAGGGGGGAAGCCACTGCTTGCCCTTGATTGGTCGCATGGAATGTTGCTATTCCTTGGATTTTGGCCAGGTACTAGTGCCGTTCGGTGGTGGTGGAGGTTGTGGTGCCGTTCGGTGGTGGTGGAGGTTGTGGTGCCTTGCTTACATGCCTGTGTTCAGTCTTCAGTTTGGTAATCAGCTGTTTCCCAGTTGTGTAAGCCCTGGCCAAGGATCCTGCTGCTCTGAGCTGCTTCTCCTAATCCCTCTCATATCTCGCTGGTTTCCTGCCTCTCAGAGATTTACTGTGTTCGGGAAGGAAGGAGGATTATTGCAGGTCTTTTGTAGAGAGGTGAGGCAAAGAGATGCAAATTGGCGCCACAGGACATCAAAGAAATCTCCACAGTTTCATCTTTTTTCATCCGTAGCACACACTTCTCCTTTCAGTTTTTACTAGTGATGAAGCCGCTGGATTATTTTGCCAGAGCTATGATCAAACCAGGCCAGGAGAAGTAGAAAAGGCGATTTGACATTGGCCACATAACAAGCTTCTTCTTTCGATTATTAGGAAAACTAATATCTCCTGTCACATGTGGCACATTTAATGACATTGTGGAGGGAGGGAAAGGGGAGAATCCTTGCAGATCACTGAGAATCATATCTTTATTCAGTTCCAGCAAAAATAGTTTCACGTTTTCATTAAAATTTGATTCCATTGCTAATCAGAGCTTCTAAGCGAGTTACAGGGGATTAAAATAAAAATACAAATAATTATAACAGAAGCATTTTAAAACAAATGGCCTTTTAGATTTTTTTGACAGCAATGTATGATTTAAAGCTTGCTTGTATTTCTGAATGGATTGAATTTGTGCTTTATAACGGGCGATTAATGACGTTGTTTAGACACGTCTATGTTATAGGTGATAATCGTAGGGAAACAAGATTCTATGTATGTGATATGGAAACCACATAAATTTTTTAATAAATAAATAAAAATAACATGAGACGGGTCGAATTTAACAAACATGAAAGGAAAGTGGGGAAGATAGAGAAAAGAATAATAGTTCTGGAAAGGTACCTTTTCTATTTTGAGAGTTGAAGAAGGAGGAAAAAGTATTGGATTTAAGGGCTCTTTTGATCAAGCTGCGCGTTAAACCGCCGGCCACGCTAGCCGCTACCGCCTCCTCTTGAGCAGGCAGGAGTTTTTAGGCCAGCGCGTGATGAAACATCACGTGCGTTAACCCCGCTAGCGCGGCTTGAAAAAAGGAGCTCTAAGTTTTTCAATAAATGACTCTTGAGAAGGCCTTTCAAGCGGTCTAGGTTTTTTGCTTCTCTCATGGAGATACGTAGGAAAAGAGTTCCAAAGTACAGGAGCAACTATGGGGACGATGTCCTGGCGTTTGGTACCGATTATTCGCAACGAGGGAATAGTTAGTAATCCACGGGCAGGTTCGAAAGGAAGTTATTAAAGAAATCCTGTTTCATTGGCAGCCAGTGTGTTTTGTGTACAAACCAATGAAAGAACAAACTTTCCAGGATCATAGAACAGTCGGTGCAAACATAAGGAACATTATACTGGCAAGGAAGGGAAAAAAACCCTCCCCCCATCAGAGATGGCTAACTATAGCATCCTACCAGCTTGCTGAGGTGCAAAGTTCAACAGGCCATGCCTAGATTTTCTCCCAAGTGCAAAGTTTGGCCATTGCAGTCCTGCAGAAGTCGGACACACAGCAATTCCTTGCTCTAATAAGTCTCTCAGTTGTGCTGAATAAAGGGATTGCCAGGAAAGCATGACAGATGGAGTTGTGCATGTGCATATGGACATAGACCTATAGAGCTCTTTCTTTACAGTCTCATCTCTCTACACACACAGTCTGCCTGTATATGTTTAATCTCACTCTGCTGTACTCTGGGATATCGTGCCATGTTGAATGTGTCTGCACAGAGCATGTTAACATAGAAACAGAGACAAGTGAAGGCAGACAGACTATACCACCCAATTATGCCGTCCCCTATCCCTTCCTCTTCCTTAGGAGATCCAACATTCTTGTCCCAAGCATTCTTGAATTCAAATACTCTTTGGGCCTGATTCTGTATAGGACGCCTGGTCTCAGCAGCCGCCTAAGCGGCTTTTGAGAATCACACACAGGCATTCGGTACAGAATCCATGGGAGTGGCCATAGGGATCTGGCCAATCGGAGTTTTAGGCTACTCCCATTGCATCCCAAGATGCACTAGGAAGGAGGCCTAAGACTCTGGTGGGCCAGGTGCCTAAAGCCCCTGCTATGGGAGGGGCATTAGGTACCTGGGCCAATCAGGGCCTTAGAGCCTTCCCTGATGTATCCCAGGATGCACTGGGAAGAGAAAGGCCCACCATTCTGAAGAGGCGGGCCTGCCGGCTAGAGGGAGTAGGCATCCCTCCAGCTAGCCTTACTGATAAAGGTATGGGGGGTCCAGGTGGACTTTTGGGGGTAGGAAGTCAGGGTTTAAGAGGGTGGGGGGTTTGGGAGGTGCCAGCAGAAGAGAGTGGGCATCCCTCCTGCCGGGGATTGTTTTGGGGGTTCCAGCAGGAGGAAGTGGGCATTCCCCTGCTGGGGAAGTTGGGATGGGGGGGTGCTGGAGGAAGGGAATGGGCATCCCTCCTACCTGCCAACTGGGGTTCAGGGGTTCCCTGCTTTGGCCGCCCAGCTGATCATGGCAGGGAGATATCCTTGCCACGATCAGTTTAGCGGCTATGTCTATTGGAAATGTAGGCCAGCCCTAGGGAGACGCCTAGGGCCACTTAAGCTCACCTAAGGCCCTTCTGGGTGAAACTATGCCCACGCTTAAGCATCCCTAGGCCCCTCCCTGCACGCTCAACAGATGCCGACAAAGTAGGCAGCCTGTTTCAGGTTTTTTTCTTTTTTAAAAAAATGTGCATCCTGATTAGCTGGTTAGACAGCAATAGGATGCCTACCACTACCTACAGTCGGGATGTTGCCCCTTTTATCTCTACCACCTCAACTGGGAGGCCGTTCCAAACATTCCTCACCCTTTCTGTGAAAAGGTATTTGCCGAGGTCCCCTTTCCCCTTCATCCTACACCCCTTCACTCCAGAGTTTCCTTTCAATTGAAGGAGACTCACCTCATGAGCATTTATGCCACGTAGGTATTTCAACATGTCGATCAAATGGAAGACGAAGGTGCTCTGGTTTGGGAACTACAACTCAAATTGGTGCTGATAACAGGAGAACAACAAACATTGAGAGAACATCTAACGTGTTAAGCTTTATTAGAGACTCTGACCTCAGTTTTGCAGCCCAGATTCATTCCTTGGTGAAGCCGTTTTTCTTTAGATTAAGACAGTTAAGAACGATATGATCCGTTTCAAGATAGTAGTCCAAGTTTTACCACTTCCTTAGATTACAACTGCTTCAAAATACAGCAGCCAGACTGATTTTTCAGCTAAAACAATTTAGTCCACTAATTAGTAGTAATTAGTCCCTGCTATTAGGACGTCCAAGTGCTGACTTAGGCTGGTTTAAACTTTTGATTATGAGCCCCATAGTGTACTGAATCTGGAAGGGATGTAACAGAATGATAAATTGGTGCCTAGTCTAGGATGCGTAGCGACGCTAGGTGAGATTGACAACTGCGCCAAGGTGCCATTTATAGATTCTGGCCCTCACCGTCTGCCTTTAAAACTTGCCTTCTACGAGTCTACCCTGGAGCTCATCGGTGATGGTGTCTTCCATGTTGCTTGGCATTCGCTGCTTTGCCTGTGGTTTCTTTCTGCACCAGGCCCAAGTGTCATATCTCAGCAGACTTTTCATTAACTCTTCTCCAGCTTCAGTGTTCTGCTTCCTCCCCCTTTGACTTTGAACCCATAAACGGTCCTAATTTCCTCGGCTCTGGAACAAGCCTATGAAATTGTTTCCTACTGAGTAGCCACTGGGTGGGGAGGGGGCAGCTTGGGTCAGACAGGCTGAACATCTGCTTCTCCTGCTGCAGACAAAGCCAGGGCTCCCTACCTGCAATAGCCCAGGACAATCAAAACATCAGCTGGACATGCTGAGCTAAACATTGCAAAAAGGTTGCCATGGAGACTTTTTTTTCCAAGCCTTGGCTGCTGCTTTGGGGTTGAAATGACTGCGTTCAAGGAAAGGTCTAAGAGAAGATTACTTGTATTTTGATTAGCCTTATCAGCAGTGGCCAGCGACAGAGGTGAGAGCTTAGGAAGCTGCATCGCGGGACAGGGGAGGGGATTGGCTTTCAATGCCAGCCAGTTCCAGAGCCACATCAGCACAGAAGCCATCGCCTCCGGTGTCCAGAGATTTGGCTGGCGTGTCGAAAATGTGCAGCGCCTTCAAAAGGAACGTAAAAAATTGGTCCAATCTGTCGGCTTCTACTTGTTTCCACTTTTGCTGCAGTTTCTTAGTGTCTCTTCAATTGTAATGTAACTTGCTCTGGGCATATTAGAAAGGTTGAGCAAAAAGCCCAAATTAATACAACCCAAATAAGACTGACATGTCAGTTGAGGTTCTGTTTCCTCAGCAGTTGGGCAACATGTCCACTTTTTTTCCTTGTTGGACACATCCATTCCCCCAGAGGATGCCCTGGAACATGAGAATGCGCCAAGAATATAATCTTTATTAGACTTCAATTAAACCTATGTCGAATCAGAAAACCCAAGTGAAATTAAAGAGATTATTCTATCTAGAAAACAATTATCGAGGCATGGCTTAACAGGTATCCCATGTTCTAATCGAATTGTTCACTACATTAAACATTTCCAGGAACCAATTTCTTCTTATCAATAAATGCCCTTTGTTGTTCTATCCCCAAATATTTTACCATACATTTGCAAAGATAGGAGAGTAGAAATGAAGCACCTAAAAAACCACTTCAGGTCTCATGGCACGAAATAGTTTCCTTCGTTCTTGAGTTTCTCTGGTAACATCTGGAAATATACAGAATTTCTAAGACACTAATAAAGTCGCTCTTTCGGTATTTTCTGTAATAGTAGATTCTAGTATATCTGTAACATTTAAAGGGGTATTAACTGTTTTTGTTTGTAGGTTCATTGGTTCAGATCCCGTTTCTTTTTTCACAGGCAGATAGTAAAGATGATTTACAGGCGAAATATTTTCAAGAGAGAAACCTAAAACTTCAACCAAATATTTTTTCAGTAATTCAATGGGAGTCATCACCAGGGATTTAGGAAAATTCAAAATTCTTATATTTAATCTACGATTTAAATTTTCAATTTGTTCAATCTTCCTATTAACAACTATGTTCAACAAGGATTTAGATGTATAGATTGAGGCAAAGACAGAAGAAGACGACCACATTTTTTTTTCTATGGCAGTCAAATGGATCCTAACTGAAAAATTTAATCCCCCCCCCCCCCCCATCAGCATAAACATTACAGTGGTTTAAATAATGAAATGCAATCTCAATAAAGGAGCAGAACTTTTACAATGGAAGTCTATGTGCACAAATGCTTATAATTTAGCCAATGAAATTCCTGATCTGGAAGCTCTAATGGTGGCAGCGCAAAAGAGGAGGTTGCCACCCCCCAAAAAAAAATAGTGACTTACCTAGTATTCTGCAACAGGTGCTCTACACGGAGCGACACATTTCAGGTATTTTGTACGCATAAGTGCTCACAGCCAAAGGTAGAGTGGCATCAAGTAACGGCAAATGGAGAAGGGAACTTCTGCTTTTTAACATATTTATTAATGATCTAGAGATGGGAATAACTAGTGAGAGAACTCAATTTGCTGATGACCCAAGAGGGTTGAGACTGGAAGAGTGGGCGTCAAAATGACAGATGACGTTTAATGTCAGCAAGTGGGAAAGAGGAACCCGAACTATAGCCATGTGACGCTGGGTTCTGTGTTAGGAGTCACTGCCCAGGAAAAGGATCTAGGTGTCATTACTGAGGATACGTTGAAATCCTCAGCTCAATGTGCGGCGGCTGCTAAGAATGTTAGGAATTAACAGGAAAGGAATGGAAAACAAAGATGAAAATGCCCTTGTATCGCTCTATGGTATGGCCACACCTCAAATACTGTGTGAAGTTCTGGTCACCATATCTCAAAAAAGATATAGCGAAATTAGAAAAGATACAGAGAAAGGTGACAAAAATGATAAATGGGATGGGACAACTTTGCTATATGGAAAGGCTAAAGTGACTAGAGCTCTTCAGCTCAGGGGTGATATGATAGAGGTGTATCAAATACTGAATGGAGTAGAAAGGGAAGATGTGAATCACTTGTTTACTCTTTCCAAAATACTAGGACTATTGAAGCTACTAAGTAGTAGATTTGAAACAAAGTGGAAAAAATATGTTTTCACTCAACATAAACTCTGGAATGCGTTGCCAGAGAATGTGGTGAAAGCAGTTAACTTAGCAGGGTTTAAAAAAGGTTTGAGTAATTTCCTAAAAGAAAAGTCCATAAGCCATTATTAAGATGCATTTGGGAAAAACCACTGCTTATTTCTGGAATAAGCATCTTGCCAGATGCTTATGACTTGGCCACAGTTGGAAAGAGGATATTGGGATTGATGGACCTTTGCTCTGTCCCAGTTTGACAGCCCTTATGTTCATGTTTGGGAGTTTTAAGATGCAGTTGATATGGAGTAATGTGGGCTATATTGAATAAAATCCATCTGCCGGATCCCCTGGAAGTGGTAACTGATAAGGATTATGGGATGGTCTGTAGCTTAATGAACAGGACAGCTGTTCTTGCATGAAGGATGTGAAAATGCATTTCATTGTGTTTTGGCATCTGCAGTAGGGATGTGCCTTCATTTTTGGATGAAATGAACCCACCTCTATTTTGCACCTATCATAGTCACTGGGACCAGAAAACATCCCCTCCCTCCCAAACCGTTTAGGGTCTGAGGATGAGGACTTATTCCTGAAGCCAATGGTCATGATACATGGTGTATAGTTATCTTTTTATGTACTTACTCTATGTTTTGTTTATTTAAAATAGCTATACCAGCAGAATCCATCATTCTAGGCAGTATGCAATAAATGAAGCAAAAAATCTAAAGAAAACCCAATAAAATCAAAATACTGCAGTATAATAAATATCAAGCTGCCAAGCTCCGTATCCAGCCCCCTCCCTCCCTCTCCAACCCTGCCAGGTTCTGTACCCTGTTCCTCCTCCCTCCCAATGCCTTCTAGGCCTTCACCGGGCCTGCTGTAAGTCCTGGAGGGCCAGAACAGCAGGGATCCCTCCCGTCTCCTGTCCCAGCCAATTCTAAGAATTTTTACCTACTTCCTGCCTCCCCTGCATACTTGTAGAATCCTTAGTGATCCAGTGGTGAACCGTGGCAGGAGTGACCTTCTTTCACTCTTGTCCATGCAGAGCTGCTAGTCGATTGGCTGCTGTGAGTTCACGGCAGCCAATCAGTTACTGGCTCTGGTGTTTGCTGAAACTGGACATGCTGTACTGGTGTTATTTGAACTTCACTAGTCAGCACAAAAACTGAGCATGCGCCAAGTGCCAGCTTGCTAAAACCGTGTGCGTTTTGAGGAGGTCTTCAACTGGTGGGACTTGGGGCTTCCTACCAGATCAAGAATTTAATATTTTAAGGTGAGCTAGTGTGAGGGAGAGGCAGCAGGTGAAAAGGGAGGTGTAGAACGGGGGACAGGCTGTAGAGAAGACATTGTGCCCACCCATTTTGAGGGCTGGTTCCACCATGGTGTAACAGACAGCAGATAAAGACCACCAGGGCCCATCTAGTCTGCCCAGTTGTACCTGCCGCAGGTTACATCCTCTGTACCTCTGTTTAGGGTTTTTACCTGCTGTGCTCTGCACATTACAACGCACTATGCATGATGTTTGACGTATGAACTCCATGAAAGTATTCCCTTTGGCATTTATGAGGTTGCTATATTAAGATATATTTCATCTTCTAGATCTTTCTTAAAATAAAATTATGAATTTGCTTCTATTCACCAGCTTTTTCTCACTGATGCAAAGTTTATTATTGGTGCTATGGAGCTTTCTTGTCTACTAATTTCTGCCATCTGTTCCTGCCAAAGTAAGTTTTTTGGCAACTAACTCCCGTTTGGCCTATAAATTGATAACGTGCAAAAGATAAGTGCTCCTTGCATTTCAACAAATTCTCAAGGGAGCTGTTCTTCCATCTCCTTTCTAGCTGTTTGCCCTGTTGCTCATTAGTCTTAATTCCTCAAATGCTAAGCTGCTTCCTCTAGGTGATATTAACAACAGCAACAGTATCTTAGCCAATCCTGAATTTATCATTCCACTGATTCACCCTGACTTTACACTGACATTGAGTCTTCTGCATGCTTTGCCTTTTCTATAGGATTCTGGCATTACCAAGATAATACATGTAAGAACATAAGAACAGCATAGTGAAGATTGAGAAGACCCAAACTGAAAGAATAGCCTTAGGTCCCTCAAGTTTCAAGTTTATTATGTCTTGACTCCTATACTGCTTTGCATACCAAAGCGGTTTACATTTTTACAGGGTTAAAAAATTAATTAAAAGTTGGGGGAATAGACAAAGAAACTAATATTAGGGTCATTTCATAAATAATGCACACAATTTTTTTTAAATGTACATGTTTTATTTTTTTAAGTATTTCTTTACAATCCTTCAATATAGTCTCCCTGCTTTGCAATGACCGAGTCCCAACATCTGGGAAGCTTCATTATTCCATCCAAGACACTGTTTTAGTTCAGTTGCCGAATGGCTCGGGTACCGGCGGAAGATGCAAAACAATGTCCACACATAGGTTGGTTCAACTTTGGAATAAGATCAACGGCTGGTGGTCTCATGTCTAGACTATATGGAGCATGAGGTAACACCTCTCAGGCGTATTTCAATGACATTCTCTATGTGCGGGCGAGCGTTGTCGTGAAAAATGAGTGGCCCAGCCAAGAGCAACTGATGTCGGGTCATGCGCATATTTTGCAAAAAATCACGATAATACACTTCTTCCACATGAAACTTTGTCTGTGATGATGATGCCTTCATGATCATAAGCAAAAGTCATCATTTGTTTGACTTTTGATTGAGCTCATCAAAATTCTTTTGGTCGTGGGGAAGATGGAACTCTCCACTCGTCATTGAAAAACTACATGACTACGTTGGGAGTCGGTAGCCGTGAGTTAGATGTAGCCCCCACTGGGAGTGAGTTCGAGAGAGTGAGGTCTGCTCCTGAGAAGGCTCATTCGTGGGTGTCTTAGTGTGCAATTTCTTTTGAAAAGGGTATAGATAGTGATGTATTTAAGATGACCTTAGAGACCGTGAAAGTGTATAGCATGCTAGCTTATTCTTTGGATACTCTGTCTGATTTTCAAGACCAGAGTTTTAAATTTGACAGTGGAAGGTACCGTGCAGCAGCCAGCGCAGTTTTGGAGGAAGGTTGTGATGTGGTTACAATTTGCAACCCTCTATCGGTCGTCTAAATTTAAGCACCTTTTGCCATTTGTGTGGGTGAAAATCAAAGTTAGGCACTAAACATTCCTGCCAGCTATGGATCTGTTGTAAATCTTTGCGTTTTAATGTTGGGCACATTGATGCCAACTTATACTCGTCTTCTATAAAGGCAATTATGGATTAGTGCAGTTAGAGAATAATCAGGCTACCTCTTAATTCTGTCACTTAAACGATGGCACCTTTTAAAAGCTGTAGATTACTTTTGAGTGATTGAGCTGATCTTTCAGATCTAAAGCAGTTTTATGAATCTTAGCACAGCCCGTAATGTCTCAGTGTTCCTGTCATTTTACTTTTCATTTTCTTGTCATTCATTCCGACACTGAGTGCAAACATTGCTTTTAAGCCGTCACTGCCTCCCAATGTCACCAAGTGTTTAGAGAAGAGCATTAAACAAAATTTGCAAAGGGGACGAGCCCTGGGAGACCCCACAATCTCAGGATAATAATTCATCTGGACACTTCCTGAGAGCACAAATGGAGCCATTTCTTAACAGCGTCCCCCTGCCCCAAGCCCACACCACTTAATCTCTCCAATAAATGGTCATGATTCACAATCTTGAATGCCAAAAGAATAAATCCAGTAATATGAGAAGTGAAGCATGATGTAAATCGTCAGTAAGCGACACCAGGACAGTTTCACGGCTTTGACTTGCCCTAAATCCTGATTGATAGGGAAGTATGATCTCTGTGCAGACCGAAGAAACCCAGAGCTGTAGAGCCACTGACTGTGAGCATAGGAAAGATTAGATGAAAACTATAGACCAGTTATCTGAGTTCAAAGAGGATTTCCTTATAACCAGTTTGAAGCCTTTCTTAAGGGAGGTTGTAATAATCTGAGTTAACCCTATCATTTATTCAAATTTCCTTTGTCCGCCTTATTCACTAGAGCAAGTCATGTGGGAGTTCATAGAAACATGACGGCAGATAAAGGCCAAATGGCCCATCTAGTCTGCCCATCCGCAGTAACCATTATCTCTTTCTCAGGCCCTGTTGAATTCAGACACAGTCTCTGTTTCTACCACCTCTTCCGGGAGACTGTTCCAACCATCTGGTCAAGAGTCCAGGGTGCCAGTTGAGACAATTAAGTCAATGAATAATTCATCTTGTTCTTTCAATTTATGTTCATCAACATCCATGTTTAAATATATTCAATATTATATCGCTTTTTCTGTTGTCTTGATAGTAAATAAACCTTTGATGAAAGTATTGCTCCTCCCATGTTCACTTCTGTAAGCCCTCCGTTGAACAATAATGATTTGGATCAACAGCTCTGGAGAGTTATTGGCCTATTTGGTGAAAGTTATTGGGAATCCTGTTTTCCACCAAGTAATGGAATTTACTGAACGTCAAGACGATGTGGTCTAAATATGGAACAGAAATTTTGCTGTTTCAATATGTGATAGAATACAGTTGGGATATGTGGGTTGAAAGCTTGTCCTGGGGGACCCCCATCCAGATGAATATTGTCACCAGTCCCAAGTCCTTGACGAGATCATCTTTACAGGTGGTCTTGCAAATTCTTGGCTCAATTTTCTTTCTCTCTCTCTCTAGCAAACACCTCTGGACTTGTAACATTCACCATTAGGGTGAGAAAAAAATCATCTTAAAGACATCCAATTTATCATCTATTTATTTTTAGCATTTATATACCACTTATAAGTGGTTTTTACATTTAGGTAGAGAATGACATGGGAACAAATTTTTCCCTGTCCCCGCGGGAACTCATTTTTTTCTTCCTATCCCAGAGTTCTTTTCCTGTCCCTGCCGCATTCCTGCAAGCTCTGTCCTCATCTGCACAAGCCTCAAATGCTTTAAAATCATAAGTGTTTGAGGCTTGTGCAGTTAAAGCAGAGCTTACAGGAATGGGGCAGGGACAGGGAAAGCGACAAAACTTGTAAGAATAGGATGGGAAAATTGAGTTCCTGCAAATTTGTCCTTGTGTCATCCTCTACATTCAGGTACTGAAGCATGTTTCTCTGTCTGTCCCGATGGGCTCTATAGAATGATATAATGTACCTGCGGCAATGGGGGATTATGTGACTTGCTCAGTGTCACAAGGATTTGAACCTACAACCTCAGGGTGCTGAGGCTGTAGCTCTAACCACTGCAACACATACTCCCCCTATTTGCTTATCAGGAATGCAATCTCCCAGATCCCAAACTTCCAGTTAAATGCTACACCAGACAGATTTGGCTTAACCAGGCCATAAAATTGTCACTTGTATGGAGATTTCAAGATGGCTACAATTCACCCGATCCCCTGAGCACAAGTATAAGGGAGAAAGTCACTGTCCACATGAAAGGTTCATAGACAACGGCGCAAAAGACAAAGGCGCGCGCTGACAACTGAGCGCAAGACGGAGGCGCGCGCAGAAGAAAATTACAGTTTTTAGGGGCTCAGACGGGGGGTTTTGTTGGGGAAACCCCCACTTTACTTAATAGACATCGCGCCGACGTTATGGGGGGTTGTAACCCTCCACATTTTACTGTAAACTTCATTTTTTCCCTAAAAACAGGGAAAAAGTGAAGTTTTCATTAAAAAGCATATAGAGCACGGCTCAAGGACTTCTGTGTGTGCACGTGCTTTTTGTATGCACATCTGCGGTTGAATCTCTTAGTAATTAATGTTCGGTATTAGAAAACCTTTGTTCACGCTGATCCCGTGATATTCAGCCTGTGCTTTAAAGCCAGTGACCACTGCAGGCTGGATATTCATTCAATGCCATTGAATTTCCACGTAAGTGGCTGCTGTGTGTGGTCGCCCCTCCCCCAATATCTGGTCTGACCAGATATTCAGCCCTTCAATGTCTGGGGATGGACCACTGAGCGTTTTTGAAGCAGACAGGAGCCTCTCTTGAATGTTGACCTCCATATCTCGCATGACTGCAGAAACTTTAGACTGAACTAGGGGTTAGCATTTAACATGTACTTAGTATGAAGTAGACTGAAAAGGCCTCAGTGGGCAAATCGATTCTGGCTGCTTCTGTTCCACTGCTTTGCTTATCAACCGAAAGAAAAAAAAAAAGCGGAATATGCTGATAAAAGAGAATGTGTGACTAAGGTATATTACTTCCTTCACACAGCCGATCCAGGAGAAAGTCTGCATTTTGTACAGACGCTTCTTCTCCTGTGCATGCAGTGGTTTGCCTCAGTCATATAACGGTGGGGGGAGGGGGGGCTTCTAAAAAGTGCCTATTTTATAAAGGCACTTCCAATAAAGATCATAGATATTTTAAATGTCTTAAATCAATGGAGAGAAGTATCTTTCGAGGTCTGGGGTAATCGTATGGATATGACAGAAAAGAGCAGCTCCCCATATACAGAGACTTCCTCTATTGCCTTCCAAAATTATAATCATCTACCCAGAAACTCCTCACATACATTACTGCATATACCACTTAAACAACAACTTTTACGATGTGTAAAAAATCTTTATCATATCAGCACATGTGATCATGCCAGCTGCTTATATTTAGGGTTACCAGACATCCGGGAAAATCCAGAAATGTCTGGGTGCCTGGCCGGACTTTCCAAAAGCCGCAGTTTGTTTGTTTGGAAAGCCCCGCCATGTCTGGAGAGCCTCTGAGCATGCACGGATGACATCACATGCATCCATATATGCTCGGAGGCCCTTCAGACCTGGCAGGAAAGAAGAGAAGAGGCTGTATGGGGTGAGGCTGGGGCATTCGGCTAAATACGAATAATGTATTCCGGCTTAATCAAAAATAAATATTCAGCACAGCCCTAGTCAATAGAAAAGTCCAAATACACTAACTTAATATAATCCTAAATCCCTTTCGAAACAGAATCCTAAATCCTTTCACTCAGCTACGTACACCACTGTGCTCTTCTACAGAGACTGAAAAAAACAAAGATGGCTTCCAACATTTTACACAAACCTTCACATCAAAAGAACCAGTCAAATTCAATCACATGACATGCTCTGGGTACCACATATTGCTCTGTATACCTGCGTAAAGACCTGGTGCATTGCAAGACTTCCTCTTCTCCCCCCAAATTATGCCCCAATTGCAGAAAAGTAAGAGCAGCTACTTTTGGAATGTGATCGTATAACTTTCTATAAAAACCCTCTGTTGTATGTATCCCTGAATCATTGAATTCAGCTGCACATAAATGAATTAAAGATGACGGCTTCTTTTTAGCAGTTGTCTGGTTACAGTTGCTAATTGCTTGTATTTCTCTGCTGGGAACCACAGGTGTAAGCAGTTATGTGTAAGATAACAGGTGCAGCACTCCCACAGGTATTAGCATGAGGTGGGGGAAGTTGCCCTGGAAGAGACTTCATCCTGCCAGCCATAGGAGTCAACCCAAAGGAAATTACCCATCCCTAGACATACTCAAGGAGTTTGCTCAATATTGGGGGTGTTCCAGTGCTGCCAGCAGCAGTTAAGACTGAAGGGTGGATTTGCAGGTTGCTAGATACGAGAGAATGAATGCGCTCCTTATCTCTTCCCTTCCACCACCAAACACCATGATTGAGCACAAACTACAAAGTAAAACTTTACTTGGGGAATAATAAGAGGCCCTAAACATAACAGGAACCGTACAAGTAATGTTATTCACCTATGACAAGTGTTTCCCATAGACGGCAGAATTGATAGAACACCCAAATGGGATCTCATAAATCTCTCACTAATGCAAAGTTCGAAGTTTGCACAGCAACAAACACAATACAACTTCTATCCCACAAGTTTCTACATGGAATTAATGCAGCTCACAGCAAGAGCATTTTACATTAATAACTGAAGGCGTAGAGATAAGCGAATTTAACACTGATGACTCAAGGTTTAAAGATAAACAATAGATAAGGATGGAGATGGAGACCATGACCAGTGTTTAGTAGTTACAAGGGGAAAAGGTAGAAAACATCTGAAAACTCTCTTTTTCTCAAAATTTCTGACCTAACAATTCCCATTGTATCTTTTGGATAAGTTATGGTTAAATGGTCTAGAAATCCGGTGTTATGTTATGTTACGTTACTTGGTGAAGAAGTTTCCAAAAACCACATTCATAAAATAATAACTCAAAACAAATAAAAGCATATAAACCATTCCTTAAAGCAATTATTCCATCATACTAGTTCCATAACATATGAGTAAAATAGTAAATAACTAAGTCTTCAGCAATTTTTAATATTTCTACTATTAGTTTCCTGCTTAATAACTTAGGCAAGCTGTACCATTCTATTGGTGTAAATGATAGAAAAAAAATCCTTGATATAAATCTCTCCCCTTTCACTTCAATAATAGATAGTACTTGACTTGATCTTAACTGATGGAGTATCCACAAAAGGGTTAAAATTGCATCCTATCCATTGCCTTTTCTGCTTGGCTGTGACGCAGTGGGCAGGACATGAGCTCTAAGGGGCGTGTAACACAGGATGCATTTCTGACTTGGGATGGTCTAATGACCAAAGAAGTCTTGTCTTCCAGAAATCATGCTTTGGAATGGCCAGAAGAACTTAAGAATAGCCTTACTAGTCAGACTAATGGTCTATCAAGCCCAGTTGCCCATTCTCACAGTAGCCAATCTAGGTCACTAGTACCTGGCCTAAACCCAAGGAGTAGCAATATTCCATGCTACCGATCCAGGGCAAGTAGTGGCTTCCCCCATGTCTTTCTCACCTTCTGAGCTTCCATAATCTACCCCCTCACCAAGATTTTAAGGTGGCTTATTCAGACAGGTATTTGAGTCTATTCACTGAATTATATTATATATGATCGGGTACCACATTATGTAATGGAATTAATTACATTACTTGAGGGTAGCCTGGGTCATGCTTTACAGAAGCAATTTTAACTTCAATTTCCATCTCCAAAGGCAATTAAGGCATTTACTCAACTTTTTTCTGTCAGGCTCCCTTAATTTGGAATGATCTTCTTAATTAGATCTGAAGGCTGTTATATAGTTTTTAGAAAACTTTTAAAACATTTCTGTTTAAGAAGTTTATAAAATGAATCTATAAGCTGTATGGATATTTGTCATTACGCCATGTGTAACTGGGTCCACGTAATGCTATTCTCCATGAACTCGTACGGGCTTTGGCAGAATACAAATTGAAATCTTCCCTTGGTGTTCCCTCCCTCTTGACCCCAAACCTGCTTCTTTGTGGAGCATTGTGGAATTCTCGTGCCGCCTTTTCTGTGTTCCCAGTTCATCCGTAGTTCTTGTGCTTGCTGTGTATTTTCCTGTTAATAAACTCTCCCTGTGATGGTATATCAAATAAAGATGAACTTGAACTTTGTGGATAGTACGTAAGTTGTATAGACAAAATAAATAGTCTTAGGTAGCTTACAAAATTTGATAATCTTAAATATTTTGGGGCATCATTTTAAAATATGAAATGTCAATAATGAAATCTTAAATTTCACTCCAGTACTGGACCCCAGAAGCTCAATTTCTAGTGCTGTTAACGCTGTCTCTTCTTGATCTGTCTTATGAACAAACTAGCTTCTGTGTTCTGTACCATTTAAACTTGTCAGATCTATTTCTCCGGCAGACCATTATAGTAATCCAAAGTAGATGACAAAATAGAAAGTACCACAGTTTTCAAAGCCTGCACCAGCTTAACCCATAACTTCTACGTCTCTAACGCTTCCTCATTTCGCGTGATTGCAACGTTATCCACTTGCCCTTTGCTTGAGTAGTTTCAGATGCATATTGACACACAATTTTATAGGCATCTATTCCTTTCTATAAAAGCATTATTGTTTATGTAGAAACAGCCTTTCAAATTGTCCTCATAGAGTCATGTCAGGAACCTCTCTAGACTTTATCAATGTAATGTGTGGATTAAAAGTTGCCTTTGGCCTAGCAAAGAAGGGAGACAGGGTGCAATTCTGTTAGTAAGTCTCTAGGGCAATCACAAGCATTTTTCCCTATCTAAATTAATGGACTCACGCTCTTTCTAACATACTTGGGGCAACTGGGGATTAAGTGACTTGCCCAAGGTCACAAGGAGCAAAGTGGGGCTGAGGCTGCAGCTCTAACCACTAGGCCACACACTCAGTCTTAACCATGTGTTTCACAAGAAAATGATTATGAATATTTATCACGAGCCCGCCTCCTTTTTTGTTTTCCTGTGGTTCAAGACTGAAAGCAATTGTTTAACCCTGTTGGGTATAATTAAGAACCACAGTTCTGTATCTAATAGCCATGTATCAATCAAATAGATTACTCCAACCCCCAGTGTTGAATAAATTTGATGTAGTGCTTATTTTAATTCTTGCTGAGTGACTATTCACTAAACTTATTCTCAACCTTCAGGAGCTACGCAGTTTCCTTATAGAGGCTGCGGGTGATATAAGTGGTTGGAGATCCATGAATCATCTAACAGGTTCCTATGGAGGCCCTAAGAGCTATATGAGCCCCGGTTTATACCTGGATGCTCTTAAAATAATATATAACTGACAGCCTAATTTGCAATCCTTGTAACTATCTCCTAATATAATCAATTAAGGAATTAAATAATAACATACATACTGTGACCAACAGCCTAAATTCCCCGGTGATCTACCTAATAGTTTAAATATAATAATTCTACAGTGACCTTCACTCAAGAATACAGGCATGCTATTCTCCTGCTGCTGTCTAAAATCATTAATCTTTTGGCTACTTGCAGCCTGGAATTATTAGTAGACACATAGAAACATGACGGCAGATAAAGGCCAAATGGCCCATCTAGTCTGCCTATCCACAGTAACCATTATCTCTTTCTCTCTCCGAGAGATCTCACATGCCTATCCCAGGCCCTCTTGAATTCAGACACAGTCTCTGTCTCCACCACCTCTTCTGGGAGACTATTCCACACATCTATCACTCTTTCTGTAAAAAAGTGAATATAGAAGGCATCAGATCATCACTAGGATCTAAACAGGATGGATGGAGTCTGTCAAGAGGAAGGCTTCTAAAATGGTCGATGGTCTTCGTTATAAAGTGTATGGGAAGAGCCTTAAAGATCTCAATCTGTAGACTTTGGAGGAAAGGCGGGAGAGGGGAGATATGATAGAGATATTTACATTTTTTGAGTTTTGAGTGTTACTCTTGACATTTTTCTTGAGAGATGTTTAAATACCTACATGGCATAAATGCACTTGAAGTGAATCGCTTTCAATTTGAAAGGAAATTCTGAAATAAGAGGGCATGCGATGAAGATGAAAGGAGATGGACTTGGATGTAATCTCAGAAAATACTTTTTTCACAGAAAATGGAAGACAAAATATATCTGAATTCAAGAAAGCTTGGGACAAGTATGTTGGATTTCTAAGAAAGAGGAGTGGATAGTAGATGGCATGGTTAGGCAGACTAAATAAACCTTCATTTTTCTCTCTTTCTTTAGTTTTCCATCGGGACACACAGAAGAGAGAATCCCTTTTGCCGTTGTTCCTACCAGCAACAAACCTGCTGCATTTCAACTAATGTTATCCAATGGGAAAGAAGCTGCACAAACACTTATAGTGTTTGAGGCTTGTGCAGATGAGGACAGAGCTTACAGGGATGGTTGGGGATGGACATAGATCCCATGGGGATTGGAAAAATTTTTCCCTTGTTCTCTAACTGGAAGCTCTTTAATTGCAGCCTTTTTGCATTTATTACGTTTCTCTTTCCTAGGGTTACCAGATTTCCTCTTTAAAAAAAGAGGATACATTCCCCCTCCCACGCATACACACCTTATGTCTCCTTCCCGGAGCTCCAGGCCTTGTCTAGAGGGCCTCCGCACATGTGTGGATGTCGGCAAGATGACATCACGCTCAGGCATGCATGTATGTGATGTCATTCGTCAATATGCACACATGCGCAGAGGTCCTCCAGATGCGGCCCTGACCTCAGGACCTTCCAAAACATGGACAAACCGCCAACAAATATTTTCCTACTTGGGTTACCGAAGGGCCTTGCAGTTAAGACGGAGGGGGGAGGGGGGGCAGAGGACTCTGGATAGGTGCACGGGCCTTGCAATGACTGCTGTGGGGTTTCCAGATGTCTGGTTTCCCTGGACAAAAATAGCAAAATAGAAAAGCCACCAGGACTTCCTAGAGAGTCCTCAAAAAGAAGACATGTCTGGGGGAACTTCTGGTTACCCTACTCTTTCCTAACTGAGAGAGAGACAGATGGGTCCATCAAGCCGTTCTCACGGTGGCCAATCACTAGTACCTGGCCAAAACCCAAAGAGTAGCAACATTCCATGCAAGCAGTGGCTTCCCCCATGTCTTTTTCAATAACTGACTATGGACTTTTCCAAACCTTTCTTAAAACCAGCTACGCTATCTACTTTTACCACAACCTCTGGCAACACCTTCCAGAGTTTAACTATTCTCTGAGTGAAAAAATATTTCTTCCTTATTGGCTTTAAAAGTATTTCTCTCTAACTTCCCTTAGTCTTTGTAATTTTTGATGGATTAAAAAATTGATCCACTTGTACCCATTCTACTCCACTCAGGATTTTGTAGACTTCAATCATATGTCCCCTTAGCCGTCTCTTTTCCAAACTGAAAAGCCCTAACCTCTTTAGTCTTTCCTCATATATGAGGAGTTCCATCACCTTTATCATCTTGGTTACTCTTCTCTGAATCTTTTCTAGTGCCGCTATATCTTTCTTGAGATAAGGAGACTAGAATTGAGCACAATGCTCCAGGTGAGGTTGCATCATGGAGCTGGTGTAGGTATACACGGAACAGAAGATGGATTGGAAAGAATTCTTTAAACTGTTGTCTTATGAAACATCCAAATCATTCCCCTAGGAAGAAATAACTGTACTGGTGTGGTATATGCAGTGTATATGCAGTGTGTTGGTGGATATGGGTGGGATATTTCCAATACCTGTTTCTACTAGCAATGTCAAACAGTGTTTTTGTAGAATATACCTGAATAATGTTAAGAGAGTTGCTTTCTTTTCTGCCAATAATCAGAGACCAGGGATGGTAAATTGGTTAAAATGAGGCCTCTGTGCTTTTGTTCTCATGCTAGTTACAGTAACTGATTCCCTTGCAGCATTTCTGTTGGGGATTTTTAAAAGCCTGAAAGAAAACTGATGTCGGAGAACAGTAAAAGCCATCAATCATCCTTTTTTTTAGGACCTGACACGGGTGGCTGATTTGATGCACTGGTAGCATTTCTGAAAATTACACATCATTTCTCGCTACAAAGGCTCCTGCCTTGCCTGGCGTAATATTTATTTGGCCGTGCAAGTAATTTAAAGTCATCACTTTAGGTTCAAGCGAGACACAAATGGAAGACAAGAAACAAGCAAGCCAGAAGATACGTTGAAGAGACAGTCCAGAGTTTGTGAGCTACAAAAGCTGCAGAGTTGTCGAATTGAAAGGCCAGGCAGAAAAAATAGAGCCATCATTTGGAAAAGAGGCTTCCTGTCAGAGACCAAGTGTTCCGATCCAATCCAGCCTTTAGTTTACAGTCATTAATTATTCACATAAAACAAGATCATGAATTTATGAAATACCGAAAAGAGCAACATGTCAATTGGGAGAATCTATCCATGATTTCTGAAACAGCAGCATTTTTAAGGATTTACAGAAATTGTGAAGAAAGGGTAATTCTCTAATTTCAGAAGGAAGATCGTTCCAAACTTTTACAAAGGTAAATGCATAGGAATGAGAAACAGCTCAGGGCTGTTAGGGAATAGCGCGTGCTAGACGCTAACGCCAGCATTGAGCTGGCATTAATTCTAGCCGCGTAGTGCCCGGTAACATCCTGTATGTGCTAAAAACGGTAGCGCACCTTAGTAAAAGGAGCCTGTAGTGTTTTAATTCCTGTAAAAGAGGGGAAAATAAATTTATATCTTTGAGAAGTTCTTGAGCGTAACAACCAGCAGAGAAAAAACCCCCATAGAGAATTTACCACATTTAAACTGAATCCAGTGTAGAGAAACATCTGTAGATCATCTGAACCACTGTTAGGATAACGGTCAGCACTGAATATCCTAATCAGGTGGTCAGTGCTAGAATATTCTGTCTGCTAACACAGCACAGCCTTCTATCCATATAAGTTATCGAAAAGCAGATTAGATTATTGTAACTATCCGAATCAGTTCCAGGAAGGCCCTGCCTCTGTCCACGCTCCACTCCTGTACTATCTGTAGAAAGGGCAATTCTGTACTTCCAAGGGTGAGCTTCAGGGCCTAGTCTAGAAAAAAGCCTGCCATAAGAACATAAGAATTGCCGCTGCTGGGTCAGACCAGTGATCCCACTCCCGCGACAGCCCTTAGGTCAAAGACCAGTGCTCTAATTGAGTCTAGCCTTACCTGCGTACGCTCTGGTTCAGCAGGAACTTGTCTAACTTTGTCTTGAATCCCTAGAGGGAAGGGAAGGGGTGTGTTGCCAGTTTGAGTGTGCAACTTCATTGCTTAACAACAAGTTAATCAGTAGCGATAATTGGCACTAATTAGAAGTTTCTAAGCTGCTCGTAAATTCTAGTGTGGAAATCTCAAAAGGGGGTGTGGCCAGTTTGTGTGCATTCCTAAAATCTAGGCATGCTGTTCCAGAATACACCCGATCCGTGCATAACCTAAGAGCAAGTATTTAGGCCTGGTTTTCATTGGCTTGAATGGGTGTATGCAAATGTTAGTCATGCGTACGGACACTATGCAGGATTTTATAAACTAAGCTTACCTTCGGATTAAACGTCATCCTTTTAAGCGTCTAGTCTTTAGCTGTCATCTATCGAAGGTAGCCCTGAACCTCCATCTTTTAAGAAAGCCCAGCTCTTCTTCCTCTAAATCCATCTCCAACTTTAGCTCCTCCCTTATGATTCCTAATGGCACTTGACTTCTCTACAATATCTAGTATGTTAGCAGCAATTCCTACCCCATTCCCTAGGGGTCACAGTTTCCCCTTCCCTCATCAGAAGGGAGCAAGGAACTATCCTTACCTCTAAAAGGAAAATTCTGGATTTAACCCACAGCCTTTTCCGTTGTAGCTTGAGGTGAGTCATAATCAGGTACAAGAAGTATTTTCATATCACTGGAGGCAATGAAGAACATAAGGATAAGTGATATTTGATCTGGACTTCCCTCGTTCTTCCCTTGCTGCTCCAATCAGGCATACTCTTCTACCCCTGGGTCAGTATGTACAGCAGATACACTTATCCTTAGGGTTACAACTGGCCAGCTCTCTTCCCCTTGCTTGGATTGGGTTGAAGGTCAAATTTGAACAAACAGTGCAATCCTGCTGGTGCCGAGCAGCCCAGATTGGCCACACAGCATCTCCCCACTGCCTGTGTGTGGGGATGGGAATGTGCACAAGAGAATGCTCTCCATGGGGGCAATAGAATCTTCTTCAGGTAATGAAGCATGCTGTTGCCCCACTGTGAGGAAGCTGTAAGAGAATGAGACTCACATGGTATGCTCTTCATGTGTAGTGGTGGGTTCTGGATACATGTGGCTATTCTATTCTTCAGGGTGTGTATGATGGGAGGTAGAAGAGATCTACATCACCTCTGGTTACTTTGCTCAGTTCAGTGCATCATATGGGCCCTGATGCTAAGAACAGCTAAGATATTGCAGCCTGAAAAGTTATTCCAGCTACACTGGCCAGAGCATCTGGGGAGGAAGCTGGGAGGATGGTAAATTCAAAACAAATCAGAGAAAATATTTCTTCACTCAATGAGTAATTAAACTCTTGAATTTATTGCCAGAGAATGCGCAAAAAGCAGTTAGCTTAGTATGGTTTAAAAAAGGTTTGGATCATTTCCTAAAACAAAAGTCCATACTCCATAAGCCATTATTAAGATGGTTTGGGGAAAATCCACTGCAGCATAAAATCTTTTTTACTGCTTGGGATCTAGTTAGGTACTTGGGACCTGGTTTGGTCACTTTTGGAAACAGGATCCTGGGCTTGATGGACCTTCGGTCTGTCCCAGTAGGGCAGTTCTTATGTGAGCCAAGTATAGGACAGTCAAGCCATTGTGACATCACTGTTGAGGCATTGGTGGAATGAAGCATTATGACATCACAATACTGGTATGTTTCTACTCTTTGGGTTTCTCTGCCACATACTTGGGACCTGGGTTGGAAACAGGATCCTGGGCTTGATGGACCTTCGGTCTGTCCCAGTAGGGCAGTTCTTATGTAAGCCAAGTATAGGACAGTCAAGCCATTGTGACATCACTGTTGAGGCATTGGTGGAATGAAGCATTATGACATCACAATACTGGTATGTTGCTACTCTTTGGGTTTCTCTGCCACATACTTGGGACCTGGGTTGGAAACAGGATCCTGGGCTTGATGGAGCTTCGGTCTGTCCCAGTATGGCAACTTTGATGTTTTTATTGGAAGGACTGGGATGTACTTTATTGGAGGGTGGGAGGGGGGGGGATTGTGGCAAGGGTAAGCCCAAGTTCTAAAACAACCCATTTTCATTGGTTTAAAAAAATGGAAGCATATTACTCTTTTTTTATCAGAAACTTCATTGGTTGCGTCTAGAGTTTTCTTGGGTATGTCTCCAGGCTATCTTGGTCCTCATTTCTCTTTGAGCCACTCAAATAAGACTCCATCTGTTTACATATCCTTCTCCTAAATCCTGTCGTTATAAGACGTTCCTTGAGAGAACTCTCTCTTTTCAGGCCGCTAAACTGAATGTTTGGTTTGGAAAAATTATGCTAGAACTTTCTTCTTACTTTGATTTTAGAAAATTGTTAAAGACACAACTATTTGATAAGTTTGTATCTTAAAGCATCATGTTTAAATCTTTTAGAGTTTTTTATATTTATAATTTGATGTATTTCCATTTGTATTGTAGTTATCGCTGTATGTTTCATCTCCATTCGTTGTGAGCCGCCTAGAACCATCCTGGTCTGTTATTAAAGTCTTATTTCTAAAGAGAGCACATCTGCCCTGAATGAAACCTAAGGATGATCATGTCAATTGCATCAAAGCCACATGAGATTAGAGACTTTCTTAGCCCAGGTCAAACCTCCCTGCTGTAACCTAGTGGCCTAGTGACAAAGCTGAACTCTCCCCATCTCCATTTCTATTTGGGTGTGTGAAGGGGTGTTAAATAAAATCAAGAAGACATCAATCTGCTTTACATATTGTTTCCCTTTTTTGAACCAAAGCCTCTCAGGTGTGCTATGCGATGCTTTAAGGATCTTTTTCTTGGTCAACTTGTCTCTATGTCCTGGCACAGACTCTGGTCCTAGAGACAGCTGGCCCTCGGAGATTGTGACATAACCTGGAAATGAAATGAAATGTCATTTCCCAGTTCTGTGTCTCCTTTTGTAGCATTCACCATCTCCTGCCAATACAGGTTTACAATCATTCAACTTGCAGCATTTTACCACTCCTCAAACACTCTCCCAAAACTCTATTGGATTGTGGCTGTCTTCCCCTTTGCAATAACCAAATAAGACAAGGCAATCTATGCTACCAGCTGTCTCTGTCAAAACTGCGGCTCCCAAATAGGCTTTGGGAGAGCAAATTACCAGTCTGGACAGCCTTTGTTTGACATTGTGCGCTATGTATAGATGAGCAAAAAATAAAATGAAAAAAAATAGAGGAGTTAAGAGCAGAGGCTTCTGGGAACATAAGGTCAATGAGGTTAACATCTATCTGGCACTAAGGAAATCGCTAGATTTTTTTTTTTTTGCTAGAAAATATGATTTTAAGTCCTGTTGATAAATAATGCATGTCACCGACTGATGCCTCCGGCAGCCCAGAACTCTGCTCAGATTCACTAAATGACTCCATCTCTCTCATCTCTTTATTGCCTTCCGATTTCTGTAGGTGTTGATGGGAACAAATCTATTTGCCACTTTGAGCTGTCCCCTCTGCCCTTCCTCTCTGTCTGCATGAGCCATGGCACTCGCAGTGCTTGGGTGAGAGGTTGGAAAATGGATTGAGTACCAGAGGAATGAATTATGACACACAACGCCTCCCCCCCTCCTTTCCTCCCCTTCCAGAGATATAAAATGAAGTGCAGAAGGGCTTCTAGTTGATACTGAATGTAAATGCGCAGGGAGTGTGATCAATCCAGACGTTCTTTTTAAATAGATCTGATTTTACAAAGACATTTACCCTTGGGTGGGTTTCATTGATGGAGTTTAAATAGCCCCTATTCCCGGAGCATTACCATCAGATCATACTGGGGGTTTTTTTCTTTTGCAAAGAACTTATTTAATGACTGTTATTCCATGAAAGATTTGCATCCTTTCAGATTCTTTTCTCTCCTCGTCCTATTGCTAAATTTCTTGGTGAAATTTAGTGTCTATGGATTTATAAGGCTAGCAGTAGTTCGATGCCAGAATTGTAAAAGCTATACCTCACACCCCAGAGGTTGTCCTAGCTGACAGTGGTTGCAGTATTGAGGCATTCTTCCATTGGGTATCTAGAGTCCAGTTACCAGCCCAACCTTCCATCCACTCATGACTCTCCTCTTTCCTTCCACTTTGAACTTAGTTGACTTCTACTTCCTGTGAACATTCATCAGGATTTTTCCAAGGAAGATTTTTTATTTATTTATTTATTTTTTTGTTCAAAGTGTTTTATTGATTTTATAAGTAGAGAAAAAATACAAATAGGTCAAGGGGCAAAGCATTCCAAAGTGAGGGGGCCAAGACTGAAAAGATTGTCTTAACGGTAGTAACGTAGACAATTTTGCAGATGGAGGGGATTACTAATAGATTCTGAGTATTTGATCTCAATGTTCTCAATGGGGTGTAAGGGGTAAGGAGTTTATCGATAAAAGCTAGTGTGTTTACAAGTCTAATTTTAAATGTGAGAAGAAGTAATTTGTAAATTATTCAGTGTAGAATTGGCAACCATTGGGTGTCACAGAGTAAAGGAGTTATGTGGTCGAATTTCTTAGCTTTGTAAATGAGTTTTAATGCTGTGTTCTGGATAACTTAGGGATATCCTGCAAACCTACCTCAGCGTTCAATTTACAAAAATCTCTGTGTCATTTCTGGGAGGGGGATTACCATATTTTTGTAATGGAAGCAATATTGTTAAGATCGTACACTTGTCTATGTGCAGTGGTTCCCATTTTGAATCATTGGTGCCTAAGATGCCTTGTTTGTAGCTTGTGAGGAGAGGAAAGCGGGGGGGTCACTGTTACCATTTTTCCCTACTGCTGGCCCAGGACTATGAAACACTGTCAAGTTCATTCCATTTGCAACCGAGCTACGAGGGGCAAGGTAAAATCTGGTGATTTGAAAGGGGGAGGGGCTTTTTCTTTTAATTTTAATAAGAACATAATGAATTGCCGCTGCTGGGTCAAGTAGGATCGATACAACCTTCTTTTTACCCATCTTAGATTTAAGGTGTTTTTGTTTTTTGTTTCCAGGTGACAGATGGTGGCACCATCAAACAGAAAATCTTCACTTTTGATGCCATGTTTTCTACAAACTATTCTCATATGGAGAACTACCGGAAGAGAGAGGATTTGGTCTATCAGTCTACTGTGCGGTAAGACTCCTTATAACAGGAATAAAATATTCAGAGAAGCCAGAGTGATGTTCTTCTGGAGGTCTTAGACTTTAACCTTACACAAATTTTCTTGTGAGTCGTTACTTAAGCCTTGATTCACTATGGCTTTTCTAAGAGGAAACAGTTGGGTGAATCAAAGACAAAGCTAAAACAAAATATCTGAAGATTCTGGTTGAAGAAACAAATTCAGCAAAACTTTGAAAAAAAGCCATTTTTCTAAAAATGTTTCTGGCCCATTAGCTTTCTCTCGCTTTGTGATCTGGCATTGGTTGAATCCTTGAGAGTATGTACTCAATATGTTAACAGAGCAAAATTTCAGGTCCTCGTAGTGTTTCTGGGGAGACTGACCCAGAAAGTTAAGAACCTTGCTTTGATAAATTTCCTCACTTTGACACAGTGAATTACTATAATCAGCAACTTAAGAAATCACCATTTTTAACTTCCAACATTCTTCAAGTCAACCGTAATATGTCTTTGATTAATTTGGTGATCTCAGGGGCTCTGAAACATGCAACACTGTAGTAGCAAGAGAGCAAAGGAAAAAGAGCCCCCCCCCCACCTTACTCTGTTCTAGCCTAAGATAGTTCTCGTGTCCACTCCTGCAGGCTGTATCTGGCTCTTATTGGCTTGACAGATATTGTAAGCAGATGAGAGGAGCTGATGAAGCCTTGTGTCCAATTATGGAAGCTCCATCTCAAAGCAAATGTAATAAATGTATGTGGAGGCAACCTGGTAAATTTGGGACACCAAAATGAAAAATAAGCTAACAAGTTGATGGGCCAACACAAGTCACTTCACGTTCCTACAGCAAAGAGCTGCGGTTCACTTTAAAATAGGACCTTACATTACATTACATTACATTAGGGATTTCTATTCCGCCTGTGCCTTGCGGTTCTAGGCGGATTACAATATAGAAGATGTCTGGGCAATTCCAGTAGAATTACATTACAGGATAAGAGTAGATTTCAGGAACAGTAGAATTATGATACAACAATTTAACAGAATGGTACATAACACAGAGGATAATACATGTCACAGAGGATAATACATATCACAGGAGATATTATATATCGATTGAATCAAGTTAGATCAGGTGTAGTGTAGAAGGGTTACAGTACCTTCTAAATCACAGACAAGGAGATACTATAGGTGGGTGTTTCTGAAGGTGTTGATTGGGAGCTCGTTGGGAGGAGGTTAGAGTGATGGGAGATATTTTTTGAACAATAGTGTTTTTATTTCTTTACGGAAATCTTTTATGTCTGTTGTTTTGATCAGTAATTCTGAGATGTCAGAGTCGATTTTAGCTGCCTGTGTCCCTAGGAGGTTGTCGTAAAGTTTCTTATGACGAGTTCCGTTGAGAGGTGGGAAGGTGAAGATGTTCTGCGTTCTCCTTCTTCTGGGTGAGAGGTAGTAGTGGAAGCGGTTGTTTAGGTAACTAGGTGCCGTGCCGTGGGTTACTTTGAAGATGAGACAGTAGAGTTTGAATTGTATTCTTGCTCTTATTGGTAGCCAGTGCGATTCTAAGTATGCATTAGTAATGTGGTCATGTTTGCTGAGTGAGTATATGAGTCTGAGGGCTGTGTTCTGGATGGTCTGCAGTTTTTTTATTGTGTTGATAGGGCAAGGTAAGTAAAGGCTGTTGCAGTAGTCTACAATGCTCAGCACAAGAGATTGGACAATGATCCGGAATGACGGTCCATCTAGTGGCCAGGGTTGTGCTCCATTTAGAGTGTGAAATTATTTAAGCTTTGTTTTGATTCCACCTTCTTTTAGGTAGCAAGGGTGAGCAACCTTTATACATAGATGTCGGTACTACGCTTGGTGAGCCACAATATTAAGTTATGTCAGAACCGGAAATGCAAAGAGCTCCATAGACCAACAGTTTGTTTCTGTCACTTTTAGAATGGCCATTCTGAAAATATGAATGAAATACTGTTTTTTTAAATCATCAGAACTCTAGTTAATGATATTTTAATAAGCACATAAGCATTGCCTCTGCTGAGTCAGACCATAGGTCCATCACGCCCAGCAGTCCGCTCCCGCGGTGGCCCCCCAGGCAGCAGGTGTGAACTAGGTCCTAAAAGAGAGAGGAAAAGTCTTTTATTTATTTTGTTTACATCACAGAGCCGGCGTGGGGTTGGAGAGATTGGAACCCTATACTTCTACTAAGACTAAGGGGTCCTTTTATTAAGATGCTAAATCGGTTAGCGTACCTTAATAAAAGGACCCTTAAGTATCTTAATAAAAACTTTGGTCCATGACTTAGCCTATGTTTTAGATTTTGGCCCCTTATGTGATTGAGCTTGACACCCCTGCAATAGTGTGTGAGATTCAGAAACCTATACTAATAGTTTTTAGCTCAGGCCGATGTGCTGCTCCCAACACTCATTAGCAGTGCGGGCCTACGCTAAAAACCGCTAGTGTGGGTTTGTAAAAGGGAGGTTAAATGATCAGTGCGCTTATTTATTTGGAGTTACATTCAGGTTCACTGGGCATTTTTCTGTCCCACCTACTACAGTTCATGATCTCGTTCTCCTGATTTCTGCATATATCAGGTGATGAATTTGGATTCTCCAAGCAGAAAGAACCTCTCATTCTAGCAGGGTTTCATCCCTTTCAATGGCAGGAAAAGACCCACATGGTCCTTCTAGTTTGCCCAACAAAGGTGATCAGAGCCATGTCTACTGTTCCTTGTGAGTCCCAACCCCCCCCCCCCCCCCCTGTTGAAACCATCATGCCAAACATGATGGGGAGGGACACTCGGCATCACTTAAGCTCTGTCAATGAGGGCTTCTTCCCAGACATCTGGAAAGCTTGCTGGGGCTCTACAGACATCATAAGACACCAGAAGGGGGTAAAGTGAGCGCCATACAGTTTTAGAATTATTCAGGATGTCACTTTCTCCGGGAGTGAGTTCTGTTTATTTGTAAATTCCTAAAAGAAAGGAATTGATTGGAGGTTTAGTGACTGAAAGTGTAAAGTCTGCTTTTCCCTGGAAGAGAAAGGGTTTGCTGGACACACTAAGCCCATGAAATCCTCAAGCTCAGCAAAACAGTGTTTCAGAGCTGATCTAATGGTTGTGTTTGAGAAAGTCAGAATGAGACGAGAAACCCAGGAAGGGGAGGAGGAGAGAGAGGCGAAGCAGAGGAAAAGCCAACACCGTGTTTCATAGGCAGAGAAGATTTGGACCCCACTTCGATTGCTGTTAGGAAATAGGAAGCAGACAGATTTACCTATGAATGCAGATCCTATCAAATTTGAAGGTATTAGTGAGAGGGGCAGAGATTGCAGAATAGAGCGACTGGAGGGAGGGAAGACAGAGACATGGGTGGGAGAGTGAAAATGTAGCTGTCCAATAGGACACTGGGAACAAAATGTTACAAAGGTTTAACAAGGAGGAAGGTGAAATGACAAAAGGTTGCAGAAGAGGACGAAGGGACCCACCTGCCCTGACAGCTATAGGGCCTGCAAGGGGGTCATTATCCTACGGTACATGCACTGAATCTTGAATCTCATTCTCTTTTGCTGGCATGCTGACCTTCGCTATAACATGACCTCGAACAATTCCCTTGAACTCTTTGTGCTCTTTTCATCTCATCTGCTGCCCGTGTATTCGAGGCCTGCAGCTGAATACGGGATGAATAGCATTTATCTCTGAAATCATATTCTTTCCTCTGCACAGTCTCAGGCCCTGGAGAATTATTCTGTTCATTTCTTTCTTTTTTTTTTATAAATCATTTATTGTGATGCTAAGTGACTGCTCTGTAGTTTGTAGCTCCAGTGGCAGAATGACTCAATTGTACAAGGACTCTGGATTCAGTGTAGACGAGTCTGATTTCTTGCTAGTGGAGCTCGGTGAGTGCTGACACTGCAGGACAGTCCAGGGGGAGGCGCTGCACCACTGAACCAGTACAGCTAGGAAAGTGCCACATTAAGCAAAGATGTGATTTGGGAAAATGAGTTACAAATATAATTTTATTATGATCAGACAAGACAAATGAAAGCATAGAAGGAAACACAATGGAAACCATACTGCACAAGACAGATCAGCCACAGCATAGGCCCTGCTCTTTACAGCGGGGGGACCCATCGGTCATGCAGTCCTGGCACCGACTTGGTCCAAAGTGAGCCCTATTTTATTCTTGTGAACATAGAACTGGCCTGGCCATTCCATGCCTCTTTCACATACCAGATGAATTCAAGACTGCTGAGATGTTCCCTAGGGTAAGGCTATTTTGTTCACAAATCAAGTTTATACTAGTTTCACACAGACCAGCAGGTAACATTTCACTGTAAAATAGCAACTAGGCTGGTTTTTTCCCCCTTTTGGGGAGCCATTGCATTGTTGGCAGCTTAGACTCAATGCTCATTGCAATCCAATTTCTCTCCTTTACCTCTACAGGTAAATGAGACTTCTTCTGATGTCTCCGATGATCCCGGTACACTAATTTCATATTCCTCTGACAAATCCACTTGGACCTCTTTTGCCCCTCAGAAAACAATGGCCTCATTGAGGGTTACCTTTTGAGGCTGCGATCCATTTCCCTCTTTATGGCTGAAACTTCCACAGTTGAATGGACTTCTCATGATCTTAGCAACTAGAAATGTCAGTCTTTCTACCGGGAAACTGGCTAGACTTCACCCTGTCTTGAAGAAATCAACACTGGACCCATCACGCACAACTCATTACCATCCTATTTCCAACTTGGGCTGGATTCTATGTTGGTGGCTGCCATAAAAGCAGCTGCCGATCGTGTGTCAATCACTTGACAGCGCCGGTTACAGAATCGTGCCTAAATTCTGCCAAGATAGGTGGCTTAAATGTAGGCTTGGAAAACCGCCTATCTATGCCTAAAGTCAGGCCACAGCAGCCATAAACTGATCGATGCAGGGGAAGGCCTGCAATTGTGAAGAGGCAGGCTTGCCTGCCGGAGGATGTAGGAATCTTTCCAGCTGGCCATACTACAAAAAGTACGTGGGGGTTGGGAGGTGGGATTGGGGCTTGGGGGCATTGGGAGTATCGGCGGTTGGGGGGCCATTAGTCCGGTGGGGGGATTGGAGTTTAGGGGGATGTTGAGGTAGGGGGTTCAGGTGTATCGGCGGTCAGGGTGGGTCATGGGTTCGGGGGGCATGCAAGAAGGAGTGGGAATCCTTCCTGTCTGTTGCGGTTGGAGGGTCCACTGCTGCAGCTGCTCAGCTGATTAAAGCAGGGGTATTCTCCTCCATCCCCCCTCCCCATCAGCTAAGCCAGCAGAACTCCCTGAATCCGTGGCTTCAGGGGGTACTGCTAGCTCAACTGATTAGGGATAACTTCCCCTACTGCAATCAGCTTATGACTGCTTTGACCTGACTTAGGATCCTGCAGTTGAAATGTAGGTCAGGGTGAGACCTCCACCTAGAATACTATGTCCAGTTTTGAGGGCTTTTTCTCTGAATGGACATTGATGAATGTGGTCCAGAGAGAAGCTACCAAAACAGCGTGGAATTGTAAGGCAGAAATTCTGAGAGATGAAACTTAAGAACCTATTGGTACAACCAAATAAAGACCTCGGTTCCGGGAAAAATGGCGGAAGCACTGATAAAAGAAAACATCGATGATCACTTGGAAAGAAACGAACTTCTGATAACCAACCAACATGGTTCTGCAGGGGGAGATTGTGCCTAACCAACTTACTACACTTCTTCGAAGGAATTAACAAACAGATGGACAGAGGTGACCCCATAGACATCATATATCTTGATTTCCAAAAAGCCTTTGACAAGGTCCTCATGAACGATTACTCCGGAAACTGAAGAACCATGGGGTGGACGGAGACGTATATAGATGAATCAGAAACTGGTTGGCAGGTAGGAAACAAAGGGTAGGGTTGAAGGGCCACTACTCTGACTGGAGGAGGGTCACGAGTGGTGTTCCGCAGGGCTCAGTGCTCGGGCCGCTGTTATTTAATATATTCATAAATGATCTAGAAACAGGGACGAAGTGTGAGATAATAAAATTTGCAGATGACACCAAACTATTTAGGGGAGCTCGGACTAAAGAGGACTGTGAGGAATTGCAAAGAGACTTGAACAAACTAGGGGAATGGGCGACAAAATGGCAAATGAAGTTCAAAGTTGAGAAATGTAAAGTATTGCATGTGGGATGCAGAAACCCGAGGTACAACTATACGATGGGAGGGATGTTATTGAATGAGAGTACCCAAGAGAGGGACTTGGGGGTAATGGTGGACAGGTCAATGAAGCCGACGGCACAGTGCGCAGCGGCTGCTAAGAGAACGAATAGAATGCTAGGTATAATCAAGAAGGGTATTACAACCAGGACGAAAGAAGTTATCCTGCCGCTGTATCGGGCGATGGTGCGCCCACACCTGGAATACTGCGTCCAGTTTTGGTCGCCATACCTTAAGAAGGATATGGCGTTACTCGAGAGAGTTCAGAGAAGAGCGACACGTCTGATAAAAGGGATGGAAAACCTTTCATATGTTGAGAGATTGGAGAAACTGGGTCTCTTTTCCCTGGAGAAGAGGAGACTTAGAGGGGATATGATAGAGACTTATAAGATCATGAGGGGCATAGAGAGAGTAGAGAGGGATAGATTCTTCAAACTTTCAAAAAATAAAAGAACAAGAGGGCATTCGGAAAAGTTGAAAGGGGATAGATTCAATACAAATGCCAGGAAGCTCTTCTTTACCCAATGTGTGGTGGACACTTGGAATGCACTTCCAGAGGACATTATAGGGCAGAATACAGTACTGGGATTTAAGAGAGGATTGGACATTTTCCTGCTGGAAAAGGGAATAGAAGGGTATAAATAGAGGATTACTGCTCAGGTCCTGGACCTGTTGGGCCGCCGTGTGAGCGGACTGCTGGGCAAGATGGACCTCAGGTCTGACCCAGCAGAGGCATTGCTTATGTTCTTATGTTATCTCATACCTTTCTCTGGTTCAGGATGACTTATGTTCAGGTGCTGTATTTCCCTGGCCTTAGAGGTCTCATAATCAAGATTGTACCTGAGCCAATGGAGAGTCAAGGGACTTGTTTAAGTTCACAAAGAGCCAAAGTGGAATTTCAACTGGGCTTTCCCTTTTGTCAGGTCCAATTTGAAGCCTTCATAGATTCTGGAGAAGAAGAGGGGGAGGGATATTCTAAAGACTTCACACATAAGAAGCAGACCTATTCCAGAGGAAAGAATGTTCTAGAATAAAAAAATTATGGTATAAGCTTCCAAGAGGGGAAACTGAAGAGCAAGATCTGCAAATATTTCTTCATGGAAAGGGTTGTTGATATATTCAATAGCTTCCCCTGAGAAGGTGAAAAACCAAACTGTAATGGCATTTGTTTAGTTTGAAAGTTAGACATGGAGGCGAAGCCTGGAGATCAGAGCAACAAGCTGAGAAGCAGTGAAACCAGGGTTAAAATCCCTTGTGACCTTGCATAAGTCACTTTCCCCTCATTTACTAACTTGCATCGATGCACCAGTTTGGGGATATTAACGCATACCTTTTCAGGGAGAGCTCAAGCTGCTCACAATTGAAATTTGTCCCTGAGCAATGAGGATTGTGATTTGCTCAAGATCACAGTGGGAGTTGAAGCCACTCTTCCACTGCACATTAATGAGCATTAATTCACACTCATTGCATAGTTAGCAAATTGACCCATGGAGACCGATGGTCTGTGCATTAATAATGAAGACCTCGGGCTGTAAGTCTTCTTGGGAAGAGATCCACCAGCTATACCTGAACCAGTGTTTTTGCCTTCAGTCAGGCTGCAGAAGGTGAATAATTAGATCTAAAAATAACAGTCTTACATCCTTTCCTGAAATTAAATCCAAACATTAACAAACATACTAAGAAATTGAACTCTCCGTAAGTGCTTTGGCTCTCTGAAGAGGAGGAATCGCAAGACGTGTCCTGAACTTATAATTACACATTAAGGTATATATTGAGGGCTTCCCACATACTATTAATTGTTGTTTCTAGATAACCATGCTTTGGCTAATTAATAGGGAAAACTGCCACAAATAGTTTGAGATTATATCTTACATGCTAATTAAATTAATAGAGGTAAGATATAATGAAGACGTTGTATCAGAAATAAGTTAGAAGAGATTGCTTTATTAGAATCTCCGACTAAGGGACTTTCCATGAATGGCTCAGTGACCAGGCAACGGTTTAGAAGCCCAGACAAATTGCTTCTGTTTACTGACTGTTCATTTTGTCCAGGTTATAGCTTTTCTGTTTTAGTTTCTCTTGTGTTAATCATCTCTCTCCATCGTGTTATGAACACCCCCAGCACTGACACCAGAGGGTGGGGGTTAGATACAGCATTGTAGAGAAATTCCTCTGGGGTAAAAACATCCAAAGGAGCTGTATATAATGGGCTTCAGAAACTATAAGGAAAATCTCAGGGTGCCCGTGTAAAATGAGCTGAAGTGTCAGAGCTGGGACCACATATGAAGAGGCATTTTCTGAAAAAAAACAAGTAAATCAAAACCTAATAAAAAGAGGTGTTAACTGCTCTGCACAGGACAGTGCGAGGCCATAGCTCAGAATAGAATTAGTTAAGTACTATACATATATGAATATAAACTGAGATTTTTGGGCCCAAAAATGGGGGTCTCAGTTTATATATGAGCCACCTTCCAATGTTGGTGCCTTTTCCCTCCCCTCCCTACCCAGTGACCAATGCTGATACCTCCCCTTCGATGTCTTACACTGTTATCCTCCACTCTCCCCCGATGACTGACATTGCAATCTCTCCCCACCCCCTCGATGACCTGCCCTCCTATTCTCCACTACGTGCTGCCACCTGCCCAGACCAACATCATACTTAGAGGCCCAATGATCTGGAAACCGTCACTGACGCTCTGTGCTGATGAGATGAAGGCCTTGAGCATCTGCGTCTCAAGGCCTGCTGGCTCCCGCCCTCTCTGGGATTCTCAGAGTCCAGCAAGCCTTCAGCATGCGCAGAAGCTCAAGGTTCTTTACAAGCACAGAACGTTGGTGATGGTTTCCAAAACATCAGGCCTGTAAGTCTGGGGCAGGGGGAGCAGGTAGTGGAGGGTAGAATTGCCCAAGCCACTGTTCTTTGATTCTCCAGCATAGCTGGTGGCCACCTCTGTATTTCCTGTTTCCGCATGGAAAATCGTTCCCATGCTAGCTTTCATGATAAGCCCAGGTGGGTGGGGAGGAAGGAAGGAAGGAGAGATGCTGAAATGGGAGGGGCAGAGAGAAGAGGAATGGAGGGGAGAGTTACTCTGCTTAAGCCATGCTGCGTGTTGTTTTGTTGCATTTGGATGGAAGAGGAAGGAGATGGTGGCACATGGATGGAAGGAAGTGGAAGAGATGGGAGGAGATGGTGCACATGGACAGAGGGATGGGGAAGAGATGGTGAGATGGAGGCAGAAAAATGGAAGAAAACTGAATATGAAAATCAGTGTCAGTGAAGGAAAGGAAAGAAGCAGCAAATGCATACGGAGGTCTTGGAAACAGCGTTAAGAGCACAGATGGAACAAGATGAGCAGAAAAATAAAATCACTAGATAACAAAGGTAGGAAAAATGTATTTATTTTCAATTTAGTGGTTGTAATATGTCAATTTTGAAAATTTACATCTGTTGGTTTTATATTTTGGACTGTTCAGGAGAAAATGCATTTCTTTCTGTTTCGTTTGTGTACAATAGTACTTTTAGTTTGTGGGTTTGTGTTTTCTGCATGTGTGACTGAGGCCAGGTGTTCTGGTGAGGACAGAAGTCCAGAAACTTTGGTTGGCGTCGAGATCCCAAGTAGGAAAATATTTGTCAGCTCTCCTTCAGCTTTTTTGGACTTGTAACAGCCCCAACTAAAAAATTAGTGATTACTTATGGCATGATCCCTAACAAACGATGCTCACGTACCAGATTTCTAACCTTGGTTTATATTCGAGTCAACCTTTTTTCCTCACAGAGAAACAATGCAATTAATTACATATAAAATTGCTCTTATAACTTTCAAAACTCAAAAGACTAATACCCTGCATTCTAATACCATATGATCCCCCCCCAGAACCTCAAAGTCCCTTCATTAAAAATAATTGGCACCCGTCTTGCTTCCATCTTTTCGATCAATTCCCTTCCATTATATATTAGAGCAGAACAAAACTTGGATAAATTCAAGAGTAGTTTAAAATGCCTACGATTGATTTATCCTATCTTTTTATTTTCTACTCCCGTAACTAATCCCTACCCTTTCACGTTTTCTTTCTTTACAAATTGTAGTTCTCCCCTTCTCTTGTTTTCACTCCTTTTCTCAAATCAAGTTTGTCTGTCGTGTAAGGATTATGTTTATTATCTGTTGTTTGTTCCCCTGTCTATATTTTAAACTATTTTTTATTGTACAAATGTTTTGATAAGCGTTCAATCCAATTTTAATAAACTTTGAACAGATCATAGACTAGAACAGAATATGTGAAAGAAAGATCGTAGCAAATCGAGATAAACAATTTCGTATGTATTTTTCTTTCCCTACTTCTTACCTGGCATTTAGAAAATCTATGAAAACTGTTTTATTCGGGAAATATTTAGATTAATTAACTGTGTTTATACCATGTACACCTGCATTTTAATTTTTGTTAACGACACAGAACCGCAAGGTAGCTGCTGTATATAAGAAATTTTGTTGTGTTATGTTAAATACCAAAAGGTACCAACTTCCTCAATTCTGAGTGTTATTTTGCCAATTTTCAGAATCACAATGCTATGTTTTGACATTGTTTCAGATCATTGATTGAACCATGTCAACAAAAAGTGTGGAATTTTCAAGGGTTGAATTCCGAGCCCTCATGAAGTTCCTTTTCCAGCAGAAGAAAACTCCAAAGGAAATCCATGAATGTAAGAGTGACAAATGCCCATCATACTCCATAGTGAAGAAGTGGTGTGGAAACTTTCAGCATGAAGATTTTGAGATCGAAGATGCAGCAACATCTGGGAGGCCTCACACAGTCTGAACTCCTGAAACTGTTGATCATGTCCATGACTTGATTTTGACAGATTGACGAATATCGGCTAAAACAATTGCTGAGATACTACAGATATCCAGGGAACATGTTGGGTGTATAATCCATGAGTAGCTGGGAATGCAGAAGCTGTCAATCAAGTGGGTGCCCAAATGTTGGAATGCTGACAAGAAACAACATTGAGGAGACACTTTCAAGTTGATTTTGCAGCATTTTTAGCGAGCTGGTGCCAACATTTTGGAATGACTAGTTACTGCTGATGAAACATGGTTACACCATTATGATCCTGAGACAAAACAACAGTTCATGCAATGGTAGCACTCAGGTTCTCCAAGGCCAAGAAAATTCAAGACCCAAAAGTCAGCAGGAAAGGTTATGGCCACAGTGTTTTGGGATCAGGAAGGTATTGTAATGACTGACTATCTTTCAATGGGCCGGTTAATGCAGAATACTACTTTAACTTGCTGTGTCGATTAAAGGAGACATTGAAAGAAAAAAAGGAGAGGGAAGCTGTGGAAAGGAGTTCTCTTTTTGCAAGACAAGACTGGCAAAACGATGGATGCTTTGATGCAGTCGGGGTTTCAGTGCATAGACCAGATCTTGATCCATCTGACTGGTTTCTGTTTCCAAACCTTAAAAAGAGTTTGAAAGGGCAACAATTTTCAAGTGATTTGGAGGTGATTGCAGCAATGGAGCAGTATTTCAATGACCAGACATTAGAGTATTTTTTGGGAAGGGTTACAGAAACTTCAGACACAACATGCCAAGTGGGTTGAACTTCGGGGTGAATATGTGGAAGAACTTGGAAGTTTCATGGCTCCACCTCATTCCCTTCTTGGTTGGGCTGAGAACTTTTCATCACTTCCTCGTATAGCCCACTTAAATTTACATTACATTACATTGGCGGTATAGAAGAATAAAGTTATTATTATTATTATTATTACATTACTGATTTCTATTCCGCCTCAACCTTGCAGTTCTGGGCGGATTACAAAAGAGACAACTGGACATTTCCAGGATAATTACAGAGAGAATTCTGGTCATTTCCAGGAGAAGTTACAAGAATAATGGAGCTGTATATTTCAAGAGCTACAAGATTCTGTACAAATAGGAAATAGTGCAGATCCAGTATATATACCGTTAGGGAAGCAGTTGACATGCTTGAGGCTAAAGAGAAGGGAACTGGTGAAGGGGGGAGGAGGGGGGAGTTGCGTTGAGGGGGGTCCGGTTGGGGTTAGGCCATTTGTATAAATTTTTTGAATAGGTGGGTTTTGATTTCTTTGCGAAAATATTTGTAGTAGTTTGTTGTCATCAGCAGGTTGGAGATAGTGTGGTCCAGTTTCGCTGCATGCGTCGCCAGCAGACTGTCAAATATCTTCTTGCGCTGGGTGCCTTTGAGTAGGGGGTAGGTAAAAGGGGTCTTAGTTCTTCTTTGCCTAGTGGTGGCATTTTGGTATAGGCGGTTGTTTAGGTAATTGGGGGCTGTGCCATTTATTGCTTTGAATAATAGACAGTATAGTTTGAATTGAATTCGTGCTTGCATTGGCAACCAGTGTGAGTCCAGGTAGGCCACGGTGACATGGTCAAATTTTCTCAGTGAGTAGATTAATCTGAGTGCAGTGTTTTGGATTGTCTGTAATTGTTTTATCATTGTTGCAGGGCAAGGCAGATAGAGTATGTTGCAGTAGTCCAATAGACCTAGTACTGGGGATTGGACTACTAGCCTATATTGCTCTTTGTCGAAGAATTTTCTGATTTTTCTTAAATTGCGCATGGTTAGAAATGCTTTCTGGGTGGTCTTGTTGATTTGGGCCTGCATTGTGCAGCATCTGTCTATTGTTACTCCTAGGAGTTTTAGGGTAGGTTGTATAGGGTATTTGGAGGCGTTTATTTCTAGTTCTGTGATGGAGGGATTCTTATCCTTTTCAAGCAGTAGAAATTTTGTTTTGTCAGTGTTCAGCTTCAATTTGTGATCTGCCATCCATTTTTCCACTGCTTGAAGGGTTTTTTTCCAATTTTTCTGTAGAAGTTGGGTCAGGAGCATCAAAGGGTAGGAGTATGGTGATGTCGTCAGCGTAGCTGAATGAAGTTACATTCAGATTGTCTAGGGTAGACCCAAGGGAGGATAAGAAGAGGTTGAAGAGAGTAGGTGAGAGTGGTGATCCTTGAGGAACTCCACAGGGGTTGGACCATGGTTCTGATTTAAGATTGTTTGACTTTACTCTATAAGATCTGTATTTAAGGAATCCTTCGAACCAATTGTATACCCTGCCTGAGATCCCTAGTGTCTGTAGTAGGATGGTGTGGTCGACCAGATCGAATGCTGCAGATAGATCGAGTTGAATTATCAGCATCCTTCTGCCTTTGCTGAGGTGCTGTCGGGCTGTGTCTAGTAGGGTTACTAGTAAAGTCTCCGTGCTGTGGTTGGATCTGAATCCCGATTGAGAGGGGTGGAGAAGATTTTGGTCTTCCAGGTAATTTGTGAGGAATTGTGCAACTAGTCCTTCTATAAGTTTGACGTATATTGTTATTGAGGCGATGGGTCTATAGTTAGCGGTGTTATCTATAAGGCCTTTGTGGTCCTTCACAATTGGAGTGATTATGATTTCTCCTAGATGCTGCGGGAATTGACCTTCAGTGAGTGTAATTTGGATCCATTGCATGAGGCTGGCCCTAAATTTGGGGGTGGCGTTGGTTATTAGATACGCGGGACAATAGTTCAGGTCGCATGAGGCACGACTGTATTTTTTGTAGAGTCGATTCATGTCTGTCCAGTTTACCTCAGGGAATTTGGTCTAGGTCCTGTCTGCAGCAATGGCTTCTCCTATTGGGGGATTTGTTGTTATATCGTCGAGGAGGGTGTGTGTGTTATTGAAGATAGTCCTGATTGTTGTAATCTTGTTTTTGAAGTGGTCTGCGAGTTGAGTGGCTGTTGGAGGGTGCTTTCCTTGTGCTGCTAGGTAAGGTTTGGTGTTGGTGAGGTTTTTTACTAGATTGAAAACTTCTTGTTACCTGCCTCTAACTAGTTTAAAAGAAATAAATGTCACACTTTTTCTCAAAAGAGAAAGGGAAGAGCAGTTTATAAATCTGAATTGAGGAAAACGTGCTTTTCTGTGACTCTCTGAAATTTCTAGCCAGATTGTGTTCTCTGCATTCTGTCATTGCCGATGTTTTATCTGTGTCCTGCCTGTGGGACTAATGGTCTGCACTTTCTCCCCATCATTCCACTTTATTACATTTCTTATACATCACTTCTATTTGAAGCGATTTAAATTTAGGTACTCTAAGTATTTCTCCCTATCTGTCCCAGCGGGCTCATAATCTAATTACATTATTTGGGGTAATGGAGTGTTAAGTGACTTGCCCAGGGTCAAAGAAGGAGCAGCATGGGGTTTGAACCCACAACCTCAGAGTCCTGACCACTAGGCCACTCCTCTACTTTACTCACTGTGTCCATTTTTTTCTGCCAAGGCCACTCAGGCTCTGCCCTGGGCACCTTCTTTTTTTTTTTTCAGGACCTTTCCAGTGTTGCTCTGTGTGAAAGTCAGAAAACCCCAGGACCCCGAGTGATAAAACCCTTCTTTTCTGGTCCTACTTCCTATAGTTTTTTCCTCTTTCTGTGTTTAGCTCCTGCCTCATCTTGAGCCTGTCTAGTCTCACTTTCCCTCTCATGGTACCAGGGTTGGATTTTGGTGCCAGTCTGGACTTTTTCATCACAGCCCTCTCTGATAATGCTGCCAAACAATGATGTAAGACTGATAAGATGTTGATTTGCATTTTTAATTCCACACTAATAACTCTTCATTATTACGAACAAGCTCTCTGTATACCGCTTGAAGGATCAGCCTCTAAAGATGAGGAAGGGAGAAAAAAAGGCCAGATTATTAACCCCAAAACAGTCTCAGAAGGATAACCAGGAGGCTGATTTCTGTGATTAATGAGACAGAATTCTTTGCCTCCAATCTTGTTTTTCTTTGTTAATAAAGATAATATGTTTGTTCCTTATATACATTTGACAAGGCGAGAGACAAAAGCAGTGCACGACTCTGATCCTGATTGCTGGTATTTTTAGAGATCCTGCTGACACGAAGATTACAAATTAATCTTCTTTCTAGCAGACTCTGAGTAGAGCCATTGCAGGGAGGAGTGCGAGATTGATCTGGCCTGTCCGCCCTCACGCCGATCAAAGCTAATCCTTGGGTCGCATCCGTTCTCTCTTTGCAAGTGAAAATGCTCCTGGCATGGCTGGGACCCAAGTGCAGTTAGTGTTTTGGGGTCTGAGAGGGCAGGATTGTTGCTTGGTAACTGGTGACAGCAGTGGGATTAACTCCCAGAAAAGGCAATAGGAGGGAGGGTGAAGGGTGAGGTCATTGGATCAGTTCCAGAATGTGCTCTGGCTTTTTGTCTGGGATGATTATTCCTGCGCTTCTCATATGCTAGGATGTACATCACTTTGAATGCAGGAAGCATTAATCACGTAAAGAATTGGAGCTTCTCTAAAGGATTCCTCCTCCCTCTTTTTTGGGCTTTATTTTGTAGTTAGGTTTTCAGGGGGGTTTGTGTTAGTTTCTTGCAGTTGCACCATGTTGGCAGCGAGCCCCTTTTTGAGGCGCTGACCCTTCAGGCCTCGCACTTGGTATGCTTCATCATGGTAAAGCAAAAGTGTATTCTTTTTAGTGGAGCTCCTGGGTGTCTCTGCACAATTTATTTACTTAAAATTATTTCTAACCCACCTATCTATAAATCTAGGCAGGGAGCAATGCACACATACAAAATCAGTTGAAATTACAAACAATACAAATCAGTAAAAACAAAAAAAAAGACTCTACTGGTCTATACACTGTCACATAACAAACACCCCACAATACAGTACAACCCTCTCCCTGAAGAGGGAAAAAACGTCATATCTTCATACTATCGCATCACTTGCGCCAAAAGCGCGCTCAAACAATACAGTTTTTACTCCTTTTCTAAATTGCCAAAGCACAGTCAATTGATGCAATGACAACGGTAAGGCATTCCACAGTGCCGGACCCTAAACAGACAACATAGATTTACGGTTGCCAAAGATGGAATCTCCAATGTCAAACTGTCTGCAGACCGTAGCTCACATGAAAAAGAACGCCACCAGAAAAGGGAGCGAACATGGAGTCAGACCCCTGTATCACTTGCTAGGAACCCCCCCCCCTCCCCCTCTGGATTCTCACCTGCATTCAGCACATAAGCCTCAGGCTTTATTGAAAAGAAGAAATAATATTCATAAGTTTACTTCAGAAATCACTTCTCCATCCCTTTTGAGAGAATAAAACCTTTTAGTTAGATCTACAGATACAACACAAAACTTTGCATGCTTTGTGTGATGATTCTTCTACAAATGTAAATCTGTCCTGCAAAAGCATCAAGCTCAGAGTAAGAATTAGGAAAGATTTAAATAACAAGCTATGACTGTAAAGCTAGATATCTTCCAGAACAATATGGAGAGACCAAACAGGCGTGGAAAAGATGGAGGGAACTTGCAAGGGATAGAAAGCCCTGAGCTCACTGCACTCACCTTGAGTACTGCATTTAGTTCTGGCTGCTGAAAAGGTTCAAAGAAGAGCGACCAAAATGATAAGTGAGATAGCTAAAGAGATTGGGGTTCTTCAGCTTGGAAAAGGGGTGGCTGAGGGGGAATGGTAGAACAGGTAAAAGTGAATCCATTTTTTACTCTTTCAAAGAATACAAAGACCAGAGGACACTCAATGGAAATCCTTCCAGAACTCGTTAGGCTTAGAAAAGGTTTGGACAGGGTCATGGGGAAGTCACTGCTTGCATGGACTGATGCTAATACTGAGACCTGGATTAGCCATTGTTTCTGCTGCCTTTACAAATGGAAAAACCTTTATAAATTTATCTTTGTAACAATAAATCAGGCAGTTCTTTGGTTCTTTGCCTTCTTTTACTATTACTTGGGGGGTTTTTTGCCAGGTGCTTATGACCTGGATTGGCCACTGTGGCTAGATGGAACCATTGGTCTAACCCAATATGGCTATTGTTATGTTCGGAGGGGGTGAAGTTCTGCTGGTAAAAAATTAAATTAGAAATGGTTTGGACTCATTGTGAAATCTTAGGACTTTCCGAATCCTTGACCAGCTCAACCCAGTCTGTATATCGGCACATATAAAACTGAATAGCCAGCTCCAAGACACGTTCTCACCTAACCATAACATAAGTAAGCTGAAATTTGACATGTTCTGTTACCCCAGGGGTAGGCAATTCCGGTCCTCAAGAGCCGGAGCCAGGTCAGGTTTTCAGGATAGTCACAATAAATATGCATGAGATAGATTTGCATCTCAAGGAGGCAGTCATGCAAATCCATCTTATACATATTCATTGTGGATATCCTGAAAATCTGACCTGGCTCCGGCTCTCGAGGACTGGAATTGTCTACCCCTGTGTTACCCTAATTTCAGAACATTGTTTGTGCAAGATTGGCCAAAGAAACCTTGCATTTGTTTACTTGAAGAAGTGCCTATGAAACGAACACGGGGGTTTTATTGTTATGATTCTGGTCTATCGTTGCTGGTCCCAGATCCCAAAATGCTGCTGGCTCCACTTCTATGAGCTGGCTACATTGAGATCAATACAGTGCAAGTCCAAAAATCCAGATGCCAGAAATCCGAACCAGTTGAGAATCTGGACCCTTTAAATTTGCAATCTGGACTCTTGGGGAAAAAGAGAGAGAGAGATGGTGATGCTGAAGCTTTTACAGTAAATGTTACAAACAGGAAAATAATGAGATATTAAAAAACAAATTTTACTGTAAAAGATTTATGTTTTCTATGACTCTCCTAATGTGGTCTAATTCAATGAGATGTAAGATTTAAATTTCTTTGTATGTTTTCCTGTAAATACGTATGCTCATTTTGATAAATGAAGCACTCTGTATTTGTTAGTGAATAAATCAAAGACAATTGGCTTCTTCATGTCTTTGAATTTTAAAAGTACTCCCTGAAAATCTGGGAAATCCAAAAATCTGGACTGACCCAATCCCCGAGCAATCCAGGTTTTTGGACTTGTACTGTATTGATGGCTTCACCTTTCTGAGGCTGTTCTCTGCAGAGATGAGAGTATGAAAGAGGAGGAGGGTTTGTTTTTGAATTGACACCTGATTCTGGTCACGCACAAATGTGCCCTCGGTTACATAGCAAAGTAGACACCATCTATAGACACATCTTCCTTTTTGGGGAGGGGAAAATGCTGTCATAGAATATTTCCCATCTTTGTATTAGATTTCAAGTGGGACATTTGATTATAACATTAGTTTTAAAAAAACCCCACAGGGGGTTGTAGTCTCCTTTTTTTCAGTCTAGGCTGATTGAGTACCGAGATGCTCTCTGTTAGACACTGAGGAGGAGAGTTTGGATTGGTGGTTAGAGCTACAGTCTCTCCACACCCTGAGGTTGTGGGTTCAAACCCCACGCTGCTCCTTGTGACCCTGGACAAGTCACTTAATCTTCCATTGCTCCAGGTACATTAAACAGATTGTGAGCCCACCGGCACAGATAGGGAAAATGCTTGAGTACCTGTTCTGAGCTCCTTTGGGAGCAAGGCTAAAAAATGGAATCAAATGATCCCCTACTGGGCATTGGAGATCCTCGTTGTCCATAAAAAGAGGCCATTTTTTACTGGGTCTTACAATTCTCTATCCTTTTACTATGTTACACTGGAAGACTGGAATTAACAAGGAAGTGATCATGGCGTTGCCTTGGGTGTTGTATTTTTTGGACAGTAAGTCCTGCTATGCTGAAGCCCCAGGTGCTGGAACACTCAGTCCAGGGCTGGTGGTTCTTCTTTCTAAGACTTTCCTCGTTGGTCCGAGCAGGAGCCCTTTGCCGTTGCTGTACCTGGAGAGACGAGGCTTTGCTGGCTCCCGTATCCTGCTGTTGCCTCCCCTTTGCAGACTTTCCATGCTGCTGGTAATTGTAATTAAAGTTGCCTACATTTCAGCAGCATTTTAAATATTTTTCTTCTGGTGGAAATGTGCTTATGGGCAAACTCAATTATTTATATGTCAAAATATGAGTAAGTGATTTGGACTCCAAAAAGGGTAACTGGAGCCATAAAAAATGAACATAAACCATTTTAATCCTAAGTAAAGTACAGAGGTCAGTTCCAGCAGATTGATACCATTAATAGCATTCAGATATAAAATCCTTTCACTTTGGCTCTCTTTCAGGTTTTGTATGCAAAAATGTTATGCCCACAGAGAAGTGTTTGCTTTGTGTGGTGAGGCCCAGGAGGTCTGCAGAACTCGAGCAGGCTTTCTTACCAGGCTCTGGGGCCTCCCCAGTCCATGCAGACCTCTCTGGGATGCTCCTGACAATCTTAAAGAATCCCCCTCCCCTAACCCCGAGAGACAACAGAGCACCCTTGGATAGCAGTTTTGTGTGTATAACCCCACATGCTGTCACCTCATTCTGTTGTCACTTTATTGAAAAATGTCACGTGGAATGCGCAGGTGACCTGCACAGTATTAGGGTGATTTCCCCTATGGATTTCTGGTGACCAAATCTCCACTAGTTTTGCCTTTGATACCAGTTCTTATCGATTGACATCAGTTCTACAAGAGCAAAAGAATATCAGCAATTTAGGAGACCTAAACTTGAAGTGCATTCACCAATTAAGGTGGGAATTAGCGCACGGATGGGCAAAGGCTTGACATTTATCACACATTACGTCCTCCATTATGTACATAGCATGATGCATGGAAGAGAAGAGGCCTGGAGCTACCGCGTGTTAACAAAGCGAATAACATTGAACCTTTAGCACCTCCTTAATGAGATGCTTGGATGATGCATGCTGAGTGCAAATGCCATTTTAAATACGAGCGTAAGTCCGCAGTTGTGCAGCTAACTCTAGGCATAAGCCCCTCCCCTGTCCACGCCCACTTTGGATTTTGTGACTTAATAGAATACTGACTGAGGGCAGTTACGCACCTAACTCATTCCATTTAGAACCAGTTAACACCAATGGCTAATGCAGTTAGCTGGAGTTTTGTGTGTAACGGATAGTATTCCATACCTCGTGTATGTAACTTTGCACCCTAAGTGTAACACTCTGCTCGCAAAAGCATTTCACATGGCACACTTCATCACATATATTTAAAATCATCTCGGCAGTTTACAATTTAACCTCCCCCCTCCCTTGATCAAGCTGAATTAAAGATAAGTGCTCCGACGCTCATAGGAGCAAAGCATTTACTGCGCCATCCTGCACTAAAAACCTCTAGCTCAGCTTGATAAAAGGGGCTGTAACAGGTCTGGGTATGGAGAGGGGTAAGGAAACCAAAGGGAGCCTGGATTACAGCCAGTCGTTATACGGAAGAGGATGGGGCAGTGAGGAAGTGACTTAACTTAGTCTAAGAAGGAGAGCAGGTTGCGAGAAGATCCGCAAAGACAGATGTGGAGAAGTCACATTGGGTCAGCCATGGGGCACAGCCTCTCTCTTAAATCTGGTATAGTTTCACTGTCCAATTTCTAAAAAAGCCTAAGTCAAACAATGTCTTAAATAAAGTTGTACATTTCTTAAGAGGGCTCTCCAAAGCCATGAGTTCCACAAGGCCTGGGCAATTACAGTAAAGCAGGTGGTCCTAGCTAGATGTGAACATATCTATAGATCGGTCGACATCAACAGTAAAGGTCAAGTGTGTGGAATGAAGAATTTGAGTGAGAGAAGCTGTATAAAAAAAGATGCAGTTCCAGAGTGCAGTATCTGATGAGAGACAATTAGGAGTTTAAGACTTATTTGGTAAGCAATTGGGACCCAGTGCTCTTCAATCAAACATTCAGTTTGACAGTTGTATTTTGAATGATTTGTGTTCTCCGCAATAGATACTGGGGCAAGCCCTGGAGCAGGGAGATGCAGAAATTGAGTCTAGAATTTATCAAAGTATAAACCAATAACAAGAGATTGTTGATCAAGCAGAGAGAGTAGCACAGATCTGGTGGATGGCATCAAATGATTTCTGGACAATTGTAGAGATATGGGCAATCTGTGGTAGCCTTAGAATTTTAAACAAATGCTGGGAACACCCCAAGAGGCTTTTCTATTTACGCACAGCATCTTTAAAGGTCAAAAACGCTATGTCCTCTTAAAAACAAACTTAACCCCCAACATAACCCCACCATCTCTCTTTCCATCCCTTGTTTGAATTTCACACCACTCGGAAGGCAGCATTGCTGAATAAGAATAATGTCTGCTTCCAAACTCCAGATCTCAACAATAGAAAGTTTTGTTCTTAAACTGTAGATCAGTGATTCTTAAACCTGCACTGGGAGACCCCCCCAGCCAGTCGGGTATTCAAAATATCCCTAATGAATATGCATTAGACAGATCTGCATATAATAAAGATGACAGGCATGCAAATCTGCCTCATGCATATTTATTAGGGATATCTTGAAAACCCGGCTGGCTGGAGGTCCCCCAGGACAGGTTTAAGAACCATTGATAAAAGAAGTTGAACATTGACAAATTAATGAAGGCATGCACATAACATTCCTTAACACAGTAGGATAAAGGGATGGAAAGAGAGATGGTGGGGTTATGTTGGGGGTTAAGTTTGTTTTTAAGAGGACATTGCGTTTTTGACCTTTAAAGATGCTGTATGATTTGTGTTTGCATTGACTGAAAAGGTGAGGTCAGTGTAAGTGATTTGTTTTACTGTTCATCAGGATTATTATATGAAGACTACCCTGTCATAGCTGAAACATTATTTTTGTCAGGCATTGGTTTTGATTTTACCATTATTCTCAGGCATCTCAATATGTCTGTAAATCAGGATCCAGTGTCTTGTTTTGACTTTGACTTCTTTGAAAGCTTTAGACTTGGCCCACCTTGTAAATCAACCCACTCATGAGGGTGGCAATATATTAAATTAGATTTTTGTTGGTGAGCAGTTCCAAATGGGTCTATATCGGGTCTGCGTGTTGAACCTATTACATAGTCTGATCATTTGGGGTTAATTTTTGTGATTACAATGTCAACGACCTTGGGACAACAAGAAAAGAATTTACCCCTCTTTTAGAAGATCCATGGCCCAAAGCGTTAAATGTTCTGACACTCATAGGAATTCTGTGAGCATCGGAGCAACATCGGAGCATTTAACGCTCCAGGCTACGGTAGAAACTTCTATCGCTTAATAAAAGGGTGAGGGGGTGGGGGGATTAGTGTTTTACACTATTAATGACATTAAAAAAACTAACTACTAAGACACCACTCATATTTCATAGCAGTAACCAATGTTGCAGCTCTATATCTCAGTGGCAGTAGCACACTCTTCCCGGAAGTTTTTTGCCGAAGATATGGGTGGGGGAGGTTTGAGCATTTATGTTCTGCCAAAAGAAACCTGAGGCTTTTTCTTCTGTAGAGATAGTGCTCTTAGTTTAAAAAGTGGAGCATCTAATTTATAATTATTTTTAAAACTCCTAGATTTCAAGAACAATGACATGACAAATATTGCTGACAATTCCCATGTTGTTTCAAACAAATTTAAATGGCTAATGGCTGCTGAGAGATATTGGAGAAAATCCAAGTTAGAAGATGATTTATTGGCTGCTAGAATTTTCTAAGAACAATATAAAGAGCAGGTTGATAAAACTTTCTGGATCTCTTCATTGTCCCGTTCATTTGTTAAATCTTTGATTACGAAAGATAGAGCAATGTCCAGGTTCCGTTTTGTTGTTGCTGAACAACCGACGAACATCTAAAAAACCTCCCGACGTTCTGCAATGTTTTGTTTCGGTTCCTTCAGTAACTTTTCCCTTTTCTATTTCCAAATGTAGATCGTGGAGTTAGTTTTCTTCAAATGCATCTGATCATATAGAAATTGTAGGAGCTGATATTTAGACTGGTTTAATCAAGGAAGAGTGCCTCTGCATGGCCCCCTTTTTGCTATCATCTGTATCTGGTTTAGGGTTTTAAAATATTCTACATAGCTTTGTTAAAAACATTCTATATGGCTTTGCTAATATGTTTCATCTTAAACTTGGTAGTAATATAGAATTTTACATATGGTTTTAACTTCTGAAATTTTAAATTCAATATTATTTTAGTTTCCCACATACACACCTTTATAGGACCCCCAGGGTATGTATTCCTCTTCCTTTTTTGTCCTTTACAGTTCCCTTTGTGTCTTTCTAGTTTAAACATAAGTATTCACTAATCATTTGTTGAACATGGTCTTCGCACGTTCACCATTTTTATAATGCAATTAAGTTTTTCACTCCACTCTGCATTTTGCATAGATCCAAATATTTTCTGTTTTCACATTTTTATGACATTTATCACCTTTTTCACCAACTCATTTTTATTAGTGCCATTTACATCACTGTGTCCTTTTATCACACATCTTTCATACTCTTTGCATGCCAGATATCATTCACAGTTTCACATTTTATCACCACTACTATTCATAACTTACATGCATTCTTAATGTACCCCTCATTATTTATAGGACCCCTGAAGAAGACTTTTTGTCGAAACGCGGACCGTGTTGGGTCCTGTATCCCTAGCGGACTAGGTCCTTTAAGGCTCTTATGTGGATGATTTACTTTTATGTGGATGGAATTATTTTATGTGGATGATTTTAGTGTACCTTTGGAACTTTGATACTTTCAAATAAAGTCCATTTAGGAACATCGTCACTCCACAGAGTTTTTTTGGTTTCCACTTCAACCAAGCTGAACTGGCTGACCATCAGCTCTGACTACCCAGTCACAATCCAAGGAGACACCTAAATCTGGCTTCGCCTCATCTCCAGGAAGGAGATTTATGGCTGAGTCTGTTGACAAGGCATGAGCTAAAGATGTAGAGACCTCACCAGACAAGAACAGACTCAATTTGGGACATGTAATAACAAATGTATATTTGAAAAGAGTGCATTCAATGATCTTTATGGAAGGGGACTAGATCATCTTCATTTGTCCCTAATTATCAGGTTCCTTGAAAAAGCAGGAATTAATTCAAGCAAAAAGTAATTTATGCGGTAAAGCAAGGATATAAAGACCCCAAATCTTCAGAAGTGTCTCTCTTAATTCTCCCAATATTAAGTTTTCCATTAACATTAGACTGTGTAATGATGTTTTCTGCTATGTACAGGAATGCGTTTTTTCAGATCACTAGTTCATTAAACTAACCTCTCTTTCTAATTAAGAAAGTCTCTTGCATCAATATTTTCTGATTTAACATTAGTAGAACCAAAGAACTCGAGATCTTAAAATGCAATGTGTTCTATTTCTGAATACTTTGAATATTTTCTTCCAGAACAGGTTGATATAATGATAGGACCAGAATGAGAGGTTTAAGCTTTCAGACTTCTATTTTATACTTTGGAGAAATTTCTGGCTCTTGTGTCTTTCAAAGCGTGAGGCCTTCTTGGGAATTTATATTGTGTGTGTAGCAGAAAACATGCCAAGCAGATTTCTACCTCATCTGTGTTTCTCACAGCAAAATATTATTTGTGATTTCCCTATATTGTGTCAAACAATGTGCAAATTGTTTTGTTGTCAGCCTTAAATTGCTTTTCACTCCCCATTTATTCAATAAATTTTCAGCTTTGCATTCTGTGTCTGTCTGTCCTGATACTGAATACAGGAAGAAACCAATCTTCTTCAACACTTATTACTAAACAGATTATCAATTTTGTTTGGAGGCTGACAAGTTCTCAGGCCCATATTCTGTAAACAGTGCCTTCACTTAGTGCTGGTTGGCGCCCTACTGGCACTTAAGTGCAAAATGCCATTTATAAGCAGTTTTTAAAAAAATTGAAGGCGCTTACTGGTGTCTATAAAGAACAGCGCCTGCATCACGCCTACGGAGGTGCTTTACAATGCCTAACGCCACGGTTGCTAACACCGGAAGTGGCATTAGGCATCATAAAGTGCCTCCGTAGGTGCGATTGACATGAAAGGTAGGCCTTGAAAACCCTGGCCTACCTTTCTCGAAGCCGTGCTGTATATAGGATCCAGGCCTCTCTGTCTAACAAACTAAAGCAAAGGCCCAAACGACATGAAAATGAAATGATTCTTCCACACCATGGACCAGAAATGATGAGAACCAAACCCTGGACTGCAGTGGGGGACTGGGAGCACCTCCCCCCTCTCTCTGGCAGATGGAGATATCGCCACCTGCTGGCAGTGAGCAGAAGGGCTGTCGCTGCACTCTTCCAGCACTTAAGAGACCTCCGGCTCAAGCAGAAACTCACCAACTGGAAAGCAGCAGATACTTCTGTGTCTTCTTCTATCCACCAGAAGGAAGTTTGACCCCATTGGGCTTCTTCCACAGAGCCAATGTAAAATCGTAGTCTCACACTTTTCTAGGAGAAGGGAGGGTAACGGTGACTTTGCACATTGGCCCTTGAATGCAGCACAGCCTTTTTTATTCTCATATGAACATAAGAATTGCCGCTGCTGGGTCAGACCAGTGGTCCATCGTGCACAGCAGTCCGCTCCCGCAGCAGCCCTTAGGGCAAAGACCAGTGCCTAACTGAGACTAGCCTTACCTGCGTACGTTCCGGTTCAGCAGGAACTTGTCTATGTCTAGACGTTGATTCCGGTTTCTCTTTAAAAAATGACAGTTCTCCTGCTCTCCCAGCTTCACCCCTACCAAGAAGATATCACTGCAGAGTTTGAGAACAATGTGACAACTGTGCAGGCTTTGATCAGTCACAACTTAGCAGGACCACAGCTCACTCCTATGAAGTGAGTGTGAAGGGTCTGAGCTACGAGTTCAAAATAATCCCATCTTGGACTTTTCAACAAGAGTTAAGACCCAGTAAGAATCAGGGACATTCTCAGAATTTAGGGGTGGTGCTACAGAAGACCTGCGTTTGGGCACTGAACTGTCTTCGGTTGGGCTCAAGCTTTTACAGCAGCTCAAAGTTAGATGCAAAATGCAGACTAAGTTAGTGCTCCGTAAAGGACTCTCCATGCAGAATGACCCAGTGATTAACTTTGGATGTTTAGCCCTATGGACAACAGGGCATCTATTTTTAGAAGATGTTATTGGGGATGGGCACCCAGAACATTTTTGTTTTCACGTTTGTTCAGTTTTCAAGTGAATGTTTATTGTACGTTTGATATCCCGCTTAAAGCAGTGGTTCAAATTGGCTTACAAACGAAAATGAAATTAGGTACTTGGAAAATTTCCCTAACTGTCCCAAAGACTCACAATCTAACTAAAGTACCTGAAGAAACAATTTATGAAAAATAAAGCTAAAAATATAAAGACAGAGGTAGAGATAGAGATAAATATGAATATTCCAACAAGTAATATATAAATAACTATTTTACATCTTACAATTGAAAATATTCTAACATCAGCGAATATCAGGATACAATTATGAAGAGGGATTGCTAAGTGGGAGTCTCCCTAAGAGTCTGTGTCAGTGCCTCTGGTCACTCTTCCATGCCTGCAGCATACCAGTCCACAGTTTACTTCAAAACATGGGGCACCACTTAGGCTATAAGTGGAATATAAATATTCAAATAATTTTTTTAAATATAGGCACCTGCAATTACAACACTTTCTTTTCTAGACATTGATATGTAAACATTTAGAACTGAATATTTCATGGGGTGTGCTAATTTTTTCACATGACTGTATATGTAAACCACTTTGAGTGTGGTTGAATGACTAGAAAAGATGGTATACAAGTTCCAACCCCCTTTTATAAACTATTCCTCCTCCCAAAATACAGCCTATAGCAAATGTAAAGCCACTTGCCACTGTGGGCTAAATCTGACCCAGACATTTAACAATGGCTTTACGTTAAGGTACCAGTATTAACTATTTGAGTCAACTAGGGTTCCATAAATGACCCCTGAATTGGTCTTGTACAATTTTCATGTATTTTTGATTTTATTGGAAACTGCTGATTATGGCGGATTTTCACATTTTAACGTAACATGTAGGTATCAGATGCCTGAGAAATGGGGGAAGGGGGTTCGATTCCAATTCTGCTCCTTGTGACTCTTGGCCAAGTCACCAAACCCTCCATTGCCCCAGGATCAAACTGAAAGTGGATGGGATTTGATATACTGCCAGTTCGATTCTGGAATTTGGGGGCACTTCTGGTTTTAGGGCCGTTCCACCCCTACCAGGATGTGGAAAAGGTATTTGTGACACCTGAGTGGTATGTGAACCTCTTCATTTCTAAGTCAGTCGTCTCTAGATAGCTCTTGAACACTGAGAACATAAGAACATAAGCAATGCCTCTGCTGGGTCAGATCTATTTGTGACACCTGAGTCGTATGTGAACCTCTTCATTTCTAAGTCAGTTGTCTCTAGATAGCTCTTGAACACTGAGAACATAAGAACATAAGCAATGCCTCTGCTGGGTCAGATCTGAGGTCCATCGTGCCCAGCGGCCCAACGGGTCCAGGACCTGTGCAGTAATCCTTGCCTTGACGATTGGATGGTAGCCCTTCAGTGTTATCTGGGCCTGTAAGCAGCCAGGAGGCCTGGGGTTTGAGAATTAGCAAACTTTAGGCTGAGGCGGACGCCTGAATCTCATATACATAATGGATAAATAAATATAAAGTCAGATTCCCTGAACAACGTTTATTTTCTGGGTGGAAGTGCTTAGTACTGCGTATCTGGCACATAAATCTCATTATAATCTGCATTTCCTGCTAATTCTGTACAGAGGCAATTTGAGTTAAGATGAAGAGGACAAATTCGATCAAACGCTTTTTTAAATTTATAAAACAGGCAAATATTTTCCCTTGGCTGCTACTCATTTAGTAATTTAAATTTGTTCATTGACGCCTGGAAAGATGTGATCAGTAGAGCAGTGTGTTTCAGCAGACGTGTTCACAGACCAGTAGAAGTCAGGGAATGCTTTTATTAATCGTGCATGGAAAAATGAAGAGCTTTGGCTATAAGTTTCATAATTTTACTGAAGCTTCGGACCTCAGAAACACCCCTCATCGCTCAAATAGTTATTATAGCGATAAGCCTAACGCGTTGTCTCCACACTGGCTCGCTATTTTATCCTAATCGGATTTCATTGTTTAAACTAAAATAGTTTCAAAGTCTTTAAAAAATGCCTTAAAGTGCTATTAGTCAAATACTTTTACATATGTACTAGAAACTTATAACTTATCTCAGGTTTTATGATCGGGGAAACTCGGATCCATCGTCACCCGACCATTCATTTACAATGTGCTTGACACATTGTAAATGAATGGTCGAGTGACGTCGGAGTGAGTGTGGGAAACAATAAAGCGTTGAGTATGCGAAACATGTCTGATCCGAGTTTCCCCGATCATAAAACCTGAGATAAGTTATAAGTTTCTAATACATATGTAAAAGTATTTGACTAATAGCACTTTAAGGCATTTTTTTAAGCACTTTGAAACTATTTCAGTTTAAACAATGAAATCCGATTAGGATAAAATAGTGAGCCAGTGTGGAGACAATGTGTTAAGCTTATAATAATAATAATAATAACAGCTTATATACCGCAATACCGTGAAGTTCTATGCGGTTTACAAAAGATTAAGCAAAGGTAACAAATTGAAATTGACTTTAAGAGGGGAGGAAGAAAGAGAATTAATAGGACAGGAAATTCATTGTTGAGGAGAGAGTGATCCAAAGGAGAGGGGAGAGAGAAGAGATATGATAACTATTTGAGCGATGAGGGGTGTTTCTGAGGTCCGAAGCTTCAGTAAAATTATGAAACTTATAGCCATTAAGAGTAGTTGAATCATATATTATAACAGGCATTTATTTGGAATAAGAAATATTGATGAGCTATATGCGATTCCAAGTTAGATTTATATTGAAGAAATAACCATCTTATTGGAGCTTTTGCTCCTGGAGTCTTTTTGTCGCTGTCTGGAGTCTCTTATCACACCTTAAAATAACTGTGCTGTTTCCTCCCTCTCTACCCTGTACCTTCTCTGCCTTTTCTCCCTCGTCTCTCACCATTCTCTCTGCACTGGCACCCACATTAGTGACACTGCTTGTGTTCTAGCTGGGAACGATTTCTCCCCCTTGGCTTCTTCCAATGTACTGCTCTGGAAAGTCCACTATCGTCATACTGTTTGTGAATGGAGGATTCAACTAATGGTTCGATCAGCAGTCTGAGCATTGTGGAAGCCCAGTTCAAATGTCACTGCTGCTCTTTGATTGAGGTCAAGGAGTCTGCTACTACTCCCACAGAATTCAGCTGTTCGCTTTCCCCTCCCTAAAACTATGTCACTCCAAAAGATTCCTTGACAAAACTTTCGCCTTCCAGGCTGCCAAATTGAACCTATGGCTAGCCCAAATTGTCCTTGAGGCCCCCACCTACCTCGGGTTTAGAAAATCTCTCAAAACTCACCTATTCCATGGACAAGACACCTAACACCCCTCTCCAATGAACCACAACCTCCTCCTTTCCCCTTCCACCTCTCTACCCAGCCTACCCACCTCAATCCTCCCCCCCCTGACCTACACACTCCCTTATCTCTCTAACCTCAACTACTTCGTTGCTTCTAACTTTGTTCAATTGTTGTGAACCACTTGTAATTTTTTTGATAAACAAATGTGAACCGCCTAGAACTCCTTGGGTATGGCGGTATACAAAAATAAAGTTATTATTATTATTATTATTATCATCATTTCTATAGTGCTACTAGATGTACACAGCATTGTACACATTATCTGCAGGCACTTTCATGGATTTGTCTCTCAGCAGACTACATAATGTTGCAAGTATTGCGTGTAACATCCAAAAAGCTGTTTTATGTATGGAGCTAATCATTGTTGTGAGATACCAAGAGGCCGATATTCAGGGGATTCATCTGGGGTAACTTTGGGAATTACCTGGGTAAATCTTCCTATTGTAAAATCACTCCCTCTCCCCACCCCCACCACCATCCCCTGTTGATCACTGGCAAAAGCTCTCCTAGAGTTATCCAAATAATCGATTTCCTGTTAACCTTTCCTGCTGAATAATGGAAATAGACCTAATTAATAAATATCTCAAATAATCTGTGACAGCGTGGTTTTTGAAAAGTGACTGACAAGGTAACTGACACGCAAACAGAGAAAATTATATATAGGAAGAAATCATTCTTAGTGCAGTCAGCATGGAGTAAAAGAAGAAGTCAAAACTACTTGCCCGTACCTCAATCATTGCATCGACTCACGTGGAAGGAAATGCTGATTGTCTTTTTATTCTACTAGTACTGCTAATCATTTCTATAGTGCTACTAGACACAAGTAGCGCTGTACATCAAAACACAGAAGAGACAGTCCCTGCTCTAGAGAGCTTACAATCTAGTTATGACAGACAAATTGGACAAAAAGGTGCATCAACACAGAGTGCTCAGGTGGGGGAATCACAGAGGGAATGAGGGACAGATATTGGTGCTTAGCAGGTGGGTTGGAGTTTGGCATTGAAAGCATCTTTTATGTGTCTATATATGTATTTAATATGCTTAAGACAATGCCACGATGAGTTTAGCGGCTGCGGCAGGGAACCCAACTCCCCCCTCCCAAGATCCCTTGGCAGGAAGGATGCCCAGTCCCTCCTACTGGAAACCTCCCCAAGATCATCGACAGGAGGGATGCCCACTCCCTCCTGCTGAACCCCCATCCTGTAGGCATGCCCCCCCGACCCCTCCATGGGAGTGGTCTAAGAGATCTGGCCAATCGGAGTCTTAGGCCGCTCCCAATGCATCCCAGAATGCACTGGGAGAGAGGCCTAAGATTCTTATTGGCCCAGGTACCTAAGGCCTCTGTGGAAACAGGATACTGGGCTAGATGAACCATTGGTCTGACCCAGTATGGCTGCTATTATATTCTTATATCACTCTTTGAACCTTTTCTCATTCCACTATAATTACTTTTGAGATACAACAACCAGAACTGAATGAAATTCTCAAGGTGAGGTCACATCATGAAGCGATTCAGAGGCATTATTATAATCTTAGTCTTATTTACCATCTCAGTCCTAATAAGTGTTTGCTCTTTTGGCCACCATTACACATTAGGTAGAAGATTTCAGCATATTTTCTATAGTGATATCCAGATCTTTTTCTTGAGCATCTTATAACTATGATTTGGGTTATTCTTCCCAATGTGCATCACTTTGCTTTTGTCCACACTAAATTTCATTGGCCATTTGTATGCCCAGTCTTCCAATTTCCAAAGGTCTTCCTGCAATTTTTCATAGCCTGCAAGTGTTTTAACAACTTTAAATTGGCAGATGACACAAAAATTTTCAATCTCCTCACTTGTTCTGATTTGCACATCATTTATAATATGTTACATAGCACCGGTCCCAGTACAGATCCCTGTGGCACTCTACTATTCACCCTCCTTCACTCAGAAAAATGGCCATTTAACTTTACCCTCTGTTTTCTGTCCAATAACCAATTCCTAATCCACAAATAAACATTGCCTCCTATTTCATGACTCTTTAATTTTCTCAAGAACATCTCATGATGAACTTTGTGAAAAGCTTTCTGAAAATCAAGATACACTACATCAACCAGCTCGCCTTTACTCACATCTTCAAAGAAATGGTATTGGTATTACGTCGTATTAGTAAATAAGATATCTCATACTGGTATTTCATATTTTTTAGCCCAATATTTGACTCGTACATCCCACCTCGACTTCTCCATTCTTCCCAGCAGCATTTGTTAATGGTACCGTCTTTCCGTCAGGTCTGAAGGTCCTGTTTGATGTGATGCCACTTGAGCTCAGGAACCAGCTTCCCATATTCCTGAATTCAGATCCCTCTTTGCCTACCTTTCAAGAAACAACTTAAACCTATTATTTTTGGGAAGAGTTTAATGTTGATTCTTAAACAATTGACTCTTTGCCCATTTTGGTTTGGTTGGATTGGGACTATGAGTGGACAGTACTTTTCCTTTCCTTTCCTATCCTATTTTATTATTGGAATTCTTTCTCGACCTTTTATCTTTATTAATATTCTATTTGTACTTCATCTTGAAAGTTTGTCTTTAGGCAGTTAATCATATTTTATAAAACCTGAAATTAAGCAAAATTTCTCTTGGCTTAATCTATACTGACTCTGTTTGAAGCTAAGGGGGGACAAGTCCAGGACAAATGTCCGGAAGTTCTGCTTCACGCAGCGAGTGGTGAACGCCTGGAATGCTCTTCCACAGGAGGTTATTAAGGAATCCACTGTGCTAGGATTCAAAGGCAAATTAGATGCACATCTCCTTACGAGAGGCATAGAGGGATATGGTTGACTAAAACTACATCAGGTGTATACCTGGCAGGGCCTCCGCGTGTGCGGATCGCCGGACTCGATGGACCATGGGTCTGATCCGGAGATGGCAGTTCTTATGTTCTTATGTTCCATTAAACTATGGGCTCCTTTTATCAAGCCGTGCTAGCGGGGTTAACACGCGCGACTTTTCATCACGCGCTGGCCTAAAAACTACCGCCTGCTCAAGAGGAGGCGGTAGCGGCTAGTGCGGCCGGTGGTTTAATGTGCGTTATTATGCGTATTTAACCGCTAGCGCAGCTTGATAAAATGAGCCCGATGTTTGTTGATGTATTGAGTCATTTTATTTTTTATAATAGTTCTCACTGGTCTGTAATTTCCCGGATCTCCTCTGAACCTCTTTTTAAAAATTGGTATTACATTGATCACCATTTAATGTTCAGGTTACAAATCAGTAACAGCAGAAGAGAAATTGCATGTATTATGCTCATATTTTCTTAAGTTCTATTTCATGTTAAGTTTATGCCATCCTATCCAGGTGATTTGCTACTTTACTGGGGTAAATGAAATGAAGAAAAATCACAAAAACCCACCCACATCAAGCAATGAGAATGACAGAACAGAAATTCAAAAATACGTAACCAAATAAAAGGTGGAGAACTACTATAAATTCAATAGTATTGCCAGATGCACGCAGCACTGTACATTAGCCGTGTAAGAGACAATCCCTGCTCGAAAGAGCTTATAATCTAATCAGACAACCAGAAAAACTGAGCTAGGGAATTACATAGGGAGTGACCAAATAGACATCGGGACTTTACAAGTGGGTTGGAGTTAGGAGTTAAAAGCGGGCTCTTAGCCTGGATTTGAGACAGAGCTTGATGTACCAACTCAGGCAGTCTGATCCAGGCATACTGTGCAGCAAGATAGCAGGGACAGAGTCTGGAGTTGGCAGTAGAAGAGAAGGGTACAGTTAAAAGAGATTTACCCGATGAACGAAGTTCTCAGGGAGAAGAGAAACTGAGGAGAAAAAAAGGTCAAGAAGATCGCCACTTTATATTAAAAAATAAAACAAATTACTATCATTCCCTTCAATGCCTATATAAATTAATCTGTAAGTCAGTCTAACCAGTCCATGCAACAAGCAAAACCTTTCCAATATCCATAATTAGGCCAACAAACACCCAAAACACTTATCTGTCCAAGATATATGTTTTTACAAGCAGAAGGACTAGAAGTCTGAGAGGGGTTCCCTGTTTCGCCACTCTGCTGTTTCAGGGGATGACTGGAATAAACTGCAGTCCACTTAACAATAACTTCCAAAATGGTCAAGCTCTCGTTGAATGGCCTATTCATTTGGGCCTCTAGGACTGAGAGTAGAGACCAGGGAAGAACAGAATTTGCACTCTTGTTTGCAGCAGAAGCTTCTGAAAGACTGGTGCTTTGGTCTGTTCTGTGTTGTGAATATATGCTTTCAGGGCATGCCAGTATATTTTTCTGCTGGTTAATGTCTAAATATAAGCTTTTAAGACAGTTGCAGTTGGAAGCTTTTCTATTTTCCATTACCAAAAATAATCTGGATGAATCACCCAGGAGAACTTTGATGGCCAAATCCCTAAGAGTAATTCTAAATCTGGCCTTTTGCTTCTTTCTGTTGCTGGATGTCGAGAGCATCAAACACTGAGCTCATCCAGCGTCAGCTTTCTTGAACGATACAAGAGAACTAAGTGCTCCTCCGTTTCGTTGACCATTGATGCCTTGTATTTTCTTTGGTTTATATTTTTCCATACATTCTGATGTAAAAATATTCTGAAATGTTGCCAAATGTCAAGTGTTTCTCTTCTACATAACTGCTTGCAGGAGGGGGGCTGAGAGAATGCATCCGATTATTTTTCTAATCTGTAAGCTGAAAACAGAAGTAATGTTTGTAAAGTGAGGATAGAATCTCTGCTCTGGTAGTTTGCTCATTCAAAGGACAGAATGATATACAGGTACTCGTCGACTTACGACCTATTCAAGTTACGACTGTTTGACTTTACGACGCGTTTACTAGAGTTTCCCCCGCCAGCTGTTAGCAGCTCCAGTCTCCCTCTCTCCCAAGTCTCGCTATGCAGCAGTAACAATATAAAGAGGAGGAGGCGCCACAACGAATGTTCACCACAAAGGGATTGTGCTTGACTTAGAAAGTAAGAAAATGTGGATAAAATATGACTTTAAGATGATTACAATATTATTACTCAGTCTAATACAGTATTCTTATGTTAGTCTAACCTAGGCCAGCTTACGTCCCAATCAACCTATGACCTATCAGTCGGAACCAATTACGATCGTAAGTCGACGAGTACCTGTATATGAATTAGTTCTTTAAGAAAGGGCATCAGAGATGCAAGGTCTGCTTCTGTCCCTTCATTCTTGCTGTGGAGGAATAATGCGAACATTGGCCGATTCTGCTCTTCACAGCAAGGCGCTCCAAATGGCTTTACTTGGAACCTTTGTTGCAGCTTCCGGGGGAGAGAAGTGAGAGTTTGAAGACAGGGATTGAGATGGGAAAGAGATGTGCTCCTTTGTCCATCTCCTGTTCCAATCACTGGATTCCTGGAGAGCCATTTTCTCCTGTCCGTATTCCCTTTGTTGAGTCGTCTGGTCTTCTCTGCCTTTCAGAGTGGCATATTCTATGAAGAAGGGGACAGGAGCAAGCCAAAAAGCGCCGAATCCTTTGAATATTCTGGTTGGTAGAGAACAAAATAGCAGAATAATGCTTCAAGGACATCATCTGACGCACTCAAATATGCTTTAATACACTTTTTTCCTATTTAGTCTCTGTATTTGGAACACAGGAGTCAATATTCAGCTGATATAGCCCCCAGCTCCAGTTGTTCAGTGGTGCTGTCCATATGGACAAATCATCCACCACTATCGGAATAATTTTTACAGCTGCCCTTGCACTGCTCTGCCCCTACAGATGGTATTGGACTGATTAGTGATTTAAACAGTCTAAGACTATCTATATAACATTAAAAAAAATATATGGGGAAGCTAGTCATGCATTTTCCAGTTCTTTTTGACCAATCAACTCATGGCTAAGTTTTTAGCCACTCGATGTGGGTTACAAGGCAGACACTTGAACCTTATTTTACTTCAAACAATCATACCGTCTTTCTTTTACTGACAAGCGAATACATGAAAGTCTTTTTAAAGACTAAAAGAGAAGTGTCACACGTTTCTGAATCCCTAAAATATCTTGTTCTCCTCAGTTTACAAAATCAGACTCCTGAAGCAGGCCTTTTTAGACCAAAGCATGATTGTGTTGAGTCAATGTCGAATTATCTAATAAAGGAGATTGAGCACCAACCAGTCACCTTCTTTGTTTGTTTCTTTGCCTTTACATTGTCTAACTCACAACGTATAAGTTTTGCCCAGCAAGTCTCATTAAACCTTCGATTATCCCTTCAGGACAACTAAGACTAAGTCAGCCCACATTCCGTCCTAACCACTCCTCCAAAAATACAACTTTCAGCTCTGGGTGAACAGCAGGATTCACTGGATACATCCAAAAAGCCATTTTGATTATCAACACTTGGACAACTTGTCTTTTAGATTGTTCACATGCCGACTTGGGTGGGTTTTTAGATGTCTTTAAATTTTGATGATGAGCAGCATAATATACAGTTTATAGGTTACAATTTGCAATAGTTATCCTCACAGTGCAAGATTTTTCAATACAAATTTTTCCTAACATGACACATACTGGGATCTGATACCAATATATATTTCTTTTTAATCTATTGGTCATGGGTGGGGGATTAAGGTGAAGAGGTGTGTTTTTATTGCTTTCCTAAAGTTTAGGACTCCTTCAAGGGATCTAATCTGTGGGGGCAGTCGATTCCAGTGGCTCGGTATGAAGTGGGAGTAGGAATATCATTTAGCGGTTTGCAGTTGAAAGGCATGACCAGGGGGTGTTTTGAGGTGTATTTCATCCTGGGAGAGGAGAGACCGGTTCGGCATGTATGGAGTAAACTTAGCCATCACGTAGCACAGTGCCATGTTGTGGAAGGATTTGAACGCTAACATCAGGCCCTTGAAGACACAACTTTTGGCTACAGACGCTAGAGCCTAGGAGAAAGGGTTGTGGGCACAGAGGTTTTTTAGAAGTCTGATTGCCACATTTTGTACACGCTAGAGATGTACGTTCTTCACCATCAGATCATTGAATAGCGCATTGCAGTAAGGCATAGAGTAGTTGGGTGAAGTCAGTTCCGTATTTTTTGGATTTGTCACAGGTAGTAGAATGAGGAAGATACCACCTAAGAGAGATGGTTGGAAAGTGACAGGCTGCAGTCAAGGAGTATTCCTAGTCTGTGTGCTTGGTCTTTTGCAGTTATGGTAGTCAAGTCCCAGTGCAGTGAGGGATGGGCGTGGTTGCAGTGATCTTGATGGATCCAAAGGAGCTCCATCTTGTAGGCGTTTAGTTGTAATTTGTTTACGGACATCAAGTTTTTGATTTCTCAGAAGCAGTTTAGGAGTTTTGTGATCTGGGTGTCACGGATTTCTCCTAGGTACAGTTGGATGTCATTCGCGAAGGAGTGAATCTGTATTTGATATTTGCGGGTTATGTCTAGGACATGTCTAATGTAAAGATTGAATAATAGTGTGTGTGTGGGGGTACCTTCCACGCAACCAGTTCGTGACCCAGTCCGTCACTTTGGGGCTCATACTGAGGACACTCAGCTTATTTATGTGGAACACTGTCAAAGGCTTTGCTTAAATCTAAATACACCACATCTAGCGCACTCCCTTTATCCAATTCTCTGGTCACCCAGTCAAAGAAATTGATCGATTTGTCTGACAAGACCTACCATTAGTGAATCCGTGTTGCCTCCGGTCCTGTAATCCATCGGATTCTAGAAACTTCACCATTCTCTGTTTTCAAAGTGTTACCGGCCTGTAATTCCCTACTTCTTCCTTCCTTCCACTTTTGTGGAGAGGGGCCACATCTCCAGTTCTCCACTACCACTCCCGACTCTAGAAACTCATTGAAAAGGTCAGTCAGCAGAACTTCCCTAACCTCCTCTTTTACAAAGTCACGCAACAAAAGCCCCAAAGCCCTTTAAATCCTTATGGGCTTCAGGCCAGTTACTACAGTGGCAGCTAGGGGGGGGGGGGAGAGGGAGGGGTAAGTTCCTTCCGTACTCTCAAATGTACACCATCAAGCCCCATAGTTTAGCTAGAAATAAAAAAGCGAAGAGGCTCGTTCCAGAGAACTCAACTGCCCTGACAGTTTCTCCTGTGCCTTTTCCTTTTCTTTTTAATATTGTATCCCTCCTCTTTCTCCCTTAGTTTCAATTTTTGGCTTAATAGTTTCTATTAGTTTGTCCATTCCTCTGACTTGTAATTAATCTTGAACACTGTAAAGATGTAAAGTGGTATATTAAGACATAATATTTTCTCTGTGGTCCTGATTCCATGCCATTATATTAATGTGAAATATATAAGGAATAAACCCCATATAATTAAGAGCTTTTATTATCTTTACATAAACAAACATTTTATATCCAGTAGGACCTTTCTCTTTAATTACAGGTTCCTTAGCTGAAAATAACCCAGTTTCTGTGATAAATATGCAACCTGGTTGTTCTTCCGTGCACCTCCTCCTTTCTAAGAGCGAAATAATTGACACATTAAATATTCCATATTTAGATATATTTGCCTGTCACTTGAACGATGATACATTAAATGATATGCTTACTTGAATATTATTTTGTTCCCCCCCAAAATGGTCTATTATAAAGAATCTTTTTTTGTGTGTGTATTATTCTTCTTACAATCTAATCTTCCTAGATATTAATCTACAGCTGATTTTTCGGTAGCTGACTGTTATTCTTTCTTATCTACTCTTGATTACTATACCACTGCTCTCCCTCTCTCCTCTCCGTAGCGACTCATAATAATGGCCATCAGCTAGATCTTATGTCTTGGTCTAATCCACAGAAATCATTAAATAATATTTCAATTTCTGATTGCCAGGTCCTTTGGTCTGACCAGCCGCTGCTTGGGTTCAATATAAATTGGACTCAACATTCTCATAAGAGAGACGTAGTAATTGCACAATTTGAATGTAGAAGGAGGGTCGTCCCAGTCAATTCTGGAAGGAATTTGAAAAGAGCTGGACTCATAATGACTGTAACTCATTCATAAATAACTGCAAACCACTCATTTAAATCTTTTCGATAAATTAGCCCCTGCACAAAAAAAGTCTAAAGTTGACAAAGGACTATTAAGGCTAAAAAACCAATTGTAGACAGCTAGAATGTATCTGGAAAAATTTAAATCAGATGAGAATAAGATTAAATGGAGAAAAGCTATTCATAGCTATAAAGAGCCATTAAAAAGGAACAGGAAAAATGATTATTCCAACCCAATAAGGGTGGCCTCTTCAAATCTTGAACTCTCTGATCGATGTTCAGCAAATGCAAGACGATAACTTGGACATTTTGGGCAGATTCTCTAAACAGTGCCTAAATTGGCAGCCACTTACTGTCACGCTTAAGCACCATTTAAAGAATTGCGGCCAACAGCGTTTACCACAAAACGTATGCATCTGAAATGTAGACCAGAGTTTTACCAGCCAACATTGCAGACGCCTAAGTTCTTTTGAGAATTACATCTAATGGTGCCTACAGTTATCTCCGCCCCTAACTCCGCCTATTTTGACCTTAGAGGCCATTACGACACCTACCGTCATAAGCCTCTACAGGTGCATCCTTTTTTTACGCGTTTTTAATTGGTTTTCTTAACTGCACAGTCAATTACCGTGCCGATTAAAACCAATTAAAGCACCTACCGCCTCCTAATTTACGGCGTCATTTATAGAATCAATTCCTTTACCTACAGCTTCTCAATTAGCAGATTATTTTGAAAATAAAGTATTAATCAATTGTAATACATCTGCCAAATACACAGCTTGAATAACAACTATAATTATGGTATTGTAGAGCATATCAAATGGGCAAAATTGGAAGTCTAAGAGTATCAAGTCAATAACCGTAATCGAGGAACAAGCTCAAAAACCAAGAAATGGACCATAAAAAGGTCACTTGTAAATGTTAGAACAGCAACAGAACTCCAGAGACCATAGGAACGAAAAAAAGAATCTATAATGGTATATTTTTATGGTAGGTTGAAGGAGAGTGTAGATAATTCAGGAAATTTAAGAGGAATTTATAGACATTGTCGTAGTTTGAAAGAGAGGAGCCTAAAGCAATTCATATTTCCATAATTTGTGTTTTTGAAGCCATATTAATTTTTCCCTTCAGTTCCCCTTTTTCTCCTTGATCATTTAATGGACCCACAGGTTTTCTGCTTCTGATGTGTCAAAAAAAAATTGTCACTATGAGTTGTTACCTCTTTAGCAAATTTCTCTTTATATTCTTTTTTAGTGTTCTTTCAAGTTGATTAAAAATTTGTTATCCCGCCTTTTTAAATTGCAAAGCGGCTTTACAATAAATAACAAACAGAAAGCAGGGTAGTACAGACAAATTAAGAGCTCCTTTTACGAAGGTGCGCTAGCGTTTTTAGCACACGCACCGGATTAGCACATACTATAGCAGGCGCTAGCCAAAAACCTACCGCCTGTTCAAGAGGAGGCAGTAGCAGCTAGTGCATGCAGCATTTTAGTGCGTGCTACTCCGCGCTTTAAGGCCCTAACACGCCTTCGTAAAAGGAGCCCTAAAATTAGTAACTAAATTTTTTGTCCAATAAAGACATTTACAGGGTCTCACAAATCAAACTCACATGAGAGGAAAAAGGGTAGAATTACAATGAACAGAAAGGTAAGAACAGTGAGGGGAAAAACGGAAGGAAAGGAGTAAAAATTTAACCTGATTTGCTATCATTACCACAGAAATTGGGCTAAAAATCCATTTCAATGTCCTCAAAAGGACAGTCATACTGCAAACGCATCATTAAAAAGCATTCTTTATAAGCTGGTTTTGAACTTATCTAATGTACAGATCTCTCTTAAGTATGCCCGTGCTGAATTCCAGAGCGTGGGAGCAGGAACAGAGAAAATATTATTGCGCATAGTATTGATAAATTGTTAGCAGATTTTGATTTGATGACCGGAGAGTACTTTGTGAAGTTAGTAATCTGTTGATGAATTCTGGTTGTTTCGTTTGTCTAGTTTTGAAGGTTAACAGCATTATTTTCTTCTTTACCAATGCTTTGCATCTAACTTGCCAGTGCTTTGTGTCTCTTCTTATTTTCTTCATTTGGACCCTTTTTGCATTCTTTGAATTTAAAGTTTTTGGCTTTAATAGCCTCTCTCGTTTCCTCTTCTTTCCACCTTTGTTAATACATGGAATACATCTGGTCTGGGCTTCCATGATTGTATTTATACATAATGTCCACACCTGGCTTACGGTTCTAACCTTAGCCACTGATTCTTTTCGCCACAGGCTGCGTTAGGGGTTCATCTTCACCAATTCAATCCAGAATCATTAAACAAAAAATGGCACTGGTGATTAATGATTCTGGATTGAATTGGTGAAGATGAACCCCTGATGCAGCCTGTGGCGAAACAGGGATTCCTTATTGGGGTGGAAAGAGACTGCAGGGCTCCTATAATAACATTCTAACTAAGGAATGGTTGTCTGGCATGCAATGTGGAGGATGAAATGCAGCTTGGTCTCTTTTTTTCAATGTGAATTGTGTTTGAGTGGCTGATGTGGAGCCATTTCTCTTGTTTAGAAAGAGTTGAATTGACGTGTATGGAACATTGGGGATTTTGAACTCAGTAAATGGAGTGGAGTTGATTTAACCTATGAAGACTAACTGAGGTGCTTTTTCCACTTCATTGTTTTTTTCTTTTGAAAGAGCTTCCTAGATCAATATTGGAGCATTCATTTTGAATATTGTTGATGTATCATGCTCCCTCCTGATTACTGTGGGTATTTGAAATCACCCATTATTATACCGTTGCCCAATTCTCCAGCTTTCCTAATCTCTGAAAATCTTTCTTCATCTGTCTGCTCATTCTGTCCCAGGGGGGCTGTAGTATAACCCAACCTTTATATTCCTTCCCTTCACACATGGAATTTCTATCCATATGGATTCCACACTGCTATCTGTGTCATGCAAAATGTCTATTTTATTTGATTCAATTCCCTCTTTAACATATAGCGCAACCCCTCCTCCAATTTGATCTACTCTAGCCTTGTGATATTATTTGCTTCCAGGTAACACAATGACCCATTGATTGTCCTCCTTCCACCAGGTCTCTGAGATGCCTGTTATATCTGTCTTTTCATTCAGTGCTATATACTCTAACTCTCCTATTTTATTTTTTAGACTTCTAGCATTTGTACCCAGACACTTCAAATTGTGTTTTTTCCTTGTGTCTACAAGGATAATTTGAGTCCTTTACTCTGCCTTCCTCTTAAGCACGCCTGGCTTTCTTTCACCATTATTGAAACCTCTCTATTGGGACTCCCTAAATATCCTGTTTCAATAGTATCCTTCAAGGATACTCCACATCGAACCATTCGCTCCTGGACAACTGTAGGCTCTCTGCCACCCCATCTCCTTTTTAAATGTTAGCACCAGCAGCCTGGTTCCATCCCGGTAAAGGTGGAGTCCATTCTTTCAGAATAGGCTCCCCCTCTCCAAGAAGGTTGCCCAGTTCCTAACATCTAAATCCCTTATCCCTGCACCATTGTCTCAACCAAGCATTGAGACTTCAGAGCTTTACCTGCCTCTTGGGTCCTGTGCGGGGAACGGGGAACATTTCTAATTCTTTACAAATGGAAGCATCCAAGGTGCAGTTAGAAATACAAATGATTGAAAATTGGATAACTATATATAAACTTAATTTATATCCTTGACAAAATCAAGGACAATATTTCTTGACTAATCAGAATATGTATTAGATTCTACTATGAAGATACTAGGTTTTTATTTAGATAATCTACTGACCTTGGATTCTCGAAAACCAGGTAATCAAAAAAATCCTTGTAAATATTTTGATATCGAGCAATTTATGATTATAGCGCAGTCTATCATTTTGAGCCAAATTAATTATTGCAATATTGCATATGTGGGTTGCATATGTAAAATCATCATCCAATACAGAAGACTGCACTGCGTGTGACGTATTCATTAGCTAAATCTGATAGGATAACGCCATATTTCGTAAAGTCTGATTGGCTCCCGGTAGAAGCAAGGGTTCTTCTTCAATTGTCTTGTTTTTTGTACATGGTGATAGATTATCTGTACTCGCATTTTATCCTAAATAAGGGAGATAAAGGTATTAGATGCTTGAAAGAGAACTTTTTTAGCTTTCCGCCTCCCAGAAGTATCAGGAGATTGCAAGTATTTGAACTGGTGCTGTCATATCAAGCTGCTAAATTTGGAAAAGAGATTTCTCAGATTTTTAGATTCTCATCTTCATGCTACTAAAACCTATTTATTTAAAAACTGTGCCGCATGAATATCTATTGTTGTAAGTCCTGGAAATGGGCAACTTCCTGTATTGTTTTGCGCTCTGAACTTATTTTTATGAAAGAGAAATGAAGGAACCCACTTGCTACCTACAGAGCAAAAGCCTTTATCTGTGTCTTTGAGACTAAGGGCTCCTTTTACTAAGGTGCGCTAGCGTTTTTAGCGCGTGCTGCCCCTCGCACTACGCGTAAAAACTAACGCCAGCTCAATGGCTTAGTAAAAGGAGTCCTAAGTGAAAAAGCTGCTTGGCTTCTGGGGTTTGTTTGCTTTTTTTATTCATCCCAAGCAGAGAAGGAATGGCATGATAAAGAATGAACCATCCATACTGCCAGCAGATTTTGCAAGGGTCGGCTAGCTCGGCTTGACAAAAGCCAAACAGGTTTTCTTTGGCATTATCTTAATGGACTGATATTTTCCGGAAGGTACTACATTATTGGGAGCTTCCTGTGTTGCTGCTTTTGACCTAATCCTGCACAGAGAAGGGACTTCAGATAGACTGCTCTTAAGAGACAGTTAAAAGTAACTGGACCAAGGCTGAGCTCCTTACATGAGAGAGTTCTCTTTGGACCCTCAGGTATTCTGAGCTCATTTGCATATGAATCCTGAGTATTCACAGTTGGCCTAGTTTGGGGAAATGAGGCAAAACCGTGGGACATAAAATGGAGGCCCCAGCATAGGGGGAGGGGAGAGGTGAGGCACCAGTATGGGTTTTTCTGTTTGTTGGAGCAGTGAGTCCTTTTTAGTATTTCCAGAGACCTCAGTTGGGAGGTGTTCAGCAAAATACCCTAACACTACAAGCTGCATTATTTTTGGAAAAACAATTCTAGCTTAAGACTGGCCTATGCTGGGTTCAAAATGGCTGCTGTGATCCCTAGTGTTATTCTTGAAATAGTAGCACTAGGGATCAGGCTGCCATGTCTGTCTGTCTGTACTGTGAGAATATCTGTAACCAGGAAAATAGAGGAACTGGAGAATGATTTTTCCCCTCAGATAGACTGACAGCCATTTTCATTAAACAGGCACATTGTATATATCTGTATATCATCCAGTTAATTTGGTGCTAGGAAGGGTGGAGGGGAATCAAGGATAGCAGGGAGGAAGAAGGGAGTCAGCATATGAGAAGTGGAGGAAGAACCAAAATTCTGTCAACCTTTCACTACATCTGATCTTCTCTCTCACTCTCCTTACAGTCTTCTGACCGTAAGAATTGCCAATTGAAGGTCCATCAAGCCCAGTAGCCAATTCAGGTCCCAAGAACCTAGCTAGATTCCAAGAAGTATTTTATGCTCTCACCCTGCATTATCTCTGGTCCCCCCTCACCCCTTCCCCACACACCACATATATTTTCTTTCATTCTCATTCTCCTTACGCTGCTCTGCTCCTCTCATTTCAAACAAATCCTTTTTTCACCAGCAATCTTTTCTTCATTCCACAATCATATATTTCTCTTACCAACTCATTTGAGCTTTTTCTTCTTACAAGTCTCACATTGGCTTTTTGTTCTGTCCAGGTTTGAAGAATTGTTGAAAATGCTCCTTTGTTTATTGTGGATCTTTTTTTTTTTAACTGCACCAGAGAATAAAACAAAGAATACTATGAAGCCTCTGAATCATTCAATGGTGCAGCCAACCTTGAGTATTATGTGCAATTTTGGTCGCTGCATCTCAAGAAAAGATATACTATAACAGAATTAGAAAAAGGTACAGAGAAAGGCAACCAGAACAGCGTTGTATATGCCTTTCATGATAAATAGTAGCAGTAGTAGATTCAGAGGATTCAGGATACTAGGCTTGATAACCTTCAGTCTGTCCTAGTATGGTCATTCTTATATCCTTATGAAATCAGCTTAGCGGGGTTTAAAAAAGATTTGGATAATTTCCTAAATGAGAAGTCCATAGGCCATTATTGAGATGCACTTGGGGAAATCCATTGCTTATTCCTAGGATAAGCAGCATAAAATCTGTTTTTCTCCGTGGGATCTTGCCAGCTACTTGTGACCTGGGCTTGCCATTGTTGGAAACAGGATACTGGGCTTGATGGACCTTTGCTCTGTCCCAGTATGGCATTTCTTATGTTCTGATTCTCAAATTGTGCATTGCTGCCATGTGCTCTTCACAGCAGGTTTTCTACTAAACCTTTTCTCTCCCCTTCAATCTCTTCAAAATTCTGCAGCAATATTTATCCGTATTCAGGTGAGTTAAACCACTTCAAAATTCACCCGAAGAGCACAAACTCTTAGTTTCAACAATTCTTTAATGCAAATGAACAAGAGGAATTCCGCCCAGGCTGCTTCAGTTCAGAAGGGTAAATGTTAGACAAGTGGTTAACAGGTGATGGGAAGAACTTCCCTGCAGAGCCAAAGCAAAGGTGCACAAAAGAAGCCAAAGGGGCAAGGGCAAAGAGCAATAACATCAGTGACTGAAGTGAGCCCCTGCCCATGATTCCATTGACTGAAGGGACAAGCTCTGACTTATAAAAGCACAGCCGAAACCACAAACACAAAACAATGATGCAGTGAACGCTATCTTTCATCATCGTCGCTATGCCATATAACTTCTCTCCACAAGTCTCTTCATTTGCATCCAGTCAGTATCTTTCGTCTCTTAGGTCTCCCTATAACCCTACTCTTGCCTGTAACCTTCTCCACCGGGCATGAGTGAGCTTTTAGCCCTGAACCGCTCCCTGAATGGCTGCCACCAATGGAGTTTCAGTCCAGCATCACCTCTTTCTCTCCCCCTTTGCCCTGCCTAGCAGCAGCCCTCAGTCTCAGCCTGCCTCTTCTGTTCTCCCTCACCACCAGGCATTATCTATCCCCCTCACTGGTTTTTTTTTTACTGCCTGTCCACCATAGCTCTTATTCTAGACACCCTGTTCATTACCTCTGTTATCTGGCAGTGGCATAAGAACATAAGAAATGCCTTCACCGGATCAGACCTTGGGTCCATCTAGTCCTGCGACCCGCACATGCGGCAGTTAAGCTAGGTGTTGCCTGTTGAAGACCCGTATCCCGCAATGTGATTTGCAAGAAGGTGTGCATCCAACTTGCTCTTGAATCCCAGAATGGTGGTTTCCGCTACAACTTTCTCCGGGAGAGCATTCCAAGTGTCCACCACTCGCTGTGTGAAAAAGAACTTCCTGATATTTGTCCTGAACCTGTTGCCCCTCAGTTTCAGTCCATGACCTCGTGTCCGAGTCACGTTTGACAATGTGAATACCGATGTATCTTGCTCAATTTTGTCGAAACCTTTCAGTATTTTAAAAGTCTCTATCATATCCCCTCGCAGTCTTCTCTTCTCGAGGGTGAACAATCCCAATTTTCCGAGGCGTTCTTTATAGCTAAGATTCTCCATACCCTTTATTAGCTTCGTGGCTCACCTCTGCACTCTCTCCAGCAGGGTGATATCCTTCCTTAGGTAGGGAGACCAGTGTTGGATACAGTATTCCAAGTGTGGTCTGACCATTGCTCTGTAAAGCGGCATTAGGACGTCCGCCGATCTACTCGCGATTCCCTTCTTTATCATGCCCAGCATCCTGTTGGCTTTCTTTGCCGCTGCTGCGCATTGAGCTGACGGCTTCAGGTCCCTCTCTTGTTCGCTCTTGCCCAATGTTACACCTAACATTTTATATGCCTATTCTTTGTTTTACTACTGCACTACGCCTAGTGATGCTTAAGTCCAGGCATCCTCCCAAGCCTAACGATGTCTCCCTGAAAAGTAGGTGTGGTTAGGGATGGAGAATAGGAGTGGTAAACTTAGGTGTGTGAGTTAGACACTGGTAAAGTAGGCTTGGTAAAACCTGGCCTATCTCAACAATGCCTTGCAATGCCTAAAGACACCTAGGTGCTGCTTGGCGTGAGTCTATAAAGGACATCTAGTGGTTGACTGATTGTGGACCAACGCTTACAAGTTAGGTGCCATTTATAGAATCAGGCCCCAAGTGCTGAAATTCAGGTAGGAGCTCCCAACTCTTCTTCCCCTTCTAAATCTACCCCTTTCAGGCCCTGAAATTTATGAGCCTATTGAAACTACAAGCTTAAATTTAGGCACTCAGACTTAGTAAATTTTCAAAGAAGCCAGTTTAAGTTAGGAGCCTCACGTCTCAGTTAAGCCTGATAATGAAAGGATTGAGGCTCCTAATGTAATACTGTGTACGGCCATAAGAATACCCTTATTGGGACAGACCAATGGTCCATCTAGCCCAATAACCCATCTTCACAGTGGCCAATCCAGGTCACTAGTACGTGGCAAAAAAACAAAACCCAGAGAGCTGAGATTGTGATGTCATAATGCTTCATTCCACCAATGCCTAAGAGCCAACCTCGTCAGTGAGGTCACAGTGGCTTCATTGTCCTATACTTAGCTCACATAAGAGTTGCCATACTGGGACAGACTGAAAGTCCCTCAAGCCCAGTATCCTGTTTCCAACAGTGGCCAACTCAGGTCCCAAGTACCAGGCCAAAACCCATAGAGTAGCAACATTCCAGAGCTGAGACTGTGATGTCATAATGCCTCATTCCACCAATGCCTAAGAGCCAACCTCAGCAGTGATGTCACAATGGCTTCATTGTCCTAGACTTGGCTCACATAAGAGTTGCCCTACTGGGACAGACCGAAGGTCCATTAAGCCCAGGATCCTGTTTCCAACAATGGCCAACCCAGATCCCAAGTACCAGGCCAAAACCCATACAGTAGCAACATTCCAGAGCTGAGATTGTGATGTCATAATGCCTCATTCCATCAATGCCTAAGAGCCAACCTCAAAAAACAAAAGGAATTGACCCCCAAATATCCACAAAGAAGAAAATCCAGAGAAAACCAAAAAAACTCTGTGGAGTGACGATGTTCCCAAATGGACTTTATTTAAAAGTATCAAAGTTCCAAAGGTACACTAAAATCATCCACATAAAATAATTCCATCCACATAAGAGCCTTAAAGGACCTAGTCCGCTAGGGATACAGGACCCAACACAGTCCGCGTTTCGACAAAAAGACTTCTTCAGGGGTCCCTGGGGGTCCTATAAAGGTGAGTAAGTGGGAAACAATTGTGTGGTGAACCGGAAGTGAGACCCTGCTAGCATTTGCAATGGAAAACCTCAGCAATGATGTCACAATGGCTTGATTATCCTATACTTGGCTCACATAAGAACATAAGAATTGCCATACTAGGACGGACTGAAAGTCCCTCAAGCCCAGTATTCTGTTTCCAACAGCGGCCAACCCAGGTCACTAGTAACTGGCCAAATAGTAGCAACACTCCATGCTACTGATCCAGGGCAATCCTAAAAAAACATGGCCTAATTCCTGATGCTAAAGAGAGAATATTAAATGGACTCTCCTGATAATTAGATCTAATAATGAAGCCTTAAAAGTGGAGATATGTTCTCCTTGGCGGCCCTTGGCAAAAAAAAGAATTGGGATTTCCCATTTCCTATAAAATTGTGATTCCTCCCAAAGATATAGGTAAAGTTGTTGAATATTACGATGGCATTAGCATCTCTCCTAATTGTACTTCACTAAAAGGAAACAGAAAACTTCATCTCTGCCCAGTCTTGAAATAGGAACCTGCTAATTCTACCCAGCCATCAATCAAGAAACACTTGGCTTCCATTGGACAATGATTGCATAAAGTCCTTTTCTAGCGCCTAATAGACTGTACGCTTGAACTCTTCTCAAATTTTCCATATACGAGGAGAAGCTTAATCAGTGACCTGCACTTGATCTTAATTTAATTCATGTTCTGTCAATTGTGCTGCAAACTATGTTTAGGCTTATTTTTGATAAAACTTGAACAAAAAAAGGGAAAAGGATGTGGGCATTGTACAGTGGCAATTTGTTGCTAAAACCTGTTGATGATACGAAGACAGATGCAGGACAGTTTTTGAAGAGTGGGGCATTGACTGTGTGTTAATTGGGTGAAGTCACTGGTGTTAGCTTAAGGGGAGCTCAGAACAGTTTACATGAATTTATTCAGGTTCTCAAGCATTTTTCCCCGTCTGTCCTGGTGGGCAAAGGGGGGATTAAGTGACTTGCCCAGGGTCACAAGGAGCAGCGGGGCTTTGAACCCTCAACCTCAGGTTGCTGAGGCTGTAGCTTTAACCACTCCACCACACTCTCCCCAAGGGTTTAAAAACAAGTTAAAAGATCCTTGTAGCAGCTCATGAATCTAGACATAGAAAAATAATGGCGAGCACAAATGATCTTTCAGATAAACATGAAGAAAACCATTTCCAAATCTGCTTGTACAATGCAAAGTTGTGCATTACTGCAAGCAACATTTGTCCTGCATGAAAGAGTTCTTTAATTGAGGATGTTTTGTGGGAACCTATTCCAAAATGGCCTCTGGGCCCCCAGATTCTGTTATAGAAGACTAGCTTAACTTGGTTTTGGCCATCAAACTTTTACACACCCACAGTTACACTTTCCATAGACCTGGCATAACTGGTGCTTAGCTGCACCCTTACAGAATAATGCTTTCCCAGGTATGTGGACACTTAAGACCACAAGTGCTAAATATTCTGCCAGGTAAATGAGGGCATCCGCTTTATCAAATGTTTTCAATGCTGTGTTTATATCCTCAGTTCTTATCTAGTCTGTTTGTACTGGTAACATAACCACATACTTCTTTCACGCTCTTTGTCTGCAGCTTCCCTGCCGTCCTGGGGCTCGTAGATTTGATGGCACCTGACACTGAGTGATAGAACTGTCCATTATCTCCCCCAGTAGAAATGTCTGTAATTATTGAGCTGGGATAGGTCCTTGGGAAATTGATGCCCCAAAGAAAGCAGCTGGACAAGAGCTTCAAAATGAAGTCCAGAGGGACTTGAGAGAGGAAAACAAACCCTGCTAAAAGTCAGACACAATTGTACCTTTCTTCTCTCTGCTTTTATTTACAAAACCCTGACAACATCCTAGAAACATAGGATTCTGCACAATAGATACTGAGCCATGTGAACAATGCCAGAAAACCAGAATAACATTTGAATCAGAGCAGCAGACAAAAGAGAAAAATAAATGTGGATAGTCATTTCTATAAAGGTCTTTCCCAAAGTTGCGTTTGAAATACTCGCATGGATGAGATGCCTCATAACTTACATTTCAACAGTACTGGAGTCATACGTTGGCAGGAGAAGCAAAGATATCATGATGAACATATTTTGTAAAATACATGAGAAAATAAAGTACACTTCTCCCTCCGTATTTGCGATTTCAGCATTCACAGTTTTTAGCTTGCTGGCTTCTCCTCCCAAATTACATCAGCTTGCATAGAGAAATCACTGATTCCAAGCGTTTACAGAGAAAATCGGTGATTCCCAGCACTTTCTTCACCGTGTTTTGTCTTTCCTTCAGGAACAGGCCAGATTTAACCACAATGTTATTTGCAGTTTCACCATATTCACGATGGTTTTTAATAGAAAACAGCGAATAACATATGAAAAAGTTATTCACGGTTTTTCTATATTTGCGGTTCTGTTGATTCCCTATCACACCTCAACTTTGCAGCAGGTGTAAACATGGGCATCAGGGCTGCCTCACTTAATCCTCCAGTGCCCAGCTTTGAAATGCCAAAGCCACAAAAGGGTGGTATACAAGTCCCTATTCCCCCCTTCCCATTCTTTCAAAGTGAAAGTACCTGTGGAGTTTGCAGCAATATGAGAGAGATGAAAATTGTCCTCTTAGTGAAGGAGATCAATATCATCAAATTAAAAAGTGAAAAATCTCCTGGACCTGATGGTATACATCCCAGGGTACTAAAAGAACTGAAACATGAAATTGCTGACCTGTGTTAGTGATCTGTAACCTGTTGCTAAAATCGGCTGCAGTACCTGAAGATTGGAGGGTGGCCAATGTTATGTTGATTTTTTAAAAGGGTTCCAGGTGAAATCTGGGAAATTACAGACTGGTAAGCTTGACTACATTGCCAGGCAAAATGGTGAAAACAATTATAAAAAATAAAATTGTGGAACACTTAGACAAACATGATTTAATGAGACAGAGTCAGCATGAGTTCATCCAAGGGAAATCTTTCCTCACCAATTTGCTTGACTTCTTTAAAGGTGTGGATAAAGGTGAGCGGTTGATGTAGTGAATCTAGATTTTTAGAAAGCTTTTGACAAAGTTCCTCATGAGAGGCTCCTGAGAAAATTAGTCGTGGGATAGGAGGTAAAGTTCAGTTGTGGATTAGGAATTGGTTATCGGATAGAAAATAGAGGGTAGGGTTAAATGGTCATTTTTCCCAATGGAAGATAGTAAACAGTGAAGTGTCGCAGGGATCTGTACTGGGACTGGTGCTATTGAACCTATTTATAAATGATCTGGAAATTGGAATGATGAATGAGGTGATTAAATTTTGCAGATGACACTAAACTGTTCAAAGTTGTTAAAATGCATGCAGATTGTGAAAACTTTCAGGCAGACCTCAGGAAATTGGAAGACCGGGCATCCAAGTGGCAGATGAAATTTAATGTGGAAAAATGCAAAGTGATGCACATTGGGAAGAATAATCCAAATCACAGTTACCAGATGGTAGGGTCCACCTTGGGAGTTAGTGCCCAAGAAAAGGATCTGGGTGTCATTATAGAAAATACAATGAAACCTTCCGCCCAATGTGCAGCGGCGGCCAAAAAAGCAAACAAGATGCTAGGAATTATTTAAAAAGGGATGGTTAACATGACTAAGAAGTTATACTGCCTGTGTATTGCTCCATGATATGACCTCACCTGGCATGCTGCGTTCAATTCTGGTCTCCTCATCTCAAGAAATATATAGCGGCACTAGAAAAGGTTCAAAGAGGAGCAACCAAGATGATAAAGGGGATGGAACTCCTCTCGTATGAGGAAAGACTAAAACGTTTAGGGCTCTTCAGCTTGGAAAAGAGACGGCTGAGGGGAGATATGAATGCGAATAGAATGCTAGGTATAATCAAGAAGGGAATTACTACCAGAACGAAATAAGTTATCCTCCTGGGTGTATCGGGTGATGGTGTGTCCGCATCTGGAATATTGCGTCCAATATTGGTCGCCGTATCTTAAGAAGGACATGGCATTACTCGAGAGGGTTCAGAGGAGAGCGACGCGTCTGATAAAGGGGATGGAAAACCTTTCATACGCTGAGAGATTGGAGAAACTGAGTCTCTTTTCCCTGGAGAAGAGAAGACTTAAAGGGGATATGATAGAGACTTATAAGATCATGAAGGGCATAGAGAGAATAGAGAGGGACAGATTCTTCAAACTTTCGAATAATAAAAGAGCAAGAGGGCATTCAGAAAAGTTGAAAGGGGACAGATTCAGAACGAATGCTAGTAGGTTCTTTTTTTACCCAACGTGTGGTGGACACCTGGAATACGCTTCCAGAGGACGTAATAGGGCAAAGTACGGACAATTTCTTGCTGAAAAAGGGAATAGAGGGGTATAGATAGATGATTACTGCACAGGTCCTAGATCTGTTGGGCATGAGCAGACTGCTGGGCAAGATGGACCTCAGGTCTGACCCAGCGGAGGCTTTGCTTATGTTCTTATGAGTAGATCGGGTACAAGTGGATCAATTTTCACTCTGTCAAAAATTACAAAGACTAGGGGATACTTGATGAAGTTACAGAGAAATACTTTTAAAACCAATAGGAGGAAATATTTTATCACTCAGAAAATAGTTAAGCTGTGGAACGCATTGCCAGAAGTTGTGGTAAGAGTGGATAACGTAGCTAGTTTTAAGAAAGGTTTGGACGATTTCCTGAAGGAAAAGTCCATAGTCTGTTATTGAGAAAGATTTGGGTGAAGCCACTGCTTGCCCTGGATCAGTAGCATGGAATATTGCTACACCTTGGGTTTTGGCCAGGTACTAGTCATCTGGATTGGCCACTGTGAGAACGGGCTACTGGCCTTGATGGACCATTGGTCTGACCCAATAAGGATATTCTTATGTTCTTTTATTTAATCTTTGGGAAGATTGTACCAAAACCAGATAGAAATGGAAGGCTTTTTTTGTGATTTATAAACAGTTATAAAAAGGGACAATATTCTGTACCCTTTAATAAAAAGATTTTAAGATAAAATCATGTGTTCAAGGTTTGTGCAAATGAGGACAGAGTCCACATGGATGGGTCTTAACTTTGTTCCTACCACCCTTCTTTTATTTTCAAAATTGTATGTTTTATATTATCTTTTAGAATTGGAAACTTGGAAGAGTCGATGGGGATGGGGATAAACTCTCCCTGGGTCATTCTCTGGTTTTATACCTGCAGACAAGCCCTTAGGTTGCAATAGACAATATTTTCTATGTTTCAGACAGAAGCCCTCTTTTAAAGTCAACCCATCGGTCAGATAGAGAAAGGTACCATAAACAATGTTGGATAAAAAGTGGGGGTGGGGGAGATGTAATCTACTCAGTGATATGCTTGTGATATAGGAGGCTGAAGGAAACATCCTAATGTGCCTTTCAATGTGGAAATGGCATCATTTGCGGAATGATTTAAATCAATTACACTTTCACTTCTTAGTTGTTCTCCCAACCAGACTACTAAAACCTTGTTCTCATAGGCTTCCACGGCTGGTGTCATGATTGTTGCTGTTTTTTAGGTAGGTAGAATCAAAGTTTCAGCCATCATGCTGTGGCTTTCTTCAGGGTATGCTGTGACGTCTACAGTTTCTCTGTACATATAGTAGGTTCACTGACGTGATTGAGAACAGAGAGGTCTGTTGGTCATGAATTTGAATTTTGGCGGGAAAGTTCATTGGTCACAAATTTGAAATGTGGTGGGAAAGTTGGTTGCTCACAGATTTTAATTCTGGTGGGAAATTTGAATTTAGGCGGGAACATCCGTTGGACTCAATTTTAAATCCTGGCAGGGGAGTCTGTGGTCACATTTTTTGAATTCTGACAGACAAAATAGAGGGTGTCTTTGATTCTTTTCGGCCAACAACAGCCTTCTTTCTCCTTGACTTTTGTGTTCTCAAATTTAATCATATGACAAAACAAAAAAATGGTACACTCATACATATGAAAGACCGGTTACCTCTGCTCCAAACCCCTGGGGTGTACGAAATCCCATGCAGCTGCATCCAGTCCTACATTGATGAGACTGGACACACTATAGAGGAAAGTCTGAAAGAGCTCAAGAAAAAATCAGCTGTAGCCCTCCATGGCAGGGAAACTGGTCATACGATGAGATTTGAGAACATAAAAGCCTGGAGAAAGAAGAACGCTGGTGGCCGAGAAGATTCCAAAAGGCAATAGAGATAGCAAGACACTCCAATAAATTTAGAGCAAAAAGGACTGGGGCCAACGACAAATGCCTTCTTCCTCCATCTAAAAGTTTCCACCCCGCCCCCTTTTTTGGCTGCTTTGCTAGGCTAGACTGTCTGTTCTAGACTGCTCCCCATCTGGACCAAGATACTCTTTCCTCCAGCAGACACCTCATCCTCAAGGGGAGGTTGCTAAACAGTAAGAGTAAGACCCATACTGTCAGGCAGGTGCTTGACTTTAGAATGGTCTTCTCGAAATAATTGTATTCTTCTGGAGCCACCAGAATGAGCACAGCTACATCCAAGGGTGTGTATTTAGTGTTTCATGGGTGATTTCCTGTGAGGCATCGTAAGGGCTTTGAACTGACCTATATATCACACTTTGGAACATAGGAATTTCCCAAAATGAAGAACTGCGGCAGGCTTTTGAATGTAGCTGGTAAGAGCAGAAATAAAAATCACAAATCTACTTACTTCGGGATATCTGGTCACCTTAGCAGCGGTGCAGATTTTAAAGGGACCACAGTGGCAGAGGAAAACAGGCAGCCCTGAGCCCCCTCCTCTATTTGCATTTCCCATAGCCCTGGGAGCTGTCGAGTATCCAAGCATTGGTGGGGAGGAGTGATGACCCTTGTGAGTAATAGAGAGATGTGTTGTATCTTTATGGGTAGCAGAGCAATTAATCAATTAAAGTCTGAGCCTTTTCCACATGCACCCTCTGGTTTTTCTGCTTTGATATATGTTAGCCTTGCAAGATTGCACTTCATCATGGTTTCACCAACTAAGGCACAGAATTTTTTTAATGTCTGATTTAATGATGCTTTTTCCATCTCCCTCCTCCCCCACTTACCTGTTTCCTAGAGATCAGGGGTGATATCTTAATAGTGGCATTGCTACAGAGCAAGGCATGGCACATGTCTCTCTCCAAAAAATTGTCCCCCCTTCCCTTTTGTAACCCAAGCTCCAGAGCACTGTCAGATAACAAAGGGAATGAAGAAGAGCTATGGTATTCAGGCAGTAAAAAAAAACCCAAACAGCATGGGGGATAGATAGATTAGATAGATTGTGAGCCCACCAGGACAGAGAGGGAAAATGCTTGAGTACCTGATTGTAAAAACCGCTTAGATAACCTTGATAGGCGGTATATAAAATCCTAATAAACTTGAAACTTGATAATGCCTGGTGGTGAGGGAGAACCGAAGAGGCAGGCTAAGACTGAGGGCTGCTGCTGGGCAGGGCACAGGGGGAGAGAAAGAGGTGATGCTGAGCCGCAGCTAGTCAGTCTGGAAGGTTGGGCGTAATTACTACTACTGCTACTATTAATTATTTATAAAGCGCTACCGGACGCATGCAGCGTTGTACACCAAACACGCAAGAGATGGTCCCTGCTCGAAAGAGCTTACAAACTAATTAAGACGGACATAGTACAAAGGCTTATACATGTTTCTTAGTTGAGGAACTAGAGGGGGGGGAGTAAAGAGGGAACTGCAACAGATATGGGAGGGTAGAGCATAAACGCAGTTTCTAAAAAGCGGGTTTCCAGTCTGGATTTGAACACCATGAACACACTGAGTCAGGCAGAAGGGACAGAGTCATTGCAGTAGAGGAGAAAGGCTCACCTGACGGACGGAGCATCCGGGGCGGAGTATAGGGAAAGACAAGGGAGGAGAGAGATCTGATTGAGGCATTTTAAAGGCACTTTTACTAGCTGTTCAAGCTGGCCGGGAGCTTCTATAGTGCATCTTAAGCGCTTGAGACCTTCTCTTGTCCTGATGTGTAAGAATGTCTTTCCGCCTGTCTAGAGAAGCTCTTGTATTTCAACGAGGCAGTGGGATATAATTATTCTTATAAAGATTTGTCTGGCAACGACAGAGAATTTAAGCTTCACTCAAAGCTTAGCAATTATCCAGGTATCATCAGAAAATACTAGATATTTTGAACCCAACAAAATTGTTTTTTCTAAGACCACTCTTGTCAAATCTGCAAGTTCAAGATTTTGTAGAAACATTTCCGGCCTTAAAGGTCTTGCAGCTGTCAGGACAACCCAGCACAGTCTTGCCTTTTCTTGTGTTAGTGGGCAGTGGAGGGTCAGGTGATTTGCCCAGGGTCACAAGGAGCCGAGATTGGATTTGAATGAGCAAAGGTGGAAAGAAGTGAAAACGAGAACCGACATTTTTAAAAAGTGAAGTGAAAAAGGTTATTCCAGTCAAAAGAGTAATTAGTCCCAACACACGTCAGATTATTCACACTGTGTATGAAGCCTCTGCTCATTCGTTAAAATTGCTTTTTCTTTACTTGAAGTCCTTATTCCAGCTACCTTACCGTTAACTTATAAAATGTTTGTCTTATCTTTATCTGAAGTCCCTTCTCCAACTATCTTCTTGCTTACTTATATTAGGTCTGTACGTAAACTTGTAACCCGTTGTGGGCTAGAAAATTGAATATATAAATAAAATAAAGAATGGAAAAAGGATCCCAGTGAAGAAAATAAGAGGCAAAGCATTGATAAAGAAAGATGAAAAAGAATATGAAGAGAAATTTGCTAAAGAGGCAAAAACTCATAGCAACAACTTTTTTCAGGCCCAGCAGAAACAGAAAACCTGTAAGGGAGTCCCTGGCCCAAGAACAGATCACAGAAAGGCAGGATATCAAATCGAAGACATAAATGTAAGCTTTTGGACAGTAGAGTCCGACTTCAGAGACTGGAGATGTGCCTGTTGTGTTAACTGTGCGGCCCCTTCCACACGGATTATGAAATCCAGCAGCATTTTTCTCTGATGTACATATCCTCCGACTTCACCTATGTAGTTTTAGTACTTTATCATTTCTATAGTGCTGTACATTAAACCTTCAATAGATGGTCCTTGCTCAGAAGAGCTTACAATCTAATTTGGACAGACAGAAAGGACATCTCAGGGCTTGGGAGTTTCTGTTAGAAGGAATGCTACAAAGGGTATAAGTATCTGACAGTGAATGTTTGACACCTTTTGGGCAGGTTTTACCAGTCTGTCTTGTGTCCCTTTGAAAATCAGCTGTTCTACACAGAAATCCTCGGCAGTTGAGTGGATAGCTAAGCGGGTGAAATCCACTTATCAGACTCTCCTCTTAGAAAGCAGTTGAATGTTCATGTTTCAGGACAGAGACAGACAGACAGACAGCCTTCAGGCAGGTCATTAGCCAAATTTCCTTAGATTTTTAGCAAAACGAAGGAAGAACAAGGGCAGGTTGCTCAAAGCGAGCTCTCGTGTGAAAAAGAGCTATGACAGAGCACCAGAAGCAATGCCGCTGGGCGGTGGAAGAGCCTTGCCACTGAGGGTCTGAATCTCTTTGGAATGGGTCATTGGTGCTCCACTGTCGACATAATGAGCTGTCTGTAATAGCATTACTAATTATAACGGCATTAACTGCCAAGAGCTGCAATTGGCAGTAAGTAGCCCCTGCCTTCACTCAGGGAGCCCGGCACGGCCGCAGCTCTGGCAGAATGTGCCGCTGGGATATTTATACCGTCTAACAATTGCTCATTTACTCAGAGCTGGCAGAGATTGTCTCCACTGAGTGGTTTTATTATTTTAATGGTTTGTGGTTCAGGGATGTGCTAATGCTTTTCGAAAAGTGATAAAATAAAGACACCACCATCTTCCTAAAGCACTTTATAATCCTTCTCTTCAAATACAGACAGAGGCCTTTCTCTCTCTCTGTCCTCAGCGCATCCCTCACTATTTCTGCTCTTTCCTACCATGTTAATCCTCTGAAAAACTTCAGCATGTGAGGCCTGGCTGGTCTCATTGGCTAAACACCTCACACTGTTCTCGTGTCCCCCATGCTTCGCCATGTCTCACTCACTCGTGTTGCTAAGCTTCTGCGCCATTCCCCCCTCCCTCAAAGCAGGTTCTGTAGTCTCAATTCATCATTTCTGGTTTTATTTTTCCAGTAAGAAATGTTATACCCAGAGCTGTGCACAAATTTTCAAAATACCCCCCCCCCCAAATGTACACTGTTGACAACCAGATACTTTTGCAGAGAGTACAGCATGCTATTGGCAAATAAAAGTGTTTTATCTGCTTATTTCCATTTGTTAGTGATATGCAACGACAACCTGTCTCTTCTAACCGCGTATAAAAGAAGTGAAACACTGCACTGCATTATCTAGGCAAGGACATAATTTCCTGACCGGTACCCAGTGCTGCCCAGGGAGCGCCTACTCTGCTCCGTAATGGGATTTGGCTTCCCAGATTCTAGTGACACACTAAATGGATGGCCAGCGGCAGATGTACATACGTAGAAGACGCACCCTACACATTTTTAAGAAAAAAATAATTTTCTACATTTTTTCATGAATTTCCATGATTTACTCTACTAATTTTATATTTATTTATGTCTACCAAAAAATGTAACTAGGGAACACTGTAGTTAGGTACCTTTTAGGTCCGAGAGAGAGCAGAAACAACGTGACAGTCTATTAATATAAACCAGAAGTTTTAGACTGACTGAAATTTCAACTTCTAATTTTGATTACTGGTGCATAAGACACACCCCATATTTTAAGCGTATTTTGAGGGGAATAAAGTGCGTCCTATACGCTGACAAATACGGTACATGGGCCATGTGACACGTTGACTGCAGTATTCTGAGCGCTGCTTATGTAACTGGCAGCTCTGTACACTTCCTTGCACTTTTGCACACCCTTATAAAGTAATGTGTAGTGCACTAACACACGTGACACTTTTCTGTGTAACTGCACATGCTCCACAAGTGATTCAACAAAACCTCAACATGAAAAATAGAAACACTGAAGACACGTTGCCAGACTTGTTACCAGCCTTAACTGTGCCCATTTACCTATGCGAATGCCAACACTGTGCTCTCCCCCACCCCAACAAGTGTAGCATTGTCCTGCATTAAGGACACTTTTCTAGATACAGGAAAAAGTTGGTATCCCCAGGACCTTGCACTTCAGGGACATGTGGAGAGCGTCTAGCAAGGTGATAATTTCTAAAGACACAAAGATGTCTTGTTTGCTTTTTGTGATTTTATAAGAGGTTATTAATGTGCACTTGACTTGAAAACATTGCCTCCCTAGAGATGCGACTCGCTTGTTTACTGTTTCCAAAATGACTAGGGGGCATATGATATAAGCTACTAAGTAGTAGATTTAAAACAAAGTGGAGAAAATATTTCTTCACACAACATGTAATTAAAATCTGGAATTCATTGCCAGAGAATGTGGTGAAATCAGTTAGCTGAGCAGAGTTTAAAAAAGGCTTGGAAAATTTCATAAAAGAGAAGTCCATAGACCATTATTGAGATGTCTTAGGGAAATCCACTGCTTATTCCTAGGATAAGCAGCATAAAATCTGTTTTGTTATTGGGATCTAGCTGGGTTCTTGGGACCTGGGTTGGCCACTGTTGGGAAAAGGACACTTGGCTTGACGGACCTTTGGTCTGTCCCAGTAGGGCAACTTTGATGTTCTTACGACCTTCATATCATTTCTCCAAATAATGTTAGACTGTCTTTACTTTATTCAGTGACTGCAAATATTCAGTACACCGTCAAAAGTGCAGAGGACAACGCTGCGCCTTGAGTGCAGTACAAATGCGCGCTGCCGCTTCCACCGCTTTGAGGCCATCCGTTTTACGCTCTTAGGGTGTGTGTGGGGGGAACCCCCTGACTACACATAGAACTGCTTGCGCTCCTGTTGGGGGGGAACCCCCAGTACACTGAGAACTCCCATTCTTTTTGCTGTTCAGGAGTTTTCAGTGTAGGGGGGGTTCCACCCCCCCCCCCAATGGGAGCACTAGGACTTCTAGGTGTAGTGGACCAACTTCTACTCCTGCCCCCCCAGCTCAATAGATGCTAATGCCTTATGGGTCAAAAAGTCGGTTAGGCCAGTAACAGAGATTTTGAGCATGATGCCTTTCCTAGAAGGCAGGAAGAGAAGTGATAATTATTGTCTCCTCATGGGTAACTTTCAGCCATCAAGAGACCTGAAGTCCTCTCCTGTTGGAGAATACGTTATATTTTATTAATGGTCCATTTATTAGTCATATGACAGAAGTTTAAAACTCTTTCCTAATTTGGTTTTATTTCATTCAGTGCAGTTCTGGAGTCTGACCACACACTCAATCTCATTAGAGGTGGCTGCGAGCAGTAGGATTCTCGGCTCAGCTGATGGAAATAAAACTGCTGAGAATCCATTACTTTTGTGTGTAATTACAGTAATGTACATTAGTAAACAGGTTTCTGATTGAAATGGAGAAGAGGACTGATAGGATTGTGCCAACCTCTGGAAAACTTGTTCCAGAAAATTTCAGGATTCCAGCTGCTGCCCAAAGTTTCATCTGGTCTTGGCTTCTCGACTTGGTTTTGTTCATCTGCAGTTTCTCACTTCTCTTGGACTTTCAGCTTAGCTGAGCCCCGAGTCTGTTGGAGCAAAGGTGCCATAACCCAGCTCAATTTGCAACCGTAAGCTTTATTTTTATTAGCAGTTAGAGATCATAATGAACAAACTTTAAGATGAAACAAGAAAACCAAGGAAGTCTTGCACGAGTGTAATAAGAACAGGAAAACATAAGAAAAGCCAGGTTGAGGCAGACCAAGGTCAAAAGTACCTGGCAGATCCCAAAAACGAGATCTGATTCCCATAGTTCATAAGTCATCCGGCTGCCTTATAACATCTAAAGAACAGATGATTTTATCAAAGCTCTCTTTTCACATCAGAACTAAGAAGCTGAAAGAGTTGAGTTGAACGATCACTTTCCTCTGTGCTATCTCTAGTGCCTGAAAAGAATTCTCTTTTTCCCCCTCTGGAGTTTAGGAAAGAGGGAACTCTGTTTTGTTAACAGATCTAATCTAAAGAGAAAGGGACAGTTATCATGAGGATTTCGGGCTGTGATGTATAGAGAAAGTCAGGTGTGATACTGCAAATAACAAGCTGAAGCTCAGAAAGCTCCTTTTGGATAGAACACTCCAGTAACTGGAGATGGAAATGACCCCATGTGGTTATTCTTCATCCATTGCTACCGATCAAGTCCTTGTTTACAGACAGGCAAGTTTGAGTTTGGTAAAACATCATCGGCATAAACTAGTCCATTGTTTGAGAGATGGGATGTGCTGTTCAGTTTCCAAAGTTAAAATAGTTTTTCAGGCAATGTACATTAAATTAGGTTAGATTAGGTGCTATTGACTCTTGTTTGAGTCCTAGCAACTTGATGAATTGTGGATCTAAAAAGAAATCGATTTTATGCTAATCCAGAAAGGTCCTCCGGCATAATTTATTTATGGATCGCTAATATGCCCCAGAATGCGTTCAACGCGATTTACAATTTAGAAGAGTCTGGCCATATCTAGGGATTACATTACTTCATTAGGGTTCATGACAGAGATATCTTGGTTTGTGTTCGTGAAGGCATATGATTATGGGATATGGTTTGCAGAGAGATTGGCCATGTCTGGTGTTGCAATCAGATTTCTCAATGAAGGAAACCAAAAGTATTTCTTAGAGGTACTTGATGTGTACTTGACTCTATTCTCTACTTCGAGCTCAGAGCAAAAGAAGTAGTGGAGGGCAGGGGCAGAAAACTTTCTATTGCATTCATACTCATAAATGATGATTCTACGAAATTCAGTCAACAAATTCCTTATTCCACCACACTGGGTTGTTCTAAACGTGTCAACTGTGCATTAAATGCGTGACCCACGTCTTTGTGTCGAAAGAAAGATTTGTTTAAAACAGGCTGAACTTTCCCAGCCTGAATGCATTTGTTCATATTGGCTCTTCTGCCCGCGCTCTGCGGGTTGCCTTCTTTTCAGTAACACAATTACTTTACCTTTCCAAGGAGCTGTCAGTGTTGGTAAACTCAAGCAGCTAAACTGCATTACACAGCAATCCGCTTCATCTTCTGAAGTTATTAATAGCTTATTGATCAGACCCCATAGCTGCTGAAAGGAATCTCCCTCCCCATCCTTGTTATCTGAATACTGACTGCTAACCAGACCTTGATCAATACCTATTCAATTGCCTGCAAAAATGGTGAGGCCAGTCACTTAATCTGCTTCAGAATGAAGTGTGCTATTAGGAAGCCAAGATTAACAGCTCAGCCCATTCCTAATCAAAGCCTTGTGCTGGGATGAATAAAGCTGGCATGGAAAGTGTCTCCAGTGTAATGTCAAGTCTAACCTGTAGAGTCCAAGACTTTAGCACCTGCCATGCTCTATGAGTTCTGCTGCCACAAAGGTGTCTCTCAAGTCTCATCTTTTCCTCTTTCACCTGGGACACCTGGTGTCTCTCAAGTCTCACCTGTTGCTCTCCACATCCTGGAAAGAATTTGGTACGCTCTTTCCACTTCCTTGTTACTCTGGCATCTCTCAGAGGGCTTGCAGTGGGTCCCAAGAAACAATTACTTTCAAATGAAATGTAAATTGAAATATTTACCACAAATTTAAGATTCTTTACTTTAGTTGTGGGTCCTCAAATGCTGTCCTCGAAGTCCACAATGAATCACCGCTTCCATTATGTGCAAATCAATCTCATACATATTTATTATGGAAATTCTGAAAACCAGGCTGGGTTGTGGACCTTGAAGACTGGATTTGAGGACCCCTGACATCACTAATGAACCTTCCTGTCAAAATCCAGATTTGTGACTAACGGACTTTCCTGCCAAAATCACCTCAAACCCCCAACCAATTAGATCTGAGAACCCACTATATAAAGACAAACTGCAGCCCTCACAGCATACCCTGAAAAAAGCCAAAATAGAATGACTTACTCAGACACAGCAAAACCCAAACAATTATAATAATCGTGATGCCAGCTGCAGAAGTCTAAGAAAACATTTCACAGACTTGTTCTGTTAGGAGGGTTGATATTGGGGTTATCCTGATTGATAATTAAAATGAACAAATGCTCTGGCAGGGATGGAAGCCTAGATGCAAACACCTAACTCCATATGTTAAACTACGTCCGGGGACAGTGATTGCCAGCCTGGATTTAACTTATGTACCGGTACTTCCCAGCCCTTCTATCCTATCAAACATTGTAGTTCACTCCTTTCCCTCACAGTCTGTTATTCTTTCTTCACTCCATCCCCTTAATGGAAATGTAAGCCACCCAGACATTTATTTGATAGATGGGATATAAACCTTTAATAAACTTGGAAACTTAGATACCCAAAAGCAGTTTCGGGAGGAAAGGATGAAGGCTGGTGCTTCAGCTAGGGTACCTGATACTTTTGAGAGAGGCCTGGAATCCTCTTGTCTTGTGGAAAAGCGGAGATTTAGAGGGGATATGATAGAAACTTATAAGATCATGAAGGATATAGTGAAGGTAGAGAGGGCCAGATTCTTCAGACTGGCGGGGGCAACAAAAACCAGAGGGCACTCAAAAAAATTGAAGGGAGATAAGTTCAGAACAAATGCTAGAAAGTTCTTCTTCACACAGAGGGTGGTGGACACCTGGAATGCGCTTCCAGAGGAGGTGGTAGAGCAGAGTACGACTTTGGGGTTCAAAAGGGGATTGGACGAGTTCCTGAAGGAAAAGGGAGTCCAGGGGTACAACTAGAGGGCTACTATACAGTACAAAAGGCTGTAAAGTAATAGATCACTACAGGTCACTGACCTGGGGGGCAGTCACGGGAGCGGACTGCTGGGCATGATGGACCTATGGTCTGACTCAGCAGAGGCAATGCTTATGTGCTTATGTGTTTCCTGTGTTTTAGGAACATCTTCCATATGTCTGACTTGGGTGCTCTCTCTTTTTCACATCCACCTAGCTACTGCATCAGCTTAACGTCTCGCTGATGGATAAGTGCTTCAGCACTATTGTAGCACTTTTCTTGTAAGGGACATTTAACAAGGTGTCCAGGACCCTTACCTCTTTATCTTTTATGCCAGAGTATAGATTTATAAAATTGTAAAGGTCCCCATCTTCAGAAAAGCAAATTGGAAGAGACCGTTGATTTCAAAGTTGGTCAAAATTTAAACAACCTGCGCTATACAGATGATACAATGCTCATCACCAGCAGCAAAGAAGACGTGTTGTATCTACTGAGAAAAGTCAAAGCTGAAAGTCATGACATGAGATTAGAACTGAACATAAACAAGACGAAGATTATGAACACGGAAAATGATGAAGATTTTGAACTTGAAGGTGATAGAAGTTGTAAAGGATTTCAATCTGCTGGATTCTTTTGTAAACAAAAAAAGCAACTAACAGGGAGGAAATACTCCACAAAGTATCCTCTTGACAAAGTATTCAAAGGCAAGGAAATAACACTCCAAACTTGTCCACGCATTTTCTCAGTGATCAATTACAGATGTGAAAACTGGACACTATTAAAGCAAGACAGAAAGAAGAGTAACTTATTTGAGCTTTGGTGTTGGAGAAAAATTTTATGCATGCTGTGGACCGCCAGAAGAACTAACAAATCAATTCTGGAAGAGATCAAACCGGCTATGTCACTAGAAGGCCAGATGATGAAGTTACAACTGTCTTATTTTGATCATACTGTCAGATCATTGGAGAAGGACATCATGTTTGGAAAGATCAAAGGAACCAGGTGAAAAGGGTGACCTGCAATCACATGGCTGGACATGTTGAAAACAACCATGGGGAAGATGCTGGAGCACTTTACTTGACTAGCACAAAACCAATTTCTTCTTAGATCTGAAACTCATCACTAGAAATCGAGCACTTGATGACATCTAAGAAGAAAAGTCTCCAGTGGCTACAGCTAGGCACAGTTGTGTTTATAAAGATTCTATCTAGTAGCATGACCTTAAAGACATGGTCATAAAGCAAAGTTGGTATTTAGTGCTGTGTGGGAGACTTCAGTTTCATTAATAACAGACTCCTGGGCCAGTCATGGTTTCCATAGTCCAGTTCAGCTGCAACTAGCCAAAAAGTTCAGGTTTGGGGTCTGTTTGAAAATCCACCATCCTCACTCTTGTGAAATCTGTTATAAGAGAAGAACATTATTGATGAGCTTAATCCCATGATGTGCTGGCATGAACCCCCTTCTCCCTGATTAAGCAGGGCCACCTGTCTCTCAGTAACTTCTTCGTAGCTAATGTCATGCTGGAAAATGATAGAAAAGAAACTGCTCTGTCTGCTCTTTTAGGTTACCTACCGTAGAGAAAGATTTTTAGAGTAGGTTATAATGTTTAACCCACAGTGAATCCACTTTTTTGAAACTCCCAGGAGAAGGAGGACGTTGTGTCCCCTGCTGGTCGCTTGAACTGGATTTTGCTTCAAACCTGGGTCCCTGCATTATTTCAGAACTCATATGGGGAAGAAAACCATATTCGTTGTTCAGGAGACAACATAGGGGTTGGTCTTCTCCCCTTCTCTCAAAACGGATGGATACGTTTCCTAATCAATGGATGTTACTCAGCAAGAAAACCCACAAGCAATAACTAGAATGATATTTAATTTTTAAAACAAAATGTACTGTACGTAATTTGCTTAAAATCTACTTTTTTTGCTTAATAGAATATACAAAACTAGTCTTTAAGCCCGTTACATTAACGGGTGCTAGAACATATGTGTGTGTGTCTGTCTTTATTTCTTTCTCTCTCTCTCTCCTTAGCCGCTTTTTTTCTTTCTGCCTTTCTTTTTCCTTGGCTGTCCATCACCACCCCTTGCCTGCTGCCCCTGTCCATTTTCCCTTCCTTTTACCTCCCCTGTGTCCACCACCACCCCTTCACTGCTCTCCTTATGCAGCAGCAGCCCTTCTCCCTTTGTTTTACCCCCCCTGTCCAGCAGCACCTCTTTCCTTCTCCCCCTGTCCAACATTAGTCCTCCGTTCCTTTTCTTCAACCCCCTGTCCATCAGCATCTCTTTCGTTCTCCCCCTGTCCAACGGGTGCTAGAGTAGACGACTGGGTTTTTTTTCCTTTCTCACTCTGTGCTTGGATGCTGTCTGTCATTCTTTCTGTCTGTGTCTCTGTCTTGCGCCCTGCCTGCCTGTATTTCTCCATTGCGCCAAGCCTGCCTATCTCTCTGTGGCCCCCTTCTCTTCCCCGGCATGATTGGTGTGTGCCCCCAGAACACCCTTCCCCCCAAAGCAGCCCCGTTTCCCAATGCCTCTGCCCCCTTTTGTGCCATGCCTGCCTGCTCCGTGGCCCCCTTCTGTTTCCCCCCTATGATTGCTGTCTGGCCCAGCAAACCCCTCACTCCAAAGCAGCCCCCTTCCCTCTCCCCTTGTTGAGCCATGGCTGCCTGTTCTGTGATCCCCTGCCCATGACTGCTATGTGCCCCCAGCACACCCCTTCCCCCAAAGCAGCCCCGTTTCCCAATGCCCCTGCCCCCTTTTGTGCCATGCCTGCCTGCTCCGTGGCCCCCTTCTGTTTCCCCCCTATGATTGCTGTCTGACCCAGCAAACCCCTCACTCCAAAGCAGCCCCCTTCCCTCTCCCCTTGTTGAGCCATGGCTGCCTGTTCTGTGATCCCCTGCCCATGACTGCTATGTGCTCCCAGCACACCCCTACCCCCAAAGCAGCCCCCTTCCCTCTCCCCTTGTTGAGCCATGGCTGCCTGTTCTGTGATCCCCTGCCCATGACTGCTATGTGCCCCCAGCACACCCCTTCCCCCAAAGCAGCCCCGTTTCCCAATGCCCCTGCCCCCTTTTGTGCCATGCCTGCCTGCTCCGTGGCCCCCTTCTGTTTCCCCCCTATGATTGCTGTCTGACCCAGCAAACCCCTCACTCCAAAGCAGCCCCCTTCCCTCTCCCCTTGTTGAGCCATGGCTGCCTGTTCTGTGATCCCCTGCCCATGACTGCTATGTGCTCCCAGCACACCCCTACCCCCAAAGCAGCCCCCTTCCCTCTCCCCTTGTTGAGCCATGGCTGCCTGTTCTGTGATCCCCTGCCCATGACTGCTATGTGCCCCCAGCACACCCCTACCCCCAAAGCAGGGATCGTGAGAGGAGCCACAGTAGCAGTTTTAAACTTTTTTAAAAAATCCAGCTTAGAACTAAGGGAGCCGTTTTCAAAGCCGCCGCCGCGACTCCTCTCATGAGCTGCACTTGGAGCGGCGGCGACGGCGGCATTTGGCCAACCGGCTCCCTCGAAACCCTCCCCCCCCCCCCTTTCCCTTCCCGCGGTCCGTCTGGCTGCGTTGTTCTGAAGCGGGAGGCGGGGCCTCAGCACCGGCTGGGCGACTCGCGCCGCCGGCCCCCAAGAGCTCGAGGCCGGCGGCGGACATGGCTCGCGTTGCCGACTTTGGTGACGTACAACCCGCGCATGCGCACTAAAAAAAACCGCCACATCAGGGAACCCGTTTTTTTTTAGTGCGCATGCGCGGCCTACCATTAGCTAACAAGTGACTTATTTATTGACTGATGTCTTTTGATATTATGTGTACAATTAAAAATTATATGACCTAGATGTACTGATTTTAAAAAATGTCTTCTGCACTATAAAGAAAAGAAAAAACAAGGTTTGATCCAATATTTCAAACAAAGACTGTTTTAGCTCATCATAATAAAACCTTTATATTTAAGTCTTATTTATCTCTGGTTGATGTGGACCGTTCCATCCCCACTTTTTAAAATCTTTGCTGTACTATTGAAACACTCCCAAAACATCAGGTATTTTCATTTTTTAAAAATAGCATGCATTATTCACAAGATAAATATATGATGAAAACCCAAATGACACAGAATTTCAGCAAGCAAAACTTACTGACTTTGTCAAATTATGTATTTAAAAATAGCCTCCCTATTAGGAGAAGAATATGGTACCATTTGGCACCTGTAGTAAAGAAAACATAGAAAGAGGAAATTGAAGGCAGAGAAAGACGTAGACGGCCATTTTCAAAAAGAACATCTAAGTCCGACTTGGACATTTACTATTAAGCATCTAAAGTTGAAAGCACAGAAATGTCAATTTTTGAAAGCCGATGTCCAAAAATATATATACAGTATATATATTTTTTGAAAATTGTCTACTTGGACGTCCAACCCTTAGGACATTTAACTTTATACCTCATTTTCAACCAAAGAAATGTCCAAGTTGAAAACGTACAAATCCAGACCTTTTGGACATCACTGTGATGGCTGGCCACACAGACTTGGTAAAAAAAAAAAAAAAAAAAAATGCACCTTAGAAGGCACAGCTGTGAGCTTCATATAAAGGGTACCAGAAGTACATCGCACCATATACCCCCTATAATTTATGCTGAGCTTTCCAAAACTCCCCCCAAACCTACTAGACCCACCTGTCTACCACCCTAATAGCCTTTATGGTTGCAGATGGCACCTATATGGCATTACAGTCGGATTTTGGTGGGCTCATACTTCACACCATAAATATAGTGGTTACAGTGACTTATGGGCCTGGGTCCTCCTCTCTATGGTTCACCAGGTTACTTAAGACACTTGCATGATGCTCTACTAGGCTTTCTCATACCATAAGAACATAAGAAGTTGCCTCCACTGGGTCAGACCAGAGGTCCATCGCGCCCAGCGGTCCGCTCCCACGGCGGCCCATCAGGTCTGTGACCTGTGAAGTGGTTTCTGACCACTTCTATAACCTACCTCTAGTTCTATCTGTACCCCTCAATCCCCTTATCCTCCAGGAACCTATCCAAACCTTCCTTGAACCCCTGTAGTGTGCTCTGGCCTATCACACCTTCCGGAAGCGCGTTCCATGTGTCCACCACCCTCTGGGTAAAAAAGAACTTCCTAGCATTTGTTCTAAACCTGTCCCCTTTCAATTTCTCCGAGTGACCCCTAGTACTTGTGGTTCCCCACCAAGTGCAGCTGTTCTAGAGATTGGTATGTTCTCTTTCATTCAGATTTTTTAGGGGTGGGAGGGGGTTAGTAAGCAGTGGAGTCCCTCGTTACAACCATTGCTGGCATTTTTAAGACACTATTTGGTTGGTGACTGAGCACTATATATGATTTAGCACTTTTTCAGCACATTTTAGTAGTGACATTCGTATTGAATGTTTTCTTCAGTCCTCTGATGTTTTAGACCTTTTTTGATATACATATGAAGAATTACACTTGTGGAGAGATTTTTTGGAATTGCGCATTTTAACACAAGTAATTGCAGAGTTGCTCCTCATATTTGTTATGTGAGGAGGGGGTCATACCTTAATGTATCTAGTGGTCATCTGGTTTTAGACACTTCTAAAACAGGTTTAGCTCTGAATGTCTAAGTTCCGTCTAGGACTTTTTGAGAAAGGCTTGATTATCGTCACAAGATGTCCAAGTTAAGCATGCCCAAAACACGCTCATAACACGCCCCCTGGATCTCTGGATGCACAGCAGATGAAATGTCTCACTAGATGTCCAGGAAAATGGTTTTGATTATTGGCACTTTGACATTCTGGCAATTAGGACGTCCAAGTGCCGACTTAGGCATTTTTTTGTACATTTAAGTTTTTAAATTGAGCCCTCAAATGCTTATCCATGCCCTGCACTATCCCTTCCTCTGTCTTAGAAGTCCAACGTACTGGTTTGTTGCCATCTCTGTCATGCAGAAGGAAGACCTGATGGCATCATTGCCACGGGTAAGACACAGTTTCTTTTGGTACTTCAATGTGCTTCTCATTACTGTTCTTCCCCCCCCCCCTCCACCCCCAACACACACACACACACACACCAAGTTTGGTTTCTTAAAATGACAGGTTTGCCAGCATTGCTTTCGTTGTTTTGTAACATGGTAGCAGACGGCAGATAAAGACCAGCATGGACCCTGTCTGCCCAGCAAGGTAACTAGAGGCCATGCCTGCTGCTCTGTGCAAAACATGCAGGTCAGCTCCATGGTACAGGAGGAGAGTCTCTTTCAACTGAAAGGAAGCTCTGGAATGAGGGGACATAGGATGAAGCTGAAAGGGGACATGAGTATTCTAAGGAAATTTTTCATGTCCTCCCGATGCAGCTGGTGAACACAAGGGCTATATCCAAATTCAAGAAAGCTTGCGACAAGCACGCAGGATCTCTAAGGGAGAAGAGAGGCTGGTGGAGATTAGAAGATGATGTGGATGGGCAGTGGAGAGGCCATATGGCCTTTACTTGTTTTCTATATGTCTATTTCATAGTATAAAGAACGCATGTGAGATGTTCCATAGGACACCATTTTAAGTCCATATTATAAACACACGGGAGGCTGCCTGGGGTCTCCAGCATCGAGTATCTGGGGCAAAGGTCAAGGGCTGGCACTTAGCCAGACAAACCAATTTTCAGAGACTGGCCGGCTCACGTTAATGGCTAACGATAGACAAGCCTTTTGGACGTGCCATAGTTGGCCAGCCAAGGAAAGTCAGCGGTGACTGGCTATATCTCACAACATAGCTAGTCACTGGGCTAGCTGGCAAACCAGATATTCAGCAGGAGATAGCGAGTTATCTCTCATTGAATATCGGTGGCTAGCCGGCTGTTCCCACTAGATATCTGCCTTGTAGGAAATACGCTTCCGGATCCTCTGTAGTGTTAATGCTCAGGGCACATGCTTACGCCTGCTGTGCGTGGACTGAATATGCTAGAAAATACATGGGCACATTGTAACTTCAGCCAGTCATGCCCGCAGGAATGAATACATGTGGCACATACAGAAGCAGACGCTGTCTTCTCACTACAAGTACGACATTATCATGGGACACTTATAAAGAGGCTGCAAAAAAGAACCCAAAATACAAATATGAATATACAAAACACAATTAGCAACAAACTTTTGATCACCTGGTAAGAGTATACCAAAATAAAAGGCTTGAAGAGATACTAAAAGAGGTATCAGATAATAATGAGAGGACATCACTAATATGAGCAAGATTTAACCCCAGGCAAGATCTCATACATGAAAAGCACCAGACACGAGGTTTAAATAAAACCTGCCCCATACATCATTATGTCCGGTCCCACGGCAACAAGAGGACATCCGCTCAAACTCAAGGGTGGGAGACTTCATGGCGACATCAGGAAGTACTTCTTCACCGAAAGGGTGGTTGATCGTTGGAATGGTCTTCCACGTCAGGTAGTCGAAGCCAGCAACGTGCTCGACTTCAAGAGACGATGGGATAAACATGTGGGTTCACTCCAGGAAAATGCTTAGGGGAGGGTTCTTTTTAAGGGGAGGGATCTTTGAGTGGGCAGACTTGTTGGGCCGTCAGCCCTTTTCTGCCGTCATACTCTATGTATGTATTCTATGTATATATGCAAAAAGCCATAAACCACAGGCATTAAATCAAACCAGGTGAAACAAAGGATTAAAAATGTTTTAATCTCCCGGTATCAAAATTCATCAAAACTTCCTCTGAGATTCATCCAAAGATTATATAGAAACCATTAAAGTGCAATTTGCTAATGGTAAAAGAGTCATTGAGAAATTGTAAGTACCGTACTTAGCTAAATCTCATCAAGATTTGTATCACCACTCAACAGAGCCCCGTTTCGGTATCTTTGTCAGGAGTGGAGATTAAAGTGCTGGTAAGATGAGATGCAGAACAAACTAGTCCATTTTAGAGCCACAGACAACATAAATCCTGAATGCATGATCCATCCAAAGCTTGGCAAAATCAAACTAAAGCTCTTCAAGCCTTTTCTTTTGGCATACTCCCACCAGGTGATAAAAAGTTTGTTGCCAATTCACACTTATAAAGAGCCATTTCTGCTGCCTTTACACATGTATGTCTCTGGATTTCATCAAGCTAATGTGGCTTTCTCTTTTTCTAGGCTTCCTGAAGTTCGGATATCAGACAACGGGCCCTATGAATGCCATGTGGGCATTTATGACAGAGCAACTCGTGAGAAAGTGGTCTTGTCTTCCGACAATGTTTTTCTCAACGTGATGTGTGCGTATGAGGTCTTTTCATTTCTAACTACGTATGGTTTTAAAAAATGTTCTACTGGACAAGGCCAAAGGAATTTGAGGGTCTTAAAAAGGCCTTGATGTGGAATATTTTACTCAGACAGGTATTCTCCAAGTAAAATGCATCCCTAACTTATCCAAACTAGATAATTTGTGCTGTTTTGCATGGATGCTGCAATGACTATATTTTTGGTTCATTTTTTAAGGAAAACCACTGTTTTTCATTGTTTATTTTTATTTTTTCCAAAGCTTGGCTTCTGTTTATAATCCAAGGTTAAGTGTCAAACTCAGAGTCCAAATGATAGGAGATAAAAGTCAAAAGAAAAGTAGTGTATGGAGCAAAAGAAAAATGAAAGCAGAGAAACTAATCCTACTCCAAACATAAGAGCTTCAGTCCTAGCTCAACCAGCGCAAATTAATGCTTTCCATTGTTTATAATGAGATGTTTGTAACCTTAGAAAGTATGGTAGAGAATTATACAGTAGTGGGCCAGGCCTTGAACGAGTCTATATGTGATGGAAGAGGGACAGTAAAGGCTAGATTCTGCAAATGGTGCGGTTATCGGGCAATGCCTCCAAACATGACACCATTTGCAGAATCGCGGCTATGTGAAATGTAGGTGCTGGAAATATCGACCTTTCGTGAGAATCGTATCTATGTTTTTCCAGCACCTACTTGCTATCAGGCATAGCTGAGATATGGAGGTACGTACATACACTTCAGAAAGTTATTCAAGTCGTCTCTATTTGTACGATTTTTAGAAAATTAATAAGGGGTTTATGATTATTCTTTAGGTCGCTGGGATGTCCAGTTTCTTACTCTTTGTGAACTGCATCGATCCGTGAGGTTTTGCGGTCTAGAAATGAAATGTAATGTCATGTAAGGAGGTACCTAAGGCCACTTCCAGCGTTAAGCATGACTTAGGTGCTTGTAGAGCATCATCTAAAAATCTAGGCCTAGCAGTCATGGTTGCCCGTTGCTTTGGCTGACTTGTCACCAGTGAAACTCTTATCTTGTTCTTGGGAATTGAACCTTTATCGGTGAAATGAATGAACATCTGTTCTATCTGCCTGGTATCTGAACTTTCACATAACAAGAAGCAGATGACTTGTTTTTTTCTGTATAACCGAGATGTAACATCCTCATATTCTGGGAACATGGACCATCCTGTGACTGTTCTCTATGTGTATGAAAGGTAAACATTGGGTGTGAATGTTGCTATAAAGGGAGGCCCTTTAATGAGGCTCATTGTAGCTCATCTGCAGAACAATCAATCAGCTCTTCTATGATACAACGCGAAAAACCATTTACTCGGTAGTTGCGCCCACACTTTGGAACGCCTTTCCCCTAACACTACGGCAAGAAACTAGTTTCAACAACTTTAAAATCAATCTTAAAACTTTTCTTTTCAAGACTCTTATATGATCTACGATCGATAATGAAAAAAAAAAAAAGCGAAGACTCCAGTTCCAGACCATCCCTCTTCCGTTAATTTTTTTTTCCTGCACCTTTTCCTTTTATTTTTATTATTGTACTCTTTCCCTTTTTCCTTTTGTTTCAATCCTTTTTGTCCTAATAGTCACTATTAGTTTGTCTATTCCCCAGGTTTTTAATGAATTTTTAATACTGTAAACCGCTTTGGTATGTATAAGCGGTCTATCAAATCAGAATCAACTTGAAACTTGCCCAGAGGCCTTTCCCATTGCAAAGCTCCCAGCCTGACTATAAAGGGCTACCCAGTTTGTGAGAGGCTAGAGGACGCGGGCAGAGGCCCCCATGGTGATGTATTTTTCATTTTTTTTCTCTCTGTAAATAAATACTAAACTTATTTTTAAAAAGAAACTAGTGTGTGATTTCTATTGTACAAATTGTTTTGTATTGGCTTGTTGTAACAATTACAGCTGGGCAAAACAATTCTGTAAGGCACCTCCTTAGATGGGATAATGACACCGGTTTGGGAGGCGTCCTTAGGCATTTTAATTGGCTTTTAATCGCCGCAGTCAATTACTAGACCAATTAAAACAATTAAGTTAGGAAGCATTAGGATGCCTACTGCAGCTTAACTTAACTATCTCCTTTGGAATGTAAGGGACAAGCGCGTACATAGCAGCAGAAACCACGTAACTTCCCACTCTGCCTCTGTTCCTCTCCAGGACACCCAAACGCTACCAGAGTAGTATCAGGGCATTCAGCCATACAGCTGGAAATCTGAGTATAACCCCAGTGAGCTGCAATAATCTGGATAAGAGTCACTGAATATTGAGGCCTCAATTTCTGTCCAAGATTCATTCTAATAAAGAGTTTGGGGAATCTTACATTGCACATGACATATAACTGGTAGCCACAAAGCTCCATCCTAACGGTGTCGCTTGACTGCAGCTCTTCCTGTCTAGGGTTACCCGAATCACAACCCATTCAGCCCCCAGCCCCGCCTGGTCAACCTGGTCACATGTGCTGGTGTGATACGATGATGTCACATGAATGCGCACCTGTGCATGCACAGATTCCGTCCCGACGTCGCTGGAAGCTTTTTAAAACCCGGGGAAATCCGAACATTTGGTAACCCTCTTCCTGTCGGTGTTTTAGCTGGAGAAGAAGCGGACACTGGTTTGCTTTCAGTGGGAGACTCCCATCTCCTGTTGTGGAGCCCAGAACTCCCGCTCAGCAGCTGCCCCCCAACTCCTGTGATGTCATCTACTGCTGAAAGCCCAATCTCTCAGGACTGGCACCGCAGCAGTAGGAGATGTTTTATTAAGGTATGTCCTGGCTTGTTGCTGGTGCTGTCAAGCTGAGGTGTGTCGGGGGCCTGGTTTAAGATCTCCCCTCTGTTTGTGCAGTATTTCTGATCCCAGGTAGGCATAGAACTCAGCAGAACGTTTCCTTAAGCAGTAATGAAAGCAAAAGTACCCTTTAGGCTAAATTTGCTAGCACTGATTTCAGGTTTCAGACCTCAGGTGCTTTGATCATTTACATCTTTATTACTTGATTCTATTCTGTGTCGTATTTGATCGGAGAAGTAAGTAGAATCTCTTCCTCCTAATTCTACAACCAGCACAGCCCAGACTTCATCCATATTAAATCAAGGGTTCACAGACCTCCTTCTTCTGCTCAATTATTCTCTTCATTTGCACCCGTTTCACGTTCGGAACAGTCCCGCTCCTGAAGTCCAATGTTCACTCTCTGATTGGATGTTTTGTTCTGGCTCCACCTGCAGCTGGCGTAGCTGAATGATATAATAAAATCCAGGCTTTGTACCAGGTTTTGCTACTTTTTGCCACAGATTGCACTCCCCTTTTCCCCCTGTGAATTCTGTTTTTGCAACGCTCTGGGGATTCGATGGCAAATTAAGACATAAAGTTTCAATTGCATTTAACTCTAAATCTTGAATCAGTTACACAGTGAGTGGAAAGCAAGAAAGAAGCCTCCGTAGTATGCTGGTCACCACGGAGAAAGCAACATTTTGTAGGGTTGTGGGCTAAACTAGCAGTGGAACAGATGTTGGCCAACATCAGAAATTCGGCACTAACACACAGCTGGCCTAGAGCAGCAGGGTGAGCAGGACGTTCATTTCCCTGGCATGTGTCTTGCTTTGGGTCTGTCCTTTCGTTATTGTTTTTCAGTGAGAGAAGAAAATTGATGCTGTTTTCTGTACAGGGTCAGCGAGCAGGGACAGGTGTCAAAAGGAAACCAGGAAGCAAATTGAATATGTACCTTTGTTATTAGGGACGGGGACAAAAGGATCCAGAGCCTTTTGTCCTCCATCTCCTCTGCTGTTGTCTCTGATTGTCCACAGGTGGCAGAGTAATCTTCTTCTGTTGTCGTTGTGCCATTTTCATTAAATAGATATTATGAGACAAAATCACTGACTGCTACAGGGGCATTGATAAGGGACAGCGGAAATGGCATTTACACAGATAGAGTTGAAGAAAAAGCCCAATTGTTAATTATTTATACGAATTAATTTCTGCCTTTTCAGGAAAACATAGAAACATGATGGCAGGTAAAGAACAAATGGCCCATCCAGTCTGCCCATCCACAGCATCCACTGTCTCCTCCTCTCCCAATTGGCTAATTTGCATCTCCTCTTCCTATAGGCTAAGGCTTTTTACATCTGCATTGTGAGGTCATAGAACTTTATGGTTATAGAAACATGATGACAGATAAAGGCCAAATGGCCCATCCAGTCTGCCCATCCGCAGCATCCACTGTCTCCTCCTCTCCCTATTGGCTAAGGCTCTTAAACATTTGCATCTCCTCTTCCTATAGGCTAAGGCTCTTTATGGTTATAGAAACATGATGGCAGATAAAGGCTAAGTGACCCATCCGCAGCATCCACTATCTCCTCCTTTCCCTATTGGCTAAGGCTCTTAACATTTGCATCTCCTCTTCCTATAGGCTAAGGCTTTTTACACCTGCATTGTGAGGTCATAGAGCTTGAACATGACGACAGATAAAGGCCAAATGGCCCATCCAGTCTGCCCATCTGCAGAATCTACTATCTCCTCCTCTCCCTAAGAAATCCCACGTGCCTGTCTCATGCGTTCTTGAATTCAGACACCTCTTCCGGGAGACTATTCCATGCATCAACCACCCTTTCTGTAAAAAAGTATTTCCTTAGATTACTCCTGAGCCTATCACCTCTTAACTTTATCCTATGCCCTCTCATTCCAGAGCTTTCTTTCAATTGAAAGATACTCGCTTCTGTCATATCTTCCCCTCTCCCGAATCTGTCCCTGTCTACTCTTTCTATGCCCTTCATGATCTTGAAGGTTTCTATCATGTCTCCTCTAAGTCGCCGCTTTTCCAGGGAGAAAAGCCCCAGCTTTTTCAGTCTGTCAGTATATGAGAGGTCCCCCATACCCTTTATTAGCTTAGTTGCTCTTCTCTGGACTCTCTCAAGTACCGCCATGTCCTTCTTGAGGTACGGCGACCAGTACTGGACACAGTACTCCAGGTGCGGGCGCATACAATCACACTCAAGTCCCGCTCTTCTGTCGTGCACATAAGCTCTTCACTCCCTAATCTGTACCGTTCCCTCGGGTTTTTGCAGCTCAAATGTATGCCCTTGCATTTCTTAGCATTAAATTTTAGCTGCCAAATTTCAGACCATTCCTCAAGCTTCACTAGGTCCAGGGGCGGAGTGATGAAGGTTGGCGCTCGGGATGGTTGTACCCAGCATCACGGTGCCATGCGTCTCCCACTCTACTCCAATTGAGCACCACCCAGTGTACCTCTTGAAATGTTTGCCAGTGCCAGCACCATTTTCCACCTGCTGCTCGCTTCATTCTTGGCACCTTTCTGAAGTCACATCCTGGTGCCGTGAGCAGGAAGTGACATCAGAAGGGAGCCAAGATCAGTGTGAGCATCAAGTGGAAGGTTTATTTATTTATTTAAAAACTTAAACCCTGCTTAAACCTAAGCAGTTCACAAAGTACAGAATGCTGCGGCTAGATTGATAATAGGAATGTCAAGATGTGGCCACATTACACCATTGCGTTGGTTGCCAGTTGTATTTAGAATCCAATACAAAGCAATTATGATTTGTCACCAATTTTTATATGGCAGAATCCCGGAATTTTTTAAGAGCAAGATGTCTAGTTATCAACCAACAAGATCATTACGTTCCAAACATTCTGCATTGTTGAAAGCAAATGTTAACCCAAAATATGCTGAAACCAATACAAAGACCTTTTCATGTGCAGGAGTAAAATTATGGAATACCCTTGTAGGGCAAATTCAAAAATGCAGTGATAGGAGTTCTTTTAGAAAATTGCTAAAAACACAATTATTTGTGGATGCATTTCTCTGAATTCTGATCTTTCTGTTGTGAGAACTGAATTCTTCTGTTTCTACTTGTCTTAATTGGTTTTAAGATTTTATGCATGTAACCATTTTGTAAACCGCTTTGATATAAAATAAATACATGCGTAATCATAAATAACAAATTTTTTAAAAAACTTTTGAGAAAAAGCCTCCGTAAATAAAGTTGTATTCAACACCCCTTTGAATTTCTGAATGTCTACAAGCAGCTGAAATGGTCCAGCCAAATTATTCCATAAAAGCTCTTGTGCCGGCGATCATTTCAAGAGGTATGCAGGAGGGGGGGAGGTGATGCCCCCCCAAAAAACAGCACCTGGGGCAGTCTGCCCTCCATTACTATGCCACTGAGTAGGTCCTTCATGATGTTATCCACAGCAGAGAAATCAAAGGCCCGAATTCTGTAAATAGGGCCTTACGCGGCTGGCACAATCAGGCTTAGACGCTGTTGGCAGAATTGTGGCTACCAGAACCTAAGAAAAAACTTAGGTTTCAGAAATCTAGGCCAGGATTTTAACCGCCTACATTTCTGGTGCCTAAGTTTTACAGACAATTTGGGCATAGCTGCGCTTAAGGGCATCTCCGCCCCAACCCTTAGGGGCCTCTAGATGGGTTTTTAACAATGCGGTCAATTATCGTGCTGATTAAAGCCAATTAAAGTGGCACCTAATGCTGCAACATTTAAAGAATATGGCCCTCAGCGTCTGTCAAAAGAATAATAGTCACCGGGATGAAATAGGGACACTGGGAAGCAAAGGGTTCTTTGGAGCAGGTCATAAAGAAATGTGCAAATTTGTGACATTTGGCAATAGACATGTCATAGGAGAATGAGCAGGAAGACGAGAACTGGGTCAAATTGGACATTAGCTTAAAAATTGTCTTAGCTGATTTGATGAGTCAGATACTATCTACCCAAAGCAATAAGCCTGTTTATGAGGCTTTCTCGCCAAGGGATAGTCTAAATTGCTCACCCTGTTACTCCTCTTACACAGCCAGAAATGTCAAACAAGTTGCAGGGGAGACTTTTTACTGGATTAATAAGAAGAACCTAAGAATAGCCTTACAGGGTCAGACCAATGGTCCATTTAACCCAGTATCCCGTCTTCACGGAGGCCAGTCCAAATCTCAAGTACCTGCAAAAGCCCAAATACCAGGGCAAGCAGTGGCTTCTCCCAAGTCTGTCTCAACAGCAGCTTAAGGACTTTTCCTCCAGGAACATGTAACAGAACAATATGCTTGTATACTGCAGCTACCTCTCAGTTTTGTGCAGTTTACAGAGTAAAGATAGTGGATAAATCCAAATCTTTTTAAAAACCAGCTACATTAACTGCTTTTACCACAATCTCTAGCAATGCATTCTAGAGCTTAACTATTCTTTCCTCCTATTGGTTTTAAAAATATTACTCTGCAACTTCATCGAGGGTCCCCTAGTCTTTGTAAGCACCGAGTCCAGAATAGATCTGTCCCATATGGTTCCATTACTAACTGCTGGAACGATTTTTCCCAGATCTCTCTGCTTCTATCCAATCTATGTCAGGCATATTAAAATCACCTTCCCTTTTCCTAGCTATCTTGTGAATGTCCATTTCTTCCAACTGTGAAGGAGGCCTGTAATGTATATCACATCAATGTAAATACATTTTCCATTTGCTCAGTGCTTCTTCTTTACCCCCTGTATCTTGCAATTCTGTCACTTTAATAACGCCACCCCTCCACCCTTTTTACCTACCCTTTTCCTCCTGAGTTGATTATAGCCAGGTATAACTACCTCCCAATCATGGTCTCTGTGGCTTCCACTAAGTCCAAGTCAGCTTCAACAATTAGACCTTCTAGATCTGGAACGTTGAAACCCATAATATGGGCATTGGTATACAACGCTTTCTAGCTATCACCCATTTGTCTCATGGCCATATCAGGTTGCAGTATGAATAAATTTTGATTGATTTGCATGTTGTTATCAATATTAATGTTGAAAAGTATTATAGATAAGGCTGAGCCCTGAGGAACCTCAAAAGGCATATCAAACCATGCCAACTACCAATTTCCCTGGACCATTTTACATTTCTTGGAAGATAAAAAAACAGCCAAACCATTTTAATACAGAACCATCTATTCCTATTGATTTTAATGTCTGCAATAAAATCTCATGAGCCAAGCCATCAAAAACTAAAACCTTTGTCAAAACTTGATCTTATTATATCGGTGACCGGAAGCAACAGAAATTCTGTGTCATAATTGAAAGCCAAATTGGCATTTATCCAAGTGTCATTCAGATTAATAAAATCCAGAAGTTGATTGTAAACTAATTTTTCAATCACTGGCCATAAAAGTAATTTAGAAATTGGTCACAGGGAAGCAGGGTTAGCAATGGTCCTGTATAAGACTTTGGTGAGACCTCATTTGGAATATGGTGTACAATTCTGGAGGCTGCACCTTCAAAAAGATATGAAAAGGTTGGGATCGGTCAAGAGGAAGGCTACTGGTGCGTAGTCTTCGTCATAAGGCATATGGGGACAGACTTAAAGATGTCAATATGTATACTTTGGGAAAAGGCGGGAGAGGGGAGTTATTACATTACATTAGTGATTTCTATTCCGCCATTACCTTGCAGTTCAAGGCGGATTACATAAGGAGTTATTTGGACATTTAGGAATACATAAGGAGTTATCTGGACATTTCCCGTGGTATTATGGAGTGGAACGTGTTGCTATTGGGGATTGAGATGATTCTTGCTGTGTTAGTTTGTCTTTAAGGATTTCTTGAATAGCAGGATTTTTGTTTCTTTTCTGAAGGTTTTGTAGTCTGGGGTCGTGATCAGTAAATTGGAGAACTGGTGGTCTAGTTTTGCTGCTTGAGTGGCCAGGAGGCCATCGTACCTCATTCTCACTCGCTAGGAGCGTGTCACACTCGGTTGAAGGCTGTCTCAATCTCACACTCTTTGAGATCCATCTCACTCATTAGGAGAGTGTCACACTCGGATGGAGGCTGACTCACTCTCACTTTATAAGCCCTTTCTATGTCTCATCATACCTTGGTACCAGTGCTGTGTATGGAGTATGCAGATGAGGAGGCAGATACATGAAACTTAAACTAAAAATATTGAAATTAGTTTCATGATTCATTCTGTACATTTTTCTTGTCTGGCAAGGATTAAAACATCTGTTAATTTATGGTAACATGGGTACATGATGCATTTGTGTAATCCAGTTATCTATTTGCTTAATTCTAGAGTGCTATGTCTATTTATTTTTTTTTTTTTGCTTCTTGAAGATGGTTGTTTGTCAGGCCAGGGAGTCCAGTGATCAGAGCTGCCGAGACCCTCTGCCCTGACGTTACTGAGCAAGGATTTCCTTGCTTGAAGCCCCTGTAGAGCTGTGTCATTTGCAAGTAATAATTGAGAATTACTGACGATAATGACTTTTATATTCTTACAAAAGAAATCTCTCTTAGGGTCTGTCTAAAGAATCTCTGATTGACAGAAAAAAAGCAAACTGTGACATTTCGCACTTGTAGTTTGTTAATTTCCAGGCTGGGAAGACAGAGTCGCTGACAGTCATGTAGGAAGTAAGCCCAGAAACTTCCTGAGGGGTTTTTAGGTCTATGGTACAGGTCCTCATGCTAAAAGTTTAGTCTAAAAATAAATACAAAGAGGATTGGGAACCACATTCAAAGCACTTTACATACAGGTACATCAAGCATTTCTCCCTGTCCTGGAGGGCTCACAATCTATCTTTCAGTGTCTGACGGATTGGAGTAGTTGGGGGCGGATGACACCCCTTGCAAACTGTTTGAGTCTGGGGTTAATGGATATTGCTTTCTTATTACATTAATGGAGTTCTTATTTCCTCTTAGCAGGAGAGTGTGGCGTAGTGGTTAAAGCTACAACCTCAGTACCCTGAGGTTGTGGGTTCAAATCCCATTCTGATCCTTGTGACCCTGGGCAAGTCACTTAATCCTCCCCCATTGCCCCAGGTACATTAGATAGATTGTGAGCCCACCGGGACAGACAGGGAAAAATGCTTCAGTACCTGAATAAATTCATGTAAACTGTTCGGAGTTCCCCTGGGAGAACGGTAGAGAACATGGAACAAATAAATATACCACAATACAAGCAGAAAGAATGTCAAAGCAAATTTGAGGGGGAAGGAGTTACAGATGGGGAAAACCAAAAACACAAAAACAATACTCTGGGACGGGACATACAAGGGGTAAACCTAAGAGATTAAAAAAAGGATGTTACAATATTTCTGATGGGGAGAAGGAAGAGAAAACACTTCAAGTGAGCAACTGAATAGGAGAAAGGAAGTCAGAGCTAAAAAGACAAGAATAAACCATGGTCCGTATGACAATTCTTATGTTCTTAAAAGAGATTGACTTCGCTCTCCATGCTCTCCATCCATCTCTATCCAACATTTCTGTTTCTTTCCCACTGTCTACCATCTCTCTCTCTCTTTTCCTGCCTCATCAAACCTCTCTGTTCCCCTCCATGCAACGTCTCTCCCTTCCTCCCCTCCTTCAGTATGTGCAACATTTCTTTCTCTCTCTCCTAGCACCATCTCTCCCTGCCCTCCACCCTATGTCCAATATTTCTTCCTCTCTCTTCTCCATGCAAGTCTCCTTCCCCTCCACCATATCTAGGATTTCTCCCTCTTACCCAGGGGTCTCAAAGTCCCTCCTTGAGGGCCGCAATCCAGTCAGGTTTTCAGGATTTTCCCAATGAATATGCATGAGATCTATGTGCATGCACTGCTTTCAATGCATATTCATTGGGGAAATCCTGAAAATTTGACTGGATTGCGGCCCTCAAGGAGGGACTTTGAGATCCCTGCTCTTACCACTTTCTCCCTCTTTGTTGCATTCCCTTCCTCTCCTCCATCCCATGTCCAACAATTCTTCCTCTCTCTCCCCTGTGCACAGCCTTCCATCCCTCCCTCCTATCTCCATGCATCACCTCCAGACTTGACTGACCCCCCTCCATTCCATTGTGAGATTTTTTTGCGGCCTGCTCTGCCAAGGATTCTCTCTGCCGCATCATCAGCAATGTCATCAGTGACACGGCAGAGGGAAGGCCCCGGCAGGCTGTAAGAAGCCTGTTCAGAGCGTTCTCTTATTGTCAGCAGCCTTAACTTGCTGTTCTGCCGGCATCGGGCCTTCCTCCTGCTTCCGCGAAAGCAGGACCTGGCAGAGATAAAGGCCCGATGCTGGCAGAGCAGTGAAGTTCCCTGACCATGACACTGACGGCGACCCTGGGAGCACCCCCTTATGGTCTGTACTTGGGCAGACCGTCCCCTCCCCCACCCTCCCTTTAATTATGCCACATTCTGAAGTTAGATTCGTTCTGTATTTTCAGTTTTTCCTCTTTTTAATGATACAGTTGCTGAAAATGTGAACACTTGTAAGGACGGACTCATGTGTAGTCAGATAGTCTATAGAATTCCAAATCATTCATGTCTTTCTATCATTGATCGCTCTAACAAAAATATCAAACTGTGCCAGTCACAGTTATCAAGTGTCAAAGCAAAGGTGATCATGAATGCCCTTGAAAAATACCTCTTCAAATATACATTTCACCCAATTCTTTAGTATTTGGGGAATCAACGCCTGCGCCGACCGCTAACGCGTCCATAGGATAACATGTATTAGCGTTTAGCACGTGGTAATATTTAGCGCCCGCTAAAAAGCATAGCGCATTTATGTAAAAGAAGGGGTTAGTGTTAGACTTTGTATTCCTAATTTCAAGCACTGTACGATCAGTTTTGTGGTAAAAGAAAGAAAGTTTTTCTGAAATCAATCCAATTTTTCAGGATTATCTTGTCAATAAGTCTTTGATTCTTAGTTTCTTGTGAATTTCTGCACTTTCCCTTTTGCTCCACTGGGAATTTGTTTTTCAGGAATAAAAAATGGACTTGGCTAAAACCTTAATAAGTGGTTAGAATGTGGTTGGTCAGTAACTGTCAGAAGTATCTTCGCTTTCCATATCTTCCTTCTCTTGTCATCGGTTCCTCCACAGATGCTCCATTCGGTAACACATGTAGATTGGTCAAGTACTTGAGCCAGGAACCTGCAATTCATGCTTTCCAGATGTTGACCCATTTTGCATTTCTTTCACATGATATTTAACCATTTCAGTTGTGTTCTTCTTATTTGGCTATTTTTTCTATTCAGACTGCTTTTTTATTGCACTTTGAAGGGTTCTCCCCTAATTTATTTCCAAGAATCTAGTGTTTTCTCTTTGTTAGGGCTCAAATTGGATGCGGTATCTCCATAATTCCAATCAGTTCTCCTGTGGAATTTATGTTCATTTCATACAAATTGATCATTTTACCTATATAGTGTTCAATTCAGGCATTTTGGTTTATGATATTGCGGCCACAGTAATCCTTAGCATGTCCTGCTGCTCTGCTGTGCTGATGGATGAAAGCTATGTCAATCTGTCATACAGGCTGGAGAATACGGGGGGGATTTCACATCTTTGGGTTGTGGGAGGGGATTAGTAGCCATCTGGTCAGTTTGGGCATCTTTTTAGCATTTAGACGCTTTTAAAACAGGTCTAGCTCCAAATCTCAAAAAAAAAAAAAAAAAAAAAGCCCTGGACATTTAAAAAAGTTAAATTATCCCTGCTGAGCATCCAAGTCCTACGCCCACCCTAAGCCCATCCAAAACACGTCTCTAACACGCCCCCTTAAGATTTAAATGCACAGGAGACAAAACGACCAGAAAGACATCTAGAAAGTCTGTTTTGAGAAGGACCACTTGGACGTTTTGACTAGCAAGATGTCCATGTGCTGGTTTATGCTGTATTTTGTATGTCTTTTTTTAAAAAATGAGCCCCCTAATGTCTGTTCTTGCCCCCACCCCATTCCCATGATCCTAAAGGTCCCCTCTAAGGGGTCATTTCTTCATTACATATGGTCCACGTGACATCTCTTAGAGAGAGAGAGTGATGTGTCAAAGAGAGTTCCAGCGGTGCTGCCTAGAGCCTCCCCCAAATCCCACTTCGCTTCCTCAGCTGCTCATCAGTTTGTATAATGAAGTGTGAACAGGCAGAGAGGTTTAACCTCCCATGTGTAATTCCACAAGGAATTCTTGCTGTAAGTATAGCAGCCATCAGGCTGTTCGTTAGCAGCGTATCACATTTTGTAATTAAGCCTATTATATCCCTTTGTAGTTCTTTGTTAATTTCCTTTCACACTGAGAAAGAATTAGTTTGTTCTATTAATGGGACATTGGAGTGCATTGGATTCCCTTTTTGCATGCTGGTTTTGGCCAGTGTTGGTTTGCCAGCAGAAGCCCTTTCTACTGTAACTAGTTGAGGTTAGCTTGGGGTCAGTCATCGTGGGAAAAGTACAGAAAGCTCACAGAGAGAAGGGGTGTGAGGTAGGAGAGCAGGCCCAGTCTGGAATCGGTGCCTCTTCTGTGGCCCATTCGGAACCAGACATCTTTACTGCAACTCGCTATGCTCAGGTCTTCCACTCAGCCATCTCTCTCCCCTTCAATCCATTCAAAATTCAGCTGCACGACTCAGCTACATATTCCTCTACCTCACCTTTAATTTTCACAATGCCAGTTTCGTACTTTCTCCTATCACTAAAATGTCTTAGAAAAAAAAATTATTGTCCCCCTTCCCCCTCCATTTTACTGTATTGGCTATTTTTTTTCTTCCATTAGCATCTTGACTTTCCTGACTACTGTACCAATTTCTCTTAGCTTTTCCAGATATTGTTGCCTATCTTACTCTTTCTGCGATATTGTATCGTTTTTGAAGTCTAATCTATTTTCCTTACCTTTTCAGCTATGACTTTTTGAGAATCAAAATGACCTTTCTTTCTTCTTATATTTTTATTTACTTTCCTTACAAGAAGGTTTGTTGCCCTTAAAATAGCTCTTTTCAGTTTTGCCCACTGCTTTTATTTTTCTCCTAGATCAGGGGTCGGCTCAAGAACCACATGTGGCTCTTTGATCACTTGACGGTGGCTCTTCTCTTGCGGGGATCCCATGGTGTATACCTGTCCCCTGGCGGCCTCCTCCTCTTTCCTTCACAAAGTCACAGACAGTGGTTCCAACACACTGCTTGCAGCTGATTCAGAAGACTTCCCTCTGACATCAGAGGAAAGCCTTCTGGATCAGCCTCAGGCATTGGAAAAGGTTGCTGATCCCTTCCCTAGATGTTCCCATCCAGCTAACGACTCCTCGAGGTAATCCCGCAGCTGAATCTTAATTTTTGAATAAACCTTCTCCAAGTTATCTTAGTATATAACTTACCTTGAGTTCCAGTTGAAAAAAAAATGTGTAAGCTAAATCCCAGAAAAGTGCCAAATCTCCATTGAAGAAAGGGATCTAAAGCTAGATTAATTATTTTTGAGCAATTCTTTGAAGAATAAACTCTTCTCTGCCAAGGTCCAAAGGATTCATCAGGACCCTTAAAATTAGGGCTTAGCCTATCACTGAGCTCATCTCTGCTGTTAGGACATTATGGGACGAGAGGGCTACTTCAGGGGGAGATGGATCTTGATTGCCATTCTGTTAATTTTTCCATTTTTTTGGCTCGTATACCATTTTGATGTGTCTTATGTGAAAGGCGATATAGCAGATACAAATCAACATGACTGAATCTTCTGTGGGAGGGATCGTTGAGCTCAGGTTGCTCACTGCATCATTCATTGCAACCAGTGTTCACATCTCTTGGGATGAGTGTGTTTTTCACCAGATGAATCATGCTCTTTGCTGAATAAGAGACAAGTGCCACTCAGCTCTCAACACTCCAAAATCATTCGTAGGAGCATTTAAAGCGGAAATATTTGCTAAAATGATATAAATAATAGGTGTCGTCTGATAGATGTAAATCAGGAATACAGCACAGACACCTGCAGAGTGGATCCTCATCTGAATCACAGTGATGCACATGAAGCATGAAAACAGCACAGACGTCCACAGTGGACTAGGAGAAACAGATTTCTCAGAACAGGATTCAGGTCAGAGAAACATCCACATTTAGGAAGTAATAACGATAACAATCAGACAGAAAAGAACACAGACACCTTCAATAACCAGCAGCCCTTGCGCACATCAGATCTGGCTGTGACATTCAGGGCTTAAAACACTGGGGGAATGACTATATCTGGAGAAAAATTCATCTCCTCTCTTTTCTTGGTTTATTGTAATTAAGTCAATGCGGTTTGTCATTTATTATGCTTTCTTTGTATTTAAAAGGTTGAGACTGCAGGCTTGGGCATGCACATGCGTGTCTGTGTGAGGTGACTGCGTATATATGTGTTTATGTGGATATGGGAGTGTGAAGTATATAAGCACATGAAGAACATGTGTGTGAGGAGCATTGTAGGGGGAAAGGAAGCTTCCGTGATCTGGTCACTAGATATGGAATTCGTGATGTGATAGGCCTCAATCGTATGCTGGTCCCTTCTTCCACCTTATATGTGTGTTTGGAGGGAGGGGTCCAAACCAAGACTTTCACAGCTCTTTAGTGCCAAATCCACAGGGCAGAGATGGATCTGAATTTTCTGCTGAAGGTGGCATCTCCAGAGGACCATGCCATCCCTCTCTGCCCAGCTACTGGACCCACAAACCCAGTCCCTCTTCCTATAACTATGCTACTTTGACTCACCCTTTCTATAAATGCAGTGCATGTGAGATACTCCCTTCTCCGCAGAGTTTACAGTCTATTCAGGACAGAAAAACTAGACAAATAAACAGTTAAAGAGTTAATCATTTCTTATAGGAATGATGAAAACAACGCAGCTATTGAACAGGTGAATAAGGGGGTCTGAGATAAAAGCTGCCTCAAATAGGTGGGGTTTTAGTCTGGAACTGAAAAGGGCCAGTGACGGAGTATAACACACCAAGGTCAGGAAGTCTGTCCCTGGCCTAGGGACCAACAAGATGGAAGGAACATGGTCTGGAGTTGGCAGTGAAGGAGAAGGGCCCTTACCTGATGAACAGCGTTCTTGGGGAGGGGTGTACGGAGAGATACGAGAGCTACAGACTGAATGCACTGGTAGGCTCTTTCCTCCTTTTAATCAAATCACAGTTCACCTTAATGGTCCAGAGAGCCTCTGAGGTTCATGAAATGCTAACCTGCAATTTCTGTTGCTTGGGGACTGTACAGTTTTGAGATGTTCTCCCCATTTCCATGCCCCTTTGACTCCCATCTTCCATCTCAAAGAAAGAATAATTGCCCACAGCATGGGTCTAGCAGCAGTTGCAGACAAAGAGAAGTCAATGTGTGCTATTAGTATGCAGGGATCATAAAAAGGGAAAGTAATTAACAGGGGAAGCTTGCAGGCACGAGGTCTTTAATTTTTAAAAGGTCTTCATAAATAGAAATTATAATTTTAATGTGCCTTTGATGTCTTTCCACTAAAGGCCCACTCACAGAGTGGCTGGTCCAAAGGAACAAGGATGTGTTCAGAGGAAACGAGGACAGACCAAGGAATGAAGGGGACTGGAAGGATGATAGCTTGATGGTCCTCTCATGGAAGTATGTCGTGCCCCGTCTGTTGATTCAAGAACGAGGGGAAACTTGTTAGATTCAATAGTCATGAAGAATAATTTCGCAGTTCTCTTGAGTCAGGCTCAGCATCAGACAGACAAAGTCTTCCTGTTTGATGCTCCTACATGGTAGTTCTTAGGTCTACAGTAGACCCACTTTTCACCTTAATTGTGATTTGCCCTCAAAGATTGTTAGATGTGTAAGAACATAAGAATTGCCATACTGGGACGGAGCAAAGGTCCATCAAGCCTAGTATCCTGTTTCCAGTAGTGGCCAACCCAGATCCCAAGTACCTGGCAGAAACCCAAAGAGTAGAAACATTCCAGAGCTGAGATTGTGATGTCATAATACCTCATTCCACCAATGCCTCAGAGCCAACCTCATCAGTGATGTCACAATGGCTTCATTGTCCTAGACTTGGCTCAGATGAGAACATAAGATCTAGGCCAGTATCCTGTTTCCAACAGTGGCCAACCCAGAGTTTCAGGAGAAAATTGTCATCTTCTTTTTGGCTTGTCTACCAACCTCCTCTCAACACTTGGGTTCTGATTCTTTAGAAGTTTTATTTCCTTTTTTGATAAGGTTATTGCCAGTAGGCTGCTCTCAATCAAATTATTTTCTACCTTTTGGTCTGCCTTCTATCCATAGGAACATTTCTTAATTTGATTTTGCATCTTCAATTTTTCTTACCATGCCTCAGCTTCAATTTTAGCTCACACTTCTTCAGCAGTAAATAGCTTAAAGTGAGTTACAATCAAGTACAACAAGTAGTTTCCTATTCGTAGAGGACTCACAATCTAAGTCTTTGCCTGAGGCACTGGAGGGTTAAGTGACTTGACCACAATCGCAACTAGCTGCAGTGAGAGTTGAATCGTGATTTCCCTAGTTCTCAGACCACTGTTCCAACATCAGGACACAACTCTACTTTTGCCATGTTATAAGAACAAAAACTAGCTCTTTTGCTAATGAATCTGGACCCCAATGCTTCGGGGCCAAGGGTGATCCCTGAAGTAGGCACACACAAATCATGTGTCTCCTTCCCCGCACTTGGGGCTGCCTCTGGAGGACCTCTGCGCATGTGCATGCATGTAATGGCATCATATCAACGTCTGCGCATGCACAGAGGACATCCAGATGCGGCCCCAAGCTCGAGGCCTTCTAAAACCTGGACAAAGTGCCAAGTTTTGGAAATCCCCTCAGGTACCCAGACGGTCCTCTAAAAAGAGAACATGTCTGGGTTTCCCTGGATATCGGGAACCCTACCCAAGGTACTATGTAAAGCACATGCAACCTGGTATAGTCTTGTAGGGAAACATGACTGAGAGAAAGCGGTGAATTAGATTTAAAATAAGGTACATTTTTTGTAAAGCGTACAACATAAAACTTTATATGATAAATCGGGGTATAATTCTGCATATCTGCCCTGGGTCCTGCGATTTATGAGATACTAAAACTCAGGGTCTTTCAAGGACATCACAGAGTAGCGGGGGCTCAGTGCTTTCTGGGGATTTGCACTCTATGGCTCAATGGATCTTTGTGTTGCATCTTTTTAGTTCATCCTTCTCTACATGCCACAGATGAAGTTTGTCAGCCGAGTCCTGAAATGTGTTAATTATGGAATTGATTATTGGACTGGATAAATCAATTTTCCTATTTTTTTACCCCCAGGCATCTGCTCCTTAACATTTCAAATGCTTTTCCTGTCAGGGGCAGTGACAGTGAGTACAGAGAGGGGGGATTAATAATGCAGGACAGGATCGATGGGACACAGCGCTAATGTTCACTTCTTACTTAGATTCAACAGCCCTGAGTGCTCTTAGATGAAAACGTCAGGTCCTGTATCCAAGTGGACTGAGCACTGAGAGATAACAGCAGCTGATTTGACTTTGGCTTTGTGACTATCTCCTCAATGTGGCAAAGAGCAGCAAAGGAAGGTGGAGGTGCTGGCCAAATGGTTTATTAGTGTCTCCTGAATGGCACAGAAAAATATGTTTGCACAATTTGGACACATGGAAAGAGACATGCAGCAAGGACTGAACCTGAGAGCTACTGTCCCGTTGCACATTCATAATTCAGTTGGCTCAAGATATAAAGCTGTCCTTGAAAAATAAAAAGTCAGTCTTACTTGTCTCAGTATATGCTTAGATCTGTCACAGAGCCTTTGGGTACATTTCACCCATAGACTCTGCAGGAATTTTCAAAGGAAGGTATGGACAAACCTATGGTTTGAATGTTTCTTCGGGTTTTGGTTTTTGGGTTGTTGTTTTTTTTTTTACGAAACCAGCAAAGTACTACGTGCGTTGATTCAGTCCCTGCTCTAAGAACACTTCTCTGGCTGGGCAACTTTCAGACAAACAACTGTTGCAGGTGAAAAGCTGAAATCACTGAAAATGGCTCTCAAACACATATGTAAGCGTTCCCATTTGATGGTCTCTCCCACTAACAAAATCAAATTGTGTCCTGGATATAGTGTTGATTTCCTCTAACCTTTCAGGCCCATATTTCTTCAGAGATTACATTCTCTTTTTTCCATCTATAGATGAATTGATCTCCATTCCTCTTAGAGAAAGGGGATTTTTTTCTTTCCTTTCTGCAATGGTTGATTCCTGCTTACTCAATGAAATGGTCACAATTGATGCAAAATTCTGTCATAAGACTGGTCTGCTCAGCTTATAGATAAGACCATCTCGTAGCACTATGAGCTCAACGTCACTGGTTACTAATTAAGTACAGGATTTGGATCAAAGTCTTGAGCAGCTTATTGTACCAACTGGCGTATTCCATGTGCCATAGACTGGGGATTTACCTCACACCTTTTCAGTAGCAGCTCAGAGAGAATCTTTAGTGATTTTCCTGTCCCAGAGGGGCTGATATTGAGCAGGGTAAGAATGGCTCCTACCCAGGTAAATCCACTCCCCAGGTCCATACCAGATTTTCAGTGGCATTATCCAGATCTGGGGCAATTCTACAAATGGGGGCTCCATTGAGGAGCTTCTTCTACTGGGTGCCCAGGCTCTCTTTATAGAGAACTAGAATAATCTGGCATACATGTGGGATCTCTTTGGTAGAAGAGAAGACAATAGAAGGTGGGGAAGGGCAGACTGGATGGGCCATTAGGCCTTTATCTGTCATCATGTTTCCATGTTTCTATAACCATAAAGCTCTATGACCTCACAATGCAGCTGTGAAGAGCCTTAGCCAATAGGAAGAGGAGGAGATAGTAAATGCTGTGGATTGGCAGACTAGATGGGCCATTTGGCCTTTATCTGCCGTCATGTTTCTCTGTTTCTCTAACCGTAAAGCTCTTTAACCTCACAATGCAGGCGTAAAGAGCCTTAGCCTATAGGAAGAGGAGATGCAAATGTTAAGAGCTTTAGCCAATAGGGAGAGGAGGAGATAGTGGATGCTGTGGATGGACAGACTGGATGGGCCATTTGGCCTATATCTGCCGTCATGTTTCTCTATTTCTCTAATGCAGGTGTAAAGAGCCTTAGCCTATAGGAAGAGGAGATGCAAATGTTAAGAGCCTTAGCCAATAGGAAGAGGAGGAGATAGTGGATGCTGTGGATGGACAGACTGGATGGGCCATTTGGCCTTTATCTGCCGTCATGTTTCTCTGTTTCTCTAACCGTAAAGCTCTTTGACCTCACAATGCAGGTGTAAAGAGCCTTAGCCTATAGGAAGAGGAGATGCAAATGTTAAGAGCTTTAGCCAATAGGGAGAGGAGGAGATAGTGGATGCTGTGGATGGACAGACTGGATGGGCCATTGGCCTTTATCTGCCACCATAAAACTCTATGACCTCACAATGCAGGTGTAAAGATCCTTAGCCTACATGTTTCTATCAGTGCCCCTACACATTACATCAGCATAACAGAGGCCCCTGAATATGGCAGGAAGATGCATAACTTTGCACATTGTTCTGTGTTCCAACGCGCCTCCTCTCTCTCATGTCCCAAAGTGCCCCTCTCTCTCCAGTCTGTGTCCCAAGTTCATGCCTCCCTCCCACAGGCGTTTACCTTCTTCTAGCTGGCTCCCTTCTCCGTTTCCTTCCAGCCATACTTGTTTCTCTTCACAAAGCTGCGGGCAATGAGTCCTACACGCAGCCCGTGGCTGATCTGGAAGCCTTCCCTCTGACGTATGTGAGCTTTGCAAGTGGCATGGAACACCATAATATGTTTGTCATGTGGAATTAACAGGTTCAAGCATGTTTTTTTTATTTATTCAATTTTATAACTTTACAAGAAAGTACATCTTGCTTAGGATAATACATCAGGAATAAATGTTCAAATGTTCAACATCACATTTTACAAAAAATAATAATAAAAAGGCAATACAATTTTGCTTTCTTAGGCCACAAATAACTATTGAGGGGGGTTAAGCAGGTAAATAAGAAGTTAATCAATCATGTTGAAAAAAGGTACCATAAAAGGCTATAACATAACATTCCGCATTCTAATTCAATTAATCACCTAAACAGCTGCAGAAAAGATCTTAATTGCTCTGGTTGAAAGAAGACATATTTAACTTGAGCGGATTTGACAATATATTTACAGGGATATGCGAGCAAAAAGGACGCCCCCATGTAACCTTTAGTTACATCCAGGAACACCCCTATCTTTTTTCCATAGAACAGTTCTTTAGAAACACAAAAGTAAAGTTTCATAAAGGAATCAATATCCTGTTGGAAAATAAAAGAAGCCAAAAGTGTCATTCTCGGTGTCATGTCTGTGATAGATTCCTCTAAGATGGCTGAGATATTATTTAGGTCCAATTGTGGAGTCTGTTCTCCAACCCCCATTGCATCCCGTTTTTTAGGTGAAAAGGGCAAATAATAAACTTTATTCAGAGGAGGAATATTATCCGGGGAATATTTTAAGATTGCCACTAAATATTTCTTGAACATGTCATAGGCTAATATTCCAGGTACTTTGGGGAAATTCAAAATCCTAACATTCAGCCTTCAGTTAAAGTTTTCTATATTGTCAAGTTTACGATGTAGAATTGCAGCATTTTTTAAATCCACAGGGGATTTCACCTCTATTTTTACTTCCGTGAAGATTTTTTTGCCTCAGTATTTGAATGTTCCAGGGCCTTGGCTAATTCATCCATCTTACTAGCCAACATTTCTTCGTTGCCTCAGAGTCCATCTTCTGTAACAGTCCCCAAATCGCTGCTAGCGTCACCTCACCGGAGGGGATAAGCTCCCCAGTGTTGGTCACCATCGGCAGGAGCTCATCTGCTCTGGGTGCTTCCCCCATAGGAGCTCCGTGTGCAACTTCGGCAACACTTTCCGTTCCTACTGCCAAAACAGAAGAGTCACCCGGACAGGGAGGAGGTTCGGTGAACGGAGGCGAGAGTGAGATCTCATTTCCGAGTGGGCTGGAGCCTTCTTTACTCTCTCCCACCACCGGAGTTACTTCGCCTCGCTGGATGCAGATACCAGGTAACAACTGCTCAATCATCTGCTGACGAGCTGGGGGCATCGGCATCGAGGATGCTGGTGCCTTAATGCTCCCTTTCCTCTTAAGGGGCATTTTTTTTAGCGATTAAAGTTCCCAAAGCAGAGAGAGAGCCCGATCTCAGCGTCTGGTCGATGCCGCCATCCAAGTTCAAGCATGTTACTAAACACCACTTTAAAGCCATGTATTCATAATCTATGGAGTTTCGTGTCAAGTGTAAATTGTTACTGATGGTTTATTTGAGCCTTGATACTTGCAAGACTGATGTCTTATGTACCTTCAAGAACCCTGCGCTCCTCAGCCCAATCCGGACTCAGAAATGTTTGCACTTTGAATCTATAAGGAAAAGTGTGTTCTCATGTGCTGGAACATCAGAGTGGAAAAGACTGCCAGTGTATTTTTGGCAACAGAAAGATTTATATCAATTTAAGAAAATGTTGAAAAATCATCTCAGTAATAGCTTTGATTGAAGTATTGATTTGTATCTTTCTACAGCACTTTTGAAGAGAAGTCCTTGATAGGTTTTGAATGAAATATTTATATGTCGTTGACTTGTTAAATGTGTGTGTGTAATATTTGTTAACCGCTTCGGACAAAAGCAAAATAGAAATAGTAAACTAAAAAATGAGATAAATGTTGATGATCTTGATGCCGGAGTATCTCCCACTCCCCTATACGTGCAATGCCGTGAAAGCGAATTATAAAAGACTGAATCGATTGTTTGCTTTTTAATAGTGACAGCTTGATTTTAAAGTTCTGGCCATAGCCAGAGAGCAGATAAACACATCCATTACAGTAATGAGACATGTGGCCAGTGGTCACAGAGGAGAAGAGTGGTTGTAATTCTTCTCTCAAGGGTGCCCTTTCTTCGTCTTCTTTGGTCCTTCACATTGTGATGTAGGGTTCTCAGAACTAGGACCCTTTTTAAGAGACAAAAATTTGCCTTTTCATTCTGCCACTGAAAAATGTCATCTATCCTTGAACAATCTCCTGGAGTACAAACATTTGACATGTTCCTTCTCTGCAAACACCCTATAAATAAGGGGTTAAAAATGTGTCCATCTCAATGCGTACCAAATTGATAGAAAGGGGGATGTATGAGCAAACATGTACCTCTTAATAATCCATCCCTGGCATAGTCTAATCTACCCCTGCCCTGTACAGAGATCACATTTCCCTCCCACTCTGTGTGGACTTAGCTAGCAAATGATGTCAGCCGCACCCTCCATGGACAGAGAGTCTCGATTCAGCCTCGTCAAGGACTGGGAGTAAGACGTCTTAATGTGGAGGACATTTACGGAGACATAACGGATTGTAGAGTGCTTCCTTTCTATTCATTTCATCCTCATTTCACTTGCTTTACTGGACCTTTGGGGGGGAGGGATTATCTTAACATAGGAGGCTGTCAAAATAACTTATAGAAACATAGAAAGATGATGGCAGATAAAGGCCAAATGGACCATCCGCAGCATCCACTGCCTCCTCCGATTCCTAGAGGCTAAGGCTCTTAACATTTGCATCTCCGCTTCCTATAGGCTGAGGCTCTTTACTCCTGTATTGTGAGGTCATAGAGCTTTATGGTTATAGAAACATGATGGCAGATAAAGGCCAACTGGCCCATCCGCAGTACCATTATCTCTTCCTCTCTCTAAGAGATCCCACATGCCTATCCCACACTTTCTTGAAATCGGACACAGTCTCTATCTCCACCACCTCTTCCGGGAGGCTGTTCCATGCATCTATCACCCTTTCTGTAAAAAAGTATTTCTTTAGATTACTCCTGAGCTTATCACCTCTTAACTTCATCCTAGACCCTATCATTTCTGAGCTTCCATGTGTGTAGATAAGCATTTCACATGGTCTAGGATAGGCTTTATAAAGTTCCCTCTCTGGCACATATAATAATAATAATAACAACTTTATTTTTGTATACCGCAATACCACAAACAGTTCAGAGCGGTTTACAATGTAAGAGACTGTACATACACAGTGAAGATACAATGCAAGGGAATGTACTATGATGAAGTAAGTGCCTCCTGTTATATCATTATACACATAGACATTCCCAGGGACAGAAGTGGGCAGAGTTGTCCCTGGTTTGTCTCTTTTATAGACTCCGAACTCTACTAGCAGATACAGCTGCATAAACTTACACCGTCTAGTAGCAGCTGAAAGCTTGTGGGGCAGTTTCTGTTGTTTACTGACCTTCCTAAAATGTGCTTTCAGAGCCCAGCTTCCCTGTTAGAAAATTACCTTCCCTATCAATCATTCTGGCAACGTCTGATCAAGCTGTCTAACTCCGAAACGAGCTCCTTCTTTCATCAATAAATGTTGGAAAGTTGAATCCCGATAACGTTGAGAGGCCACAATAGTGACTGATCACCAGCGCAGACTGGCAAATCATGAAAGGCAATTTCTGATGCCCTTAAATGTCTGTCTGTTCCCATAAGTTTCTGTGATTTTTACAGTTTGGAGAAGCTGGAATTGAAAACATTTCTGTGGATTACGGTTGCAAGTGGTGTCTGCTCTGCCTCTGCTCCTGCCATAGTGGATGAAACCGACGTGTATAAAAAGATCTAAACAAATGCTCTTCTTTTTATCTCCTTCGGTCCTTTCATCTCAAGCTGCCATTGTCTGGTCTCTCCTTCTCTGAGCCCGTGAGGGTCTCATTCATGCCTCTTTCTCCATTTTCTAATCCTTCTTCCATTTATCAAATTTGGACTAACAGTAAAAGTTCTCATTCTTTAGACCCTTTTCTCTCCAATATCCTTCTCTTTCTAAACTTTAATTTCAAATCTCTTATTCTCCATTTTCACACTTTGGAATATATGAAACAGGTGATATAATTCATAAAATGCACAGTCAAATAAATGCTCTTAATTAATTAAATCAGAAGTAAAGTTAAAGCGACAAAATTAAGATAAAGAAGAGCGACCAAGATGATAAAGGGGATGGAACTCCTCTCGTATGAGGAAAGACTAAAGAGGATAGGGCTCTTCAGCTTGGAAAAGAGACGGTTGAGAGGAGATATGATCAAAGTCTACAAAATCCTGAGTGGAGTAGAACGAGTACAAGTGGATCAATTTTTCACTCTGTCAAAAATTACAAAGACTAGGGGACACTTGATGAAGTTACAGAGAAATACTTTTAAAGCCAATAAGGAAGAAATATTTTTTCACTCAGAGAATAGTTAAGCTCTGGAACGTGTTGCCAGAGGTTGTGGTAAGAGCGGATAACGTATCTGGTTTTAAGAAAGGTTTGGACAAGTTCCTGGAGGAAAAGCCCATAGTCTGTTAATGAGAAGGACATGGGGGAAGCCACTGCTTGCATGGAATCCTTGGGATTTGGCCAGGTACTAGTGACCTGGATTGGCCACTGTGAGAACGGGCTACTAGGCTTGATGGACCATTGGCCTGACCCAGTAAGGCTCTGTGCAGAATAGGAGTAAATTCTAGAAATGGCTTTAAAGTCAGGCACCAGAAAGCTGGTCACTGAGCCAGTATTCTGGACCAGTGGAGTTATGCGCCAAATCCGTTACCGCAAGCCTGTATTAACGCCACATCTACGACTGGCTCAAATGCAACTACCGGTATTCCATACTGTGCGCATCCCCCCTCCTCCCTCCCCCCATGGCCATGCACCTTTTTAGCTGCATGCAAGAGAAGTTAGTTCAGTTTACAAACTAGTTACATGCACAATTACTAATTACTACCAATTGATGCTTATTAATCTCAAATTAAACGTGCCCCAATTAGCTAATTATGTTGCACGTTTCCTGAGCCTATTCTGTAAGAGGGTGCACAATTGAACATAGAGCTCTAGAATCTGACCCTGGAAGCCGGACATTTCTCTAATTGGCTTAAGTGTCAGCCCTGATTCCATCTCTTTTCCTCTTTCCCCAGTCTGGGCTGTTGCGTAGTCACTAGTACAGAGGCTGCTCTGAATGTAGATGAGCCCAAAGCACAAATTAAAAACCTTACACTCACTGTTGCCTGTTCAATTTTAGAAGCTCTTAAAAAAACCCGAAAAACAAGTCCCTCTCTAATGAAGTCAGTGTTCCTGCAGGCAATAGGAGAAGAGAGCAGCACTTTTTTTTCTCCTGTATTGGGGATGCACTGAGACAGAACAGGACGGAGATGATTATCATGTTTGCTTAGAGTCTATGCAACATCTTAAAAATTGCTGATGCAATACCTAGGGATGGCACAGACTGCAAATGCTTCATGGAAAATACCCCGCCAAAGAAAAGGTAATGACACTGCACTAGCATGAAATGTCTCAGAACAGATCTCCATATACTTGGACACACTCTCTCTCTCTATATATATATATTTCTCTCTCTGTCTCTCTCTCTCTCTATATATATGGCTCTTTCTCTCTTACTCTGTCGCTGTCTGTCTGTCTCTCTCTCTCCCTCTGTCTGTCTCTCTCTCTATGTCTCTTTCTCTATCTCTCTGTCTGTCTGTCTCTCTCTCTCTATGTCTTTCTCTGTCTCTTTCTCTCTCTCTCTGTCTGTCTTTCTGTCTCTCTCTCTGGGATCTTGTACACCAATTAACTTGGAAAGCATTATATATGGTGGAAATTTTGGACTTTGATGAATAAGTACATATTAAAAGTCTCTTATCTGTCATAGTGTCAGAGGCTTAATAAGTGTGAGGACGATATAGAAAAGAATAAATAAATAAAACCTGTCCATAAAGAGGCTTCAGTCCCATTTAACTTATGAATAATGGAGTTTTATACTTACTAAATTTGGGGATTTTCTTTCACTGGTTGCAGTAACACCAGAAACAGAGACATTGCTGCTTATGGGAATGGGATCCAAGCAAAGGCTGCTGGAAGCAAAACCTTATAGACTTTGCCACTTGAAAACATCTTCCTCTGTCCCTCCCAGAAGTGCCAGGGTTAACTTCCCCCTGGTTGTTTAAAAACCAGGTGCAAGACAGGGTCAAGAAGGAATGTGAAGTCTCCAAGGCACAGACGGGTGAGGGGGGGGCTGGGTGCTAGACCAGTGCAAAAACATAGCCAGAAGTTCCCAAACTACTTCAGATTCAACAGGAGGATTTCCATAATGGATAGTGAGGTTGTCAAGGGAAAAACATATATAACTTTTATTTCAAAATATCTATATGGCAGATAAAGGCCAAATGGCCCATTCAGTCTGCCCATCCACAGCATCCATTATCCCTTCCTCTTAAGAGATCTCACGTGACTATCCCAGGCTTTCTTGAATTCAGACACAGTTTTTTACAGATAGGATAGTAGATGCATGAACAGTTTCCCGGAGGAAGTGGTGGAGACAGAGACTATTTCCTCAGATTACTCCGGAGAATATCCCTTCTTAACTTCATCCTATGCCCTCTCATTCTAGAGCTTCCTTTCAAATGAGACTCGACTCATGCGCATTAAATACCACATAGGTATTTAAACATCTCTATCATATCTCCCTTCTCCCGCTATTCCTCCAAAGTATACAGATTGAGATCTTTAAGTCTGTCCCCATATACCTTATCACGAAGACCACATACCATTTTAGTAACCTTCCTCTGGACCAACTTCATCCTTTTTATATCTTTTTGAAGGTGCGGCCTCCAAAATTGTACACAAAATGAGGTCTCACCAAAGTCTTATACGGGGGATCAATACCTCCTTTTTCCTACTGACCATATCTCTCCCTATGCAACCTAGCAACCTTCTAGCTTTTGCCAAGGCCTTTTCAACCTGTTTGGCCACCTTAAGATCATCACACTCAAGTCCCATCCTCTTTCATGCATAGACATAGAAACACAGAAAACCGAGGGCAGATAAAGACCATCTGGCCTATCTAGTCTGCCAACCATGCCATCTACTATCCCAAGTTCCAAGTTTATTTACAGTTTGATAGACTGGCCATCATCGAGTATCTAGTCAGTTTACAATACTAAAATAGGAGTTTAAAATAGTCCTAAACATTCTTTTCCCCTTAAACTGTACCATTCCCTTGAGTTTGCAGATTTTGGTATTATGCGCAAACAGGCAAACCTTTCCTGTCATTGAAAACTATCTTTTCTTCATGCCTCCTCATGTTGTGCTATGAACTTTATTCATTTGTTTGATATCCTGCAGTTAACAGAACTATGAGTCCTGAATTTTGAAAAGATTTGAAGCAGAATGTGCAAAGTATCCCACGCCCATGGTCCTCAAGGTCTTACAGTACCCCAAGGTGATGCCAATTTTGCACGCTGCCAGGCTTCAGGCCCCACTTCAACCTCAAGGGAAGCTTTTTACGATTTTCTCGGACTCTTGTGAAAACACAGCCCAGAAACGCAAGGGATTTTTTAAACACCCAGAGACATGTTTCAGCCTGTACTTCCTGGCAAATAGGCAAATCACGTTTTATAACAAAACCAGAAATCTTGTAGACCTGGATGACTCAGTAGTCTTCCAGTGTTCAGAGATACAGATGACAGGCAATACTGTAGGGATCGTAGCCTGTGAAGACAGAGACTGTTATTGGCAACCATTTAGACTGCTGAAATGCCTCTGGGTGGAGTGGAAATTTGACCTGCGCTTAGTCTGTTAAGTATGACTATAGAATTAGCAAATTAGAATTGCTCATATTATCTTAATGAAGAGTTTATGTGCTGAGGATAAAGGCATTATCTCCTGAAGTGTTGGGAAGAATAAATATCCTTTTTGAGAGTGGATTAAAGTTTTGAGTGCAGAGGTGATAGAGGAAGATTGACAAGGGAGCCCAAGACTGGGGTGAGGAAAGAAGGTGTTGAAAGAATGAGTACAGTGCTGGGTGAGTTTGGGTTGTGGGATATTAATTTGAGGTTTTTAGCAGGTGTGAAGGTGAGATGAAAGAACTGGTGTATGTGATGAACAGGATGGGACACAACATTGTAGGTTTAGATAAGGTACATTGGATACCTTTTGATGATTAAAGGACAGCTAGGAGATTTATATCATCTTAGCTACAAAGGCCTCCCAAAAGTAGACCCAATAGCTTTAGGTATCTAATGAAGGGGTGGACATTTGTCTCTGTTCAGAGGATTTTTTTTTCTTTGGGCACTGGGGGAAATGCAATTCATTTTTCAGGCATTTCTGACTTTATAGAGCAGATTTCCACAAGGGAGGTCTGTGGGACTGCGTTACCAATGTATTGGGTCCCAGGCAAACATACCTACTATAGCCTCCCTCCCCCCAACTTGGCCGTACTGGAGCTGTGGACAAGTTAGTTTTACTGTCCATTACCACCTCTGGTACATACCGGAGATTCCAAGGGTGGACTTCCCAAAGAGTGAGATTTAGGGGTCCTTTTATCAAGCTGCGGTAGGGGTTTAACGCACGTTAAACCGCCTGCCGCGCTAGCTGCTAATGCCTGCATTTTAGCCGGCCACGGGGGTTAGCGCGTGATGAAATGTCTGACGCACGGCTTGATAAAAGGACCCCTTAAAGGCAATGTGACTGAGGTATAAATTGTCAAAATTTTACATGTGAAAAAGCTTCACAAATGGAAGAAGTTTGTAATTTATAAACAGAGGCAGTTTTCAAAGAAATTTGCCCGGGTGACACAAGAAGTATCTGGGGCTGAAAATTTCTTGTTACATCTGTACCAATGGACTTTAATGAAAGCAGAACCCAGGGTGAAGTAGCATGAATCATAATAATGCCTTCCAACCCCAATGGCCTGCTCAGCATCACATTATAAGAACCCCCACAATAAGTCTGCAATGCCTTTTTCAAAGCTCCAGCATCTGACATTAGCAAGGGTCCCCTCCTGGTGTCTTCAACAAGGGAATAGACAGAAATCTCCTTCCTATCTGAAAGCTCTCCCTGGTCTATAAATCTTAAGGCCATTTGACAAATACGACTCTGAGTCCTCCTTTTCACAGAGAAGCTCTATTTATTTGAGACTGTGTGTGTGTGACGAGAGTGAGGCGCAGTGAATGTATGTTTACTCTCTCTTTTCTATCTGATAACCAATTCCTAATCCACAACTGAACTCTCATTTTCTCAGGAGTCTTTCTGAAAATCTAGATACACTACATCAATCGGTCACCTTTATCCACATGTTTATTCACACCTTCATAGAAGTCAAGCAAATTGGTGACGCAAGATCTCCCTCGGCTGAAAATTGATCCACATTTACCCATATTACTCCATTTTTGAAATTCGATTCCCAAGTAGGTTCAACGCAGTATTTAAGCCTTACTACTTTTCCAAGTCTTTGGGGAGTGACTTCCTCCGTTTCATGGCGAGGTGGCGAGGCTTTTCTTCCTTTCTTTGCGTCTTTTTCTTTCGACCTCTCTGATGTATACTGAAGGATGTGATAAAACACAAACTCTCATCCTGAAAGTTAATTGGGGAAGGGGTAGAAAGCTAACGTTTCACCTGGTATTTCTTACACCTGTACACTGGCATAACTGGATGCCCTTAGAAGTGTGCAGGCAGAAAGGAGGGCAATGTCTGACTTTTATTTATTTATTGGGATTTTTTTAACCACCTTTATGAAGAGATTTACTCAAGGCAGGTATAATTCAACATACAACGTACATAATAGAAACATAAATACAATGAATGAGGTCGAGTTAAAATCAGTAAACTGAAACTTAATAAGACCACCATGAAACAGCCCAAAAATACATTAGCAGCACTGCTGAAATTCAAATAAGAAAAATAGAACATATACTAAAAGGGAGACAATACTTCTGATTTCTGCTTATTAGATGCTTCATAACTTTCAAGTAACATAGATATGACGCTAATGCCTGGGCCTGTCCACAGCTATATTTACATTAGCCCATCAAGCCAGGAGGACGAGGTAGCGTGCGGCCATCGTTCCATGAGCATGTAGATTAACAGGAGGGGAAGGGTTCGGGAAAGGAAGGGCATGACCAATCCACTGAGGTTGCCAAGAGCCTCTTAAGTGATTAAAGAGTCCTGGTGAGCTCCATGAAAATAAGAATTTCTCAGCTAGGCACCCAAAGGGCCGTCTTCATTAAATATGCCTTTTAATGAGAAAATAAGTGGCTGATTCAAGTGCTCTGTTTCTTGCGTGCTCCTTTGCTCTGTGATTATCCTGGCCTAGATCAACAGCTCCTTAATTAAAAATCTGACAGGTCTGAGGTCAGCTAGAGTATTTTATAACTCCCTTGCCTTCTGGGTCTAAATTTAGCGACATCTGCTTAAGGAAAACCCAGGATCAGAGCTTTAGTTATGGGCACTCTGAATTTATAGACTGCCAAGCAATCCCATTGGCTTAGGAAAGAGGTACAAGTTACAGGAGACAATCGGGGGCATTTTCAAAACTGTAAGATGTCGAAAAAATGGCATAAATTGCCAAAACGTTCAAGTGCTGATTTTGGAAACCATCTTTCTGGATGTCTTACGAGGTGTCCTAGCTACTGTGCACCCAAAACTAAATGGAGCATTTTAGAGGCGTGTTTTTGGCTGGCTTTGGGCGGGCTTAGACATGGACGTCTTGAAGTCATAAACCTATCCCAAGATGTCCTATATGGAACTTAAGTGACAAAATGGTATTCAAACTGACTAGGTGACCACCGGAGAGATTACGTTATGACTCCCATCACCACCACCACTCTCCTAGTGGTCACTGACCCCTTCCCACTCCCCAAAAATCTGAATGGTGGAGAACATATCTGTCTCTAGAACAGCAGCACCTAGTATAAGATCATAAGAACAGCCTTACTAGGTCAGACCATCAAGCCTAGTAGCCCCTTCTCACAGTGGCCAATCCAGGTCCCTAGTTCCTGGCCAAAACCCAAGGAGTAGCAAAATTCTATGCAGAATCCCAAGGAATAGCAAGATTCTGGAATCCCAAAGAATAACAAGATTCTAGAATCTCAAAGAGTGACAACATTCCATGCAGAATCCCAAGGAATAGCAAGATTCTGGAATCCCAAAGGGTAACAAGATTCTAGAATCTAAAAGAGTAGCAACATTCCATGCTACCAATCCAGGGCAAGCAGTGGCTTCCCCCATGCCTTTCTCAATAACAAACTATGGACTTTTCCTTTAGGAAATTGTCCAAACCCTTCTTAAAACCAGATACACTATCCACTCTTACCACAACCTCTGGCAAAGGGTTCCAGAACTTAGCCTAGTAGAGCATTACACAGGCCTTTAAGAAGTCTGGGGGATGGGCTAGTGAACCATAGAGAGGCGGACACAAGCCCATAAGCCACTCCAACCACTACATTTATGGTAGAAAGTGTAAGCCTACCAAAACCTACCAAAATCCTACTGTACTGCCATTTAGGCAATTCCTACCCCTCTCACTTTCCCTCCCCTACAACCCTTTTCTTCTTTAACAGTCCCCTCATGCATTTGTAATTCGCTGAATGTCCAGCCTTCTTCCTAGAAGTCATCTGACTATGGCGGTATAGAAAAATAAAGTTATTATTATTATTATTATTAGGTGCCACCTGCAGCCATAAGGGCTATTGGGAAGGTAAACAGGTGGGTATAGTAGGTTTGGGGGGAGTTATGCGATTTTATGTTAAGTACTTTTATGTTATTTTAACCTGTTTAATATTAAGTTCTTTTAGTTTGTATGTTTACCCTAACTTTGTAAACTTATAGATGTACATCGCTTAGAACATGGAATAGGCGATTTATCAAATCTTATAATAAACTTGGAAACTTGGAACTTGGAAACTTGGCTCAGAATGCATTATAAGGGGCATATGGAGAGATGTACATCTGACACCCTTTATGTGAAGTTCACAGCAGTGCCCTCTAAGTGCCCCACTGCCCTATTGCTTTGTCTATATGATGAGTCCATTACAATGCTGGCCCCTCCCACAACCAAATGGTCTGCATTTGGACGTTTTGAACTTCGATGGTTTTGTGGCAGCCAAGAAGTGTAAGTAGGTGATTTGGATGTCTTGTGGTGTTGCTGGATTTGAAAATGGCCATTTGTCCACCTCTGACTTTGGATATCTTGCAAGAAACCAAAGGCAAACGTAGACATCCTATTAAAAATGGGCCTCCATGTCATATGGAGTACAGCAAATAGAGAAAAGGATAATAGGAGGGGGTTTTCTAGCCTAGTACCCTCTCTCTCTTATTTCTAGTTGTCTTCCTCTCTGCCTTCTCTTTGTTTCTACTCACCCTTCCTGCTGTCTTCTTCTTGGTCTTCTTTCCTATCCATTATTGTAATTCATACCCTCCTCTCCCTTTGGCACAGTAAGTCCTGTACGTCTTTTGTGTGTCTGTCATACGGTTCTCCTTGAATGTTGAAAATATTTTTAAACTATGTTAATCACTTAGAATTATGATTAAGCGATTTATCAAATTTTAAATAAAACTTGATTTAACCTTCCACTGTAGGCCACTTTCAGGTGGTACACAAGAAATTGAATTGTTTTGCATTTTTTGAAGGTCTATGTTCAGAGGGTGACCAAAGTGCAGTATTCTGTAGGTTCTGTGTAAGGATCTGTAGGAGTCCAGTCTGCCCAGTTTCCCAGTAGGACTACTGCTGTTCTAAAGCCCAGTTAACATACACAATATGCAGTTAACAGGTTGCACACTCCGTCTGTGCATTAATCAGTTAGTGTGTGGTGATGTAGATGAAGGAACATCCACTTTCTGCCCTCTGACATGTCCCCTCAAAAAGAAAATAGACTGGCTGATATTTAAAATGATTTAACTGGCTGGAAACAGCCACCAACTGGTTAAATCATTTATGTGCACATATCCAGTCATTTTCAGTTATCTTCACTGAAAATTACCCAAGCAGTTAACTCGCTGACATTCCAGGTGTGGAGTCGGATTAAGTCCTCGCCACATAAGGAAACCCTTTAAATCAGGTCTTACCTTTAAGCAGTTTGGCTTCTGCGGTCAAGGGTTGAACATTGACTTAGCCACCTATGTGTTAATCAGCTCAAAAAAGCAGGTGCTTAATGCTGAATCTCTGGGGTCAGCAGAACATTCACCACTGCTGGCTGATATTGGGGGATATTTTTTAGTGTGCAAGTAGCATGTGTACGTTTTGCAGACAGTCCATCCAGTCTGCCCATCAGTTATACCCATTAAAAATACATGATTCATGTTTATTAAAATTTGATGCAAACGCTTATAATAAAATTTCAAAGCGAATTACAAATCTACTAAAACCGGGATTTACAAATAACATTTAATTACGATGACATTTAAGGACAAACTTATAGATTACATGTGGGAAGGGGGTTGAACTACAATTATTTTATAGAAAAGTAACATTAAAGGCTCATACACTAGGGCAGGGTAAAAGGAAAATCTGTATGCGGAAAGCAAAGTCTGTTGGGATGCTATTGGCGAATATGCAATCTAATTATCGAATGCGTCTCTAAATAGAAAAGTTTTCAATGAGCTTTTAATGCCGTATCTTCTCTTCCATATCCTGGAAGTGAGTTCCATATCTGTGGTGCAGTTACTGAGAAGGTTTCTGTCCGTCTTGTGCCAATATACTGAAGAGATGGGATAGAAAGGAGATTTCGATCTGATGAACGTAGAGTTCTTGACGGAAAGTGAGGAATCAGTAACCTGTCAAGAAATGTTGGGAGATTAAATTAACTTGTCTCTTCTGGGCCATAGACTAAAGTCCACCTGGTCTGGTCCTAGGTTCCAAATGCTGAAGTTGCCTTCTAAGCTCACTCCAGCCTATCCCACCATCCCATTGTTTGCAGGATCTCCTATGGTACACCATTTTAAGCTGCATTAGGCATGTGTTGGTGTCTAATTCATGTTACTTAAAGCCTCACTCCTAAGGGGCAAGTTATAGACTTACCCTCCACTATGCCTACCCCCTTGTGGCATTTACAGTGCATATCAGTAGCTGTACCTCCCTCAGCATCATCACTGAAGCAAAGACGAGATCGCCACTTCTCCCCTGCTGCTAGTCATGGCGCGCTTCGGCTTGGAGCCTGCACGCTGGGTGGGGACTGCTTCGATGGCCCGTTGGCCTATCCCTGAACCGGAGGATCGGCTGCTGGAGTTGAGCGGTCAGATGTCAGAGAGGCTGTGGAGGGAGAGCCCTTGTGGTCAGTGGATCAGCTCTGACTTACCTCGCTCACGGTTGGGATCCAGAGATCATCTTCAGCCAATAACAGACTTATAGTTTTGTATTTAGTTTTTGAATTGTTATATCTTTACTATTTAATAATAGTTTTCTCAGGTATTTTAGCTGGATTGTGAGCCTTTGGCAGAGTTAGGGAAGTTCTAAGTACCTAATTTTATTTTATTGTAACGGGCCATAAAAATGAACCAATAAGTAAATAAACTTTGTTCACATATATGTGCAGACATGCTCCTTGTAGGTCGGATGATAAAGCCCAACCTCCTTCCCCTTGAGAGTGTCATTGAATGCTTTCATGTTTCGCTTATATATTCTGATGTTGTCATCGTTTCCTCATACTGACCTGACCCAGAGAAGGCGGTTGTGGCTAGTGACAAAACGTCTTTCAAGTTAGTCCAGGAAAATGGGATCCGCTTATATGCAGAGTACACAGTTCTTTCGATTTCTCTGTTTCTTCCTTTACTACCCACCACATTGGTTTTAGCACAAGCAGATCAGCTAAACGTTCGCACATGGATCCCTGTGAAACAAACTGAACTATTGATAGCAGAAGACCTTTGCTGTGCAGCTGTTGTGTCCTCCTCCGCAGGCAATCCAGTCTGAAAGCTCTGCTAATTGCATCCCTCACCCCTCCCTTCTGCTATTCATCCTGTAGCTCAGGGAAGTGTCTCTCACTCTCCAGCTTATAAAATTGAGGTCTGTTTTTTAGGTTCTCTGCTCACACCAAAACTGTCCAGGGAGACTCAGTCGCTTCTCACTTTGATATGATAAAAGCATCTTCCCATGCTTGCAATTTGTGCCATGTAAGTGTGAGACTCCATTATGTTTTGTTTCAACAAAGCCAGTGGCACTCACGGTTTGCTTCCAGCACTCTGGGATTTCGTACAAGCAAACCCTTGTGTGGCTGGCAGTGCTTTTGAGTTGTGCTGCTCAAGTTCCCTCTAGGCTTTCTGGGGAAGTTGATAACTCGATGCCATTTGCCCATCAACTTTCAAAGAGAACCTGATAAGTCTTGCTGAGAAATACTGTTCTGCAGAAAGCAAGTCAGTGTGAGCCAGGAATAGTTAAGTGAAAGGGATATAATCATTACTTACTGTCAGAAGGATTACTGGCGCAATCAGTTTATGCAAAGTGTATTAGTGCTTGGAAAAAAATGCAATTTTATTTGTAGATAAGAGCAATGACTTTGATTCATCCATATTCAGGAGTTAGAAACATTTCTAACAGAAAGATATGAGTGTCTTCAGCAAATAAAAATAATCAGAGCCTACTTTTAAAATACAGCTGAGTCTGCATGCAAGCTGGAGAAAGCGAGGAAACCTCTTTTCTGTAGGTGACCGAATGATCGAGAGTGGCAAAACATGGCATGGTCAGACATAGTCAATAAACCACACAAAATATATTCAGAGATACCTAACACAGTTTCTTATTTAACGGAGAAAAGACCTCAGGGATACTTGTCACCTGGAAAAACTCTATGATAGCTGTGCTCTGCTATACAGCTACATTGGAAAAAACATCCTTGGTCTACAAAAACTCCGTATAAATTTCTTTTACCAATATTTCAGTTAATCGCAAATAGTCCAATGTGTCATAAAAACCTTGACAATAAATAATAAGAAAACGTATCTTCAAACATGTTTTTATGGTCAGACATAGGACATAGTATGGTGGGACCAGGCTTAGCAGTGGAGGGGTATAATGTACAGTTCAGTTTAGGAAATCTATAGGTCAGTTCAAGAAATTATTGATTTAAAAAGTTTTTGTAATTTCTATGTCATTTGTTTTTATTGTCACTGTTTCAATTTTCTTTTGTAAACCACGTAGAACTTCTAAGGGACTGCAGTATATAAATACATTTTTATGTTATCTTATGTTATATGATGGGCAATACAATGGCATGGTAGGACGAAGCACATCAGCATATAAGACTCAAGACAGTGGAGGGTCTGTGTCCTTTCTCAGAAAGTCCGGGGAATTTGGGTTGGTGTACTCTCACAGAGGGTCAAGGGAAGAGGTGACAGACAGACAACGGATGGAAGTGTTGTGTCTGTAAGCATGCTAGAACTAGTGAAATCGACCAAAAAAATCATTTTCCCACAATTTAATTACCAAAAATATTCTCAAAAGGCCTTCTGTAGCCCCTGCACATGGGAATCTCTGAGTAAAACAGAAAAGTACAATCATTAATTACTACTCACGATAAGAGAGAATCCTGCATAGGCTTCAGGGAAGGCTCATGATATACAGAAATGAAATTAGTCGAAATCATGCAGACACACACATTTTGTACTGTTTTTCAAATTTTCACAACACTGGATAAGAGAGGTATACAAAATGCTAACAAGGGAACAATTTCAAAGCTAGATAGATGGAGCAATTGACGTGCTTAGCTGCAATAATTGTGCATTATTAGCCACATCTGGAGGTCTTCCCAGGAGCAGGCTTAGGCCACAGGAGGAAAATCAAATCGGTCTGCATTAAAAATGAAAGTCCCCACAGCTGCAAATGTTGTACAGGTGCAAAATTTAAAGCCGAGGTATGCAAGGCATAAGACCCTGTGAGCTCACCTCCTACTTGGCAAGGAAGCTACAGCCGCCACCAGGGGCAGTAGAGCTGAGTGCAGAGAGTCAATGTAATGTCTAGAGCAGTGGTCTCAAACTCAAACCCTTTGCAGGGCCACATTTTGGATTTGTAGGTACTTGGAGGGGAGTATGCATGGCTGGAGTAATGACGAACTGCATTAATAGGAATATAAATGAAGTTATCCTGCCATTGTATCGAGAGAAGGAATGTCCGTATCTGGAGTACTGCGTCCAATATTGGTCGCCGTACCTTAAGAAGGATATGGCGTTACTCGAGAGGGTTCAGAGGAGAGTGACGCATCTGATAAAAGGGATGGAAAACCTTTCATACGCTGAGAGATTGGAGAAACTGGGTCTCTTTTCCCTGGAGAAGAGGAGACTTAAAGGGGATATGATAGAGACTTATAAGATCATGAAGGGCTTGGAGAGAGTAGAGAGGGACAGATTCTTCAAACTTTTGAAAAATAAGAGAACAAAAGGGCATTCGGAAAAGTTGAAAGGGGACAGATTCAGAACGAATGCTAGGAAGTTCTTCTTTACCCAACGTGTGGTGGACACCTGGAATGCGCTTCCAGAGAGCGTAATGGGGCAGAGTACGGTACTGGGGTTCAAGAAAGGATTGGACAATTTCCTGCTGGAAAAGGGGATAGAGGGGTATAGATTATTGCACAGGTCCTGGACTTGTTGGGCCGCCGCGTGAGCGGACTGCTGGGCACGATGGACCTCAGGTCTGACCCAGCAGTGGCATTGCTTATGTTCTTATGTTAGTATTCTATAATTACACCTGTTTTGGCTAACATCCATATACAGAAATTTCTACCAGCTGGTGTAAGTGATCGCACCATGACAGCCACTTGTGGGCACCTACCTTTCTTTACAGAATATACTACTATTAATTATTTCTATAGTGCTACCAGATGTATGCAGTGCTGTACAGAGTCACAAAGAAGAAAGTCCCATGCTTATCTTCAGTTAAGAGAATTATTTTCAGCATGGGTCTAAGTGGTGCCAATCAGCTGCTGGACAGATAATTCATTCATTTGTCCACCATAAGGATGGGCTACTGGGCTAGATGGACAATTGGTCTGACCTAGTAAGGCTAGTCTTATGTTCTTGTCTAGTCTAATCACACTTCTCCGGAATAGGTTCAAGGCGATATACAAGAAAGAGACCCATGTAATCTCATGGGGAAAAGTTACATCCTAAAAGGGAGAGAGTTACAAGAAAACCTTGTGAAGGGGAGAATGGTCACATTATCAGAAGAGAAAGAATTTATCAAGTAGGTAAGTTTTTAATCTAACGTTCTGTTCAGTCCTTAGGAGTGTTGGAAGGGTGTTCCAGGTTCTTGTAGTGACGTATGTGAAGAGGGTGTTGAATTTCACTCCCTTGGAGGTGGGGATGATCAGCTGGTGGGTGTTGCTTATCCTCTATAATAAAATCCTAAGCGCACATGCGCACTTAGGATGGCGTGTTTCCTGACAGTGTGCTGTGTCCCTCGGTGTCGAATTCCATTTTCGAACATGGCGGCAGGAAACACGCCGGCGACTCCCCCCTCCCGCCCTCACTCGGCATCAGAGAAACCTCCATAGGCGTCGGAATGGGGGAGGGGCACAGGCGCCCCTGCCGGCATCTACTTCTCCCCCTCGCCTGCTCACCTGTCCGCCGCATTTAACTTCAAAGAAAAGCACTGCGCCATGCTGCCCCTGGCCTCGCCGTCTTCTCTCCACTGTGGCCCACCCTCTGACAACCTCCTGTTTCCGCTAGGGCTGGCCGCAGTGGACAGAAGACGCCGAGGCCAGCAACAGCGCAGCGCAGTGCTTTTCTTTGAAGTTAAACACTGGGTGGGGTGGGCGGAACAGTTTTGAACTGATTTTGCTCCTTCCTGATGAAAAGATGGGAGAAGGGGGCTGGGGGTGTTAAAAATGGGTTTGGAGCTGGGGCTGAAAATAGGGGACATGTGAGGGAAGGAGGCTTTACTAACACTCGTAGTTTCATAATTCTCCTGGTAAAGCTTCTTCTGTCCTTCAACTCGATACTCCCACTCCTCCTGTTCTTATGTGTAACTAAAGCAAGAAAGGGGCCTTAGACCAAGCTGCAGTTAGGCTGAGGTGTCCTGTGCGAATTTTGCACTCACTGTGCACTAAGGGCCATGAGGTGTACCCATTACAAGGTCTTGGGGTGAAGAGTGGGCGATGCTGATGAGCTGCCATTGAAAAAGAGATGTATGGTTGAGAACTCTAATGGGTTAATCTGTGTCATCAATATTCCAAGATCCTTTAATAGTTCAAGATCTATACAACCCTATAAGCTAAAATTTACATAATATAACCTAACTTTATTTTTCTATACCGCCTTAATCAAAAGAATTCTAGGCGGTTTCTACAAAAGAGAAAAAACTGGACAATCAGTGAAATACAAAATAGTAAAAAATGAATACAACCTATTATATTACTTTTGAGTATTATGGACCCAAAGTTTTGAATAGCTTAACATTAAATTTACATCAACAAGAATCATATTTTCAGTTTAAGAAATCATTGAAGACATCTCTTTTCTCCCTTTAATAATGATCGCATTTCTTATATAATCACGCTGTTTAAAGTAAGGGTAGATATTTTATAAACCACATTGAATCCTAGTAGAAATTTTGCGGTATATGAGAACTGGTATAGTACGCACATGATTTGCACATAAAATGGGCTCACAAAATCACCTTTTTGCAATGTCCCCACTCTAATGGCAACATTTGTGTATTAGCATTAATGCCGGAAATGTAACGTTATATGTGAATTTTCAGCAGTGCCACTTAGACGGGTTTAAACAGGAAATCTGCAGCTCTTCATCACATCTCCTCTTCGTCTCCTTTTCTCATGACCTCCACTCATCATGTCAGCAGTTCGTATCTATGCCCTACCCCTCCTTTGCCATTTTCCAGCTCTGTTTCTTGCACCTAGCCAGGGCTGGTCTTTGGGGGATACAAATAGGATACGTGCCCTGTGCCCTCATAGCAGGAAAAGCCCCAAAACTGATAGGCTTTAAGGTCTACCCTGGGCCCCCAAATGTTTACTACTGGCCCTGAACCCGCCTACACCAGAGTTAATGTCCCTGGCCTTTCTCGGTCTGGGCTCATATCAAGGAACCACATACACTTCCACCTTTTTGAACTTGCTTTTCTATTTCAAACCCTGGCTCTTCCAGATCGTAAATGTCCTCTTACCTGTTTATCATGACTAGATTGTGAGCTGCAAAAGGGCTTTTGTACACCACTGCTATAGAAACTGTACAACCCAGCAGAAGAATCTCTGACTAGTTCAAGGCTTGTATAACATTTACAATTTAGATATTAACACAAGCAAAATATAAGCATTCTGTATGGCTTCCGGAAGCTTCTTGCACAATGCCCTCTGTTCGAACGCCTCTTTTCACTGTATTCCTCGGGTTCGTCTTTTTTTCCTAGCTGCAGGGTTTGTGCTGAGAATAGATAACATACTCCAGCGGTCGCCAGTGGTGGAGAGCTGAGCTGCCCCCAAGACAAACCTTATCTCCTGTTAACACACACCTTCCCCTGCCTTGTTGTTTAATTACATTGTTTCCAATTGCTTTACTGTTACTATGAATATTTAAATCTTGCAATTAATGTGGAAAAAAAAGTGGGCTTTGGAGTGGAGCGGAATATGTTACAGCAGGCAAGATGCAATGAAACAGGGAGAAAAATATGATTGCAACATGGGAACCTAAGAATAGCCTCACTGGGTCAGACCCAAAGGTCCATCAAGCCCAGTGGCCCATCCAGGTCCCTAGTAAGCAGGCCAAACCCAAGGAGTAGTAATCTCTGGGTTATATTTCTCGATCTTTTGCATATGTTTTTACATCTATTTGGAATGAATTTGCTGTTGAGATTATAATTCTTCCATTTCTCCCAATCTTTAGAAAATCTGTATAAACACGTTTTAAAAATGATTGTTACTAAGGATGTAGATATTACAACCGCTATTTAGATCTGATCCTTTTATTTCATCAAGTATCTTTATGTAAACCGAGTTGAGCTTCTAATTTAGAAGATGACCCGGAAGGATTAGATTAGATTAGATTCCATGCTCCCGATCGAACCTCACATAATCAGACACAAAAGAGAGGATAGGGTTAAATGGTCATTTTTCTCAGTGAAGGAGGGTAAATAATGGCATGCCGCAGTGATCAGTACTGGGACCGGTGCTATTTAACTTATTTATAAATGATCTGGAAATTGGAACTACGAGTGAGATAATTAAATTTGCAGATGATACTAAATTGTTCAAAGTTGTTAAAACGTAGGTGGACTGTGAAAAACTGCAGGAAGACCTTAGGAAACTGGAAGACTGGGCGTTGAAATGGCAGATGAAATTTAATGTGGACAAATGCAGTCATGCACATTGGGAAGAATAATCCAAATCATAGTTATCGGATACTAGGGTCCACCTTGGGAGTGGATGCTCATCGTGGACAATATGCTGAAACCTTCCATCTGATGTGCAGCGGCAGCTAAGAAAGCAAACAAGATGCTAGGAATGATTAGAAAAGGGATGGTGAGCAAGACTAAGAATGTTATAAGGCATCTGTATTGCTCAGTGGTGCGACCTCACCTTGAGTATTGCGCCCAGTGCTGGTCTCCTTATCTCAAAAAAAGATATAACGGCACTAGAAAAGGTTCAAAGAAGAGCGACCATGATAAAGGGGATGGAACTTCTCCATATGAGGAAAGACTAAAGAGGTTGGGGCTCTTCAGCATGGAAGGGGAGATAGGTTTCTTCATTCTATTAACTTTTTCATTCTTATGGCTTCTCTTAGGCACCTTATAGATTCCTATGCTTAAGTTTATACTCTAATACACACCTAGGGCACTTTTCCTCTCATGGCTCTTGTCGATGTTTCAAGCCTCTGTATAAAGCATGTCACACTTGGCTCACTTGTTTTATCTTGCAGTCAAGTATAGACACTAATATGCATGCTCCAGATTGGCTTCACAGTCACTTCTTATCTTTCTATTTTTTCATTTTTTATCTTTCTCTTTATCGTTATTCATCATTACCTCTTCCTTTTAGGACCCCTGAGGAAGGCGTGTTCGTCGAAACATGGACCGTGTAGGGTCCAGTTGGATTTTTATCACAGTATTTTTTAGCATTGTACTTTTTTAATTTAATTTTCATGGTTTTATATGTCAGTGTTTAATAAATTATCTCCAGAACATTTGTCTCCACAGTTTTTGTTTATGTTTTCATTGGTGGATTGTTCTCACTGTGGATCATTGGGTCTCCCCATTTTTCTTTGTTGGATTGATTTTTTACTGCATCTAAATTTACAAAGTCTAGGGAATACTTTTTCATTCAGAGAATAGTTTCCAGAGGATGTGGTAAGAGCGGTTCATGTAGCTGGTTTTAAAAAAGGTTTGGACAAGTTCCTGGAGGGAAAGTCCATAGTCAGCTGTTGAGAAAGGCATGGGGGAGGATACTTCTTGCCCTGGATCTGTGACATGGAATGCTGCTCCTATTTGGGTTTTTGCCAGGTACTTGTGACTTGGATTGGCCTTTGTGAGGACGGGATACTGTGCTGAATGTTCTTATGGATAGACCATTCAGATCTTTATCTGCTAGGTTACTATGTAGCAAATTGATCTCCCACCTGTGTGTTGTGAGACTCTGGTTAACTACATAGAAGCATTATAGTAGAAAAGGGCCAAATGGCCCATCCAATCTGATCATCCACAGCATCCACTATCTCCTCGTCTCCCTAAGAGATCCCACTGCCATAAGTCTATAAATTGTCTGCACTTTTCTGCACTTACCATACAAAACTGCGCACAGGTTATAGAATACCGGCAGTTCCACCCTTTTATATATTAACCGCATAGAACTTAACGGTATTGCGGTATATAAACTGTTATAATTATTATTATTATTAGCAGAGAGAGATCAAGTCCAGGCTTTGTCAGCCCGGCTGTTAGTAGTGGCTGAGAATGAGCTTTTTATAATAAGTTTAGTCATTTTGATTACAGTTCGTTTATTTCATATACTGCATTTCTTAACAATTGTAGTCAAATCAAGGCGGTTAACAAAGTTAAAAATAGCGGGTACAAGATTTTTATTAAAAAAAACAGACGGGGAAAGACCGATACTGTAAACAAACTGGGACAAAATGATATTCAGGGAAGGGATGAGTTAGAATATTTATAAGGGAACGGGGAAATTAATAAATCAAAGGAAAAACACAAGAGGTTAAGGGGATAAAGTTGTTTTTGTTTTGTTTATTCCGGGATAGGATTCACAGTCAAAAGCCTTTCTGAAATAATAAGCCTTTTGGAGAATGGCTCAATAAGTTTTAAGAATCCACCGGCGTGCCCATTTGCATAGCTGTGTCAGAGACTGCTAGAAAGCTCGCAAACAACCGAGATAAGTTGTTTTGATAATCCGCCGCTAAATTGCATGCAGGCAAAACCGTCTGGAAACCAGTTTAGTGACCATGTTAAAGTTTTGAGACTCTGGGGATCAGTGTACAGCAGTGGGACAGAACTGAAGTGCCCTGCTATGCTCTCTCTTTTTCCACAGTCTCCACCCCTAAACTATGTCTTCCCGTGCTCCACCTGATTCCTCTCTGTACATAATAGCCTCACCTTGTACCTAGATCCTATGCATAACATAACACAAATTTCTAGGCCGCATAGCCATAATTTCAATGCAGTTAACAAAAGATTATGCAATGAAAAATACAAATTATGTTTTAGAAAGTAACGAGAGATCTAATTGATCAGGAATTTTGAAAAGAGAAAGGTTTTCAGCAGCTTTCTAAAGTGTTCATAAGAACTGGACTTAAGCAACTGTGGTCGGAAATCTTTATCGTGAAGAGCTGCTTGATAGGAAAGAATATGCTCGTGATATTTCTTACTTTTGCAGCCTTTAACTGACAGAAACATAAAAAAGGGCATGAAATTTTCTGCTATTTTTATGTGAGACTATGGGGAACCTGTCGACCAGGTATGATGGAGCTGCTCCAAAGGCAGCTTTATAACATAGACATCCCAACTTAAAGATCACCCGGGCCTCAACAGGAAGCCAATGCAGCTCACGATAATAAGGTGTCACATGGTCATATTTCCTCAAACCCAAAACTAATCTCACTGCCATGTTCTGAATCAAGGTCAATCTAGCCATGTTCTTCTTAGTGCTCATCAAATAAACAATATTACAGTAATCTAGTAAACTCAAGAGTAGTGACTGAACTAAGATTTTAAAAACAGCAGCTTCAAATCGTATACAAAGACATCAATACCTCCTTTTTCCTACTGGCCATACCTCTCCCTAAGCAACCAAGAATCCTTCTAGCTTTTGCTGTCACCTTTTCAACCTATTTGGCCACCTTAAGATCATCACATACAATCACACCCAAGTCCCGCTCTTCCGTCGTGCACATAAGTTCTTCACTCCCTAATATGTACTATTCCCTCGGGTTTTTGCAGCCCAAATGCATGACCTTGCATTTCTTAGCATTAAATTTTAGCTGCCAAATTTCAGACCATTCTTCAAGCTTTACCAGGTCTTTCTTCATGTTATTCACACCATCCAGCATATCTACTCTATTGCAGATTTTGGTATCATCTGCAAAGAGGCAAATCTTACCCGACAACCCTTCAGCAATATAATTTATAAAGATGTTAAAAAGAACAGGCCCAGGAACAGAACCTTGAGGCACACCACTGGTAACATCCCTTTCCTCAGAGCGATCTCCATTGATCACTACCTTCTGTCACCTTCCACTCAACCAGTTCCTGACCCAGCCCGTCACTTTGAGATCCATCCCAAGGGCACTCAGTTTATTTATCAGACATCTGTGTGGAACACTGTCAATTTAAGATGGTCTACAAGATGATAACTTGTTAGCCTTTAATATTGTACCTAGGTCCTCCTGTTATTCTGTTACCTTCCCAGTTTTTCTGTTAGCTCGTTCTCAGAATCTGTGTGTTCTTTTGCTATCTGCCCTGAGCTTTCTGGGAGAGAGGGAAATCAAAATGAATGTTCTGTTATATAATCTCTTCTGGAATGTAACAGGGCTCCTGGCGTCAGTGATTAAGACATGGTGCTCTTCAATTGATAGATGCAGTAAATGGTTGTAGTCTCACCATTTGTGCATTTCTTTTACAGCTCCACCCAACTCCATTTCGGTGATTGCAGCAGAGTCACCTGCGCCCTTCAGTCGCTACCAGGCCCAGAACTTCACGCTGGTCTGTATTGTGTCAGGAGGGAAACCTGCTCCAATGGTGAGTCTGTCGAACCTGAGGGAAACATTCAAATCATGTGAAAACCCACACAAGAGAAACACTGTGAATGGATTTTACTGGGACTCTAAAGAAGTCAAAATGAGCAGAGCTTACTGATTATGACACAATGTGGGTGATCCTAGAAAGTATTTCGGACATGAGCAGTGAGTTTTCCATATGGAGTCTCTCTGGAAATTATACAAGCTCATACCAATGACAGGATAGGTCCATAGTTTTCTGTTGGATGGGTGGCATGGGATGCTGCTACTATTTGGGTTTTTGACAGGTACTTCTGACTTGGATTGGCCTCTGCGAAGACAGGATACTGGGCTAGATGGACCATTGGTCTGACCCAGTAAGGCTATTCTTATGTTCTTAAGTGCTTAGTCTGAGCAGAGCTGGGGGTGGGGTGGAGGGCTTGATGTACCTGAATACTTCTAAAATGTTGGTATGGAGTAAATATTCAGCCAATAGCAGTGAGTGGGGTTGTTGGGTTTTTTTGGACTCTGCTGGCCTTATTCCCAGATATCCAATGTTGGGCCATTTCCAGGCACTGCATTCGATATCCAGATCTGTTCAGCTGGCTGTCTCTTATGTAGTTAAGTACCATATTTGGCACTTTCCAAGTTTTATTAGGATTTATTATCCCTCATATTGTGATACACATCTAAGCGGCTTACACTGTCAATTAAAAAGGGAAGGGAAGTGTGGCAGCTCAAGACGTTATAGGATGGAGAAGTGGGAGGAGACATGAGGTCAGTCTGTCCAGCTGCCATTATAGGAAGAGGAAGTGGAGAAAGGGTCGGAGAAAAGTTTTCAGAATTTCTCAAGGAAAGTTTGTAGTCTTAGATTGGGGGGAGGTTCCATATTTCTGGACCCTGGACAGAAAACATGGCACAGCGGGTGGTGACAGAGAAGATTTCACGAAAGGTGGGAATGACGAGGTGGTTTTTGGTTAGCGGACCTAAGATAACAGGAAGGGCAATAGGGTGTCAAATGTCTGAAGAGGAAGAGAGGAGTTTCTGTAGAGTGTATCTTAAAGACAATCAGTGGGGTCTTGTATCTTAGACCATGAGGGATTGGAAGCCAGTGAGAGGCCTGATCAAGTCCGTGATGGCTGGTAATTCATTTTAGAGCAGTGCTGGAGACATCTTTGATCTTTTATTCTAGGCCTGGATTCTCTGGTTTTTTAGACATCCAAGCTAAGTGAAAAATAGCATTTAAACGATGTTTTAAACTGATGTTTAAGGCACCTAAAAAACTTACCAGGGTTCTCTGAAGCAGCAAAATGCGAAACGCGTCAGGACCCTGAGCTCAAATGGAAGATTAAAAGAAATGTTCACTCACCTAATACACAAGTTAAGTGCTTTAGCTAAGTGAACTGTTATCGATATTGATCACTGTGCAATGATTGGGAAAGGAGCCTTTTAAAGGCGGGTGTATTTTGCTCACTCAACAGTCTCAATTACAACAGATCTCCATTTACAAGCTGTGTATGTGGATGATGTTTCTGGTGCATCATTCTGGGGAGATATGATTGAAGTCTACAAAATCCTGAGTGGTGTAGAATGGGTACAAGTGGATTGATTTTTGTACTGCATCAAGATTTACAAAGACTAGGGGCCACTCGAAGTTACAGAGTAATACTTTTAAAAACAATAGCAGGAAATATTTTTTCACTGAGAGAATAGTTAAGCTCTGGAACGTGTTGCCAGAGGATGTGGTAAGAGCAGTTTGAAAAAAGGTTTGGACAAGTCTGCTGTTACTATTTGGGTTTTTGACATGTACTTGTGACTTGGATTGGCCTCCGCGAAGACGGGATACTGGGCTGGATGGACCATTGGTCTGACCCAGTAAGGCTATTCTTATGTTCTTACCTAAAAAACTGGCTCCAGAATCATGGCCTCGATAGTTGCTTTAAGGCGCCTAAAGCCACTGTAGGTGTGGCTAATAGTGGAAGTGGCGTTAGGCGCCCAGGCGTGATTCATGTCAAAGGTAGGCCTAGGAAACCTTTGCTACCTTTGCTAGAGGCGTGATTTTCTAAATGGGACCGTTGCGTGATTAAGGCGCTTGTAAGGCAGCTGTTCACAATGACGCTGGCCTTAACCACCAAAGTGACTCCACATAAAGAGAGGACCGAGTTTTATGCCATCCGATTCGATCACAGGACTTAAGTGTGTAAGTGCCAGCCCTGCCCCCAACCTTTCAGTGTAGAGGTCAGTGGTTTTAACTGGTTAAATGCCGCTCAGTGTCAGCAGATAGCCGTGCACGAGTGATTTAACTGAACAGGAGGCATTTCTGGCTCGTTAAGTCGCTTTAAACTTCAAGCCCTAGATGCCGTGGGAGCAAATGTGTTCACTAGTGAATCTAGTTTAGGGACCTCCTTAGTGCAGACACCCACCCACTAATATAGGCTCTCTTAAAATAGGCGCCTTCTGCTTATTTGGCTTATGTGCTCTGTTGCCCTCCCCCCTCCCCCCATGGCTGCAAGGGCTAAGTCTGTTGGTAGCATTCCTTTGGAAGTGGGGCAGTTGGTTAGACAGGATGGTTACTTGGACCCAGAGTTTCCTGGAAATGACAATAAATTCTCCTTAGATCTTTATTTCATTCTTTTTATATCACCAAACAAAAATGTCTCCAAGTGCCCGTTCACAATACAATAGTCAAAAAAGCAGCAAAATCGATGCATTAATAATCTGTGTGCTCATGAGTTTCCATGACCCAATTAAACGGCTCTTCCTTAACATTCACTTTCAGATTATGTCCTATTATCTTTCTCTTATTACTCAGTATGGTATTACCATATTGTGTAAATGACAGACGTAGTGAAGTGGCAAATAATTATGGGCAAGAATCTGTCACACCTCAGTCTCCTCTTATCCCAGCGAAATGTTCCACGCTCTTCTGCTCTTTCCACAGACAAGGAATGTTCTGGTTCCCTAGTTAGCTGAGTTGTTCTGCACTAGATTTTTTTTAAGCTCCCTTATAGAGTTTCAGAACTCTTCTCATACTCCGGGTGTCGTCTCTAGACAGGACAAAATTGGTGGACACATTTGCTACCAGGATCCCCAGCATAAAACAATGAATAACACAAGACTGCAATCCAAGATCTTCCACACAAACTGAGCAACATAATATGCACTTGCTCTCGTAATGCAGGACAGACACATGTCACGAGAACCTGTCTCCTAGATCCCTTCTCTGGCACTTTTCTCTAGATGTGTATGGTCAGTATTTGTGGGATGGTGTTGGGGAGGAATAAGGAGACTTAAGGGATCATGGAGAGAGGGAAGAGGAAAACAGAAGGAGTAAAAAGGAAGAACTCTAAGAAAAGTAAGAGGGGGAGCAGTGGTTGGTTTTTGGAGAAAGGTGATTACAGGATATTTGGATTGGTTGTGTCTTGCCAATGTACAAAAATCACGGGTAGAATGGCTTATTTGTGGTTTGTTGTTGGTGTTCTCTGTTCAAATAAGAAAAGAGCCTAGTAGATTTATACCAGGGGAAACTCCTATTTATTATAACAGCTGGGGAAGCAAGAGAGAAAATACAGAGTGCACAAAAGTCTGCCTGAGTTCATTTTATAGCAGAATTATTTAGGATCATATTTTTGCAATTCAGGGAGTGCCATATTGGAGCACGTTTTCATAATCCAGGATGTACCATGTAACCTCAGCGTCATATAACTGCATGCTTTCATAATCCAGTGAGTGCCACCTGACTGCAGCTTCCTGTTTTGATTGCAAATTATTACAATTTATTATAAATATGTGATTCCTTTTCTTAGCCTACCCTTGTGCTGCTTAAATAAAAAGAAAGAACTGTGCAGGGTAGTTGATAAATCTCTAGAGGTCCATATTCAGAAGGATTTTACTGGGCAGAAGAGGCTGTTGCTCAATTAACCCTCCTCCCCCCCCCCAACCGACTTAGCACAACCAGTTAATCTCACTGACTATATCCACTAACCAGCCATTCCCCATCCAGCTAGGTTAGGGGTGGGCTGGGGGTAGAAGGTCAACTTGGTGACTGGCGATTTTCCTAATTGTATGCCACGACTTAACTGGACACCAGTTTGAATATTGTCTGGTGTCCATTTAAATTCCAAGTTGGCAGACGCAGTGGCGTGGTAAGGGAGGCAGGTACAGACCACCCCATGCACTGTCTTCTCGGGGGCGCCATGCCTTACCTCCTCTTCGACTCCCTTCCCACATACTTCTTTAAACGTTTGCCAACACGAGTAGCATATTCCACCCGCTGCCTCATCACAGGACTAGAACGTGATGTCATAAGGAAGCTGAGGCTGGCACGAGCAGCGGGTGGAAGATCCTGCTCATGCCGTGAACATTTAAGAAGCGGGCAGGGGCCACACTGCCCCGGACGCCAACCTCCCTCCCTTCTCCCGGAATGTCAGCCTGGGCCTGGAAGCCGTTTACCTCCATGGGTGGATATTGGCCCTGTAGTGGATTCTTTGTAAGTTTTTGAGATGTGGTAGTGTCTGCCAGAGATATTTTCAGACCAACTGTGAAGAAGGGACCTGTAGGGTCTCAGTAACTCCTGAAGAATTCTGATGTCAGGGAAATATTTCCCAACCAGCAAAGCATTCAGGACTTGCCAATGAACTAAATTCACTCATTTATCAATGAGTCTCTAAAAGTGCGAGTAATGTTGTTTTAAATCAACCACCAGATTTGATTGAAAGCTTTACGTTTGTTCCTATGCTTTAAAGAAATTCTCATGAGTGTTACAGCATCAGTAGACTTCACCCAGTGGCCTGTACACGGCAGATGAGAAGTGAAAAATGACTTCCAGTGACTCTGCTAACAGTTAATGACTTCAAATCTTCCTCATTTGACAAACTGGCAGATTTCAAAATTATTCATTCTCTGAGCAGTAGTGTTGGAGAATTGATATATAATAGTTTGACAGTTCAGAGAAAACCATAGATTTCTGGTACTGAACAAAGCTCCCTCTTCACACAACACCTTGTGGATTCATCTGAAATTATGACAAGTTCATGTATCTATGCGGACAGCTCTGGCCTCTGTGCCAAGTGAATGCCTGTGGTGACCTCCGAAAGACTCTTCTTCAAGTCAAGTACTTCCTAAATCAAACAAATTTCAACAGAGCAGGGGTGGACTGGCTGTTTGGGCAACCTGGCAGCACCCGATGGCCCAGAGCAACCGAGAGCCCAGTCCCTCCCATTTTCTGCAATCCAGCATAAGCGATGTCTTCCTGGAGGTGCCCAGCAATAGCAGCAGTTCTGAAATGCTGCTGGAGACCTGCTTAGAGTCTCTTTTCTGATGTGAACCGCCTCTGCGTAAACTAGACATTGTGTCAGAGGAGCAGTTGGCAGTAGAAGAGAGACTCTAAGCATTTCTGAACTGCTGCCACTGCCGGAAACCTCATGGAAGACGCCATTTAAGGTAGACTGGGGGCAGGGGATGGAGGGAGAGAAAGAGGAAAAGATGATAGCCATGGTGGGTGGCATGAAGAAAGGGTGAAGGGGGAGGAAAGAGACTGAAATGAGTAGAGGTGAGGGAAGAAAGAGCCTTGGAGATGGGGCCCAGATCCCTCTCAGTCTCTCCCTACAACCGAGTACCCCAGAGCTCTGATCAGTAGTTGGCATGACCTCTTCTATTTCACTCACATTTAACAGTTTGGCCACTTGATAGATGGTGTGGTGTTCTTACAACCTGAGTGACAATAAACTCTGAGGTCCGGACACTGAAGCACACTCAGTTCCTAAGGGCTTCTGTGCATTTACCGCAGGAGCAGTGCCAGTGGTTTTATAAAAGGAGTCCTTAGACGGGGCCTATTTATAAAAACAAGAGGAGAGAAAGGTCTCCACAAACGTGACCAATCCGATTTCTTGTTTCATTTTTCCAGAGAATAAAAGATGGAACTTGATTGGTTGCTATGAGCAATTTCTCCACGTTTGTTTTGTGTTTTATTTTTCATTTTGGCTTTGTTGTTGTGCTTGATTTTTTAATATTTTTTTAAATAAATAGGCCCAAATGAACTAAGGTACCTTTCTATGCACATACCAAATGAAAATTAGAACTAAAGAACATATAGTAATGACTCCGAAGTAGAAACATTTTCACAACTTACAGGGAGTATAGTCAGCCCACTTAAACTCTGGATATTATATTTCACTCTAACACCAGCTCTAGCAGATGTACATTTCCAAAAACTGACACATTCTAATTGTGATAAAGAAAATAAAATTACGTCTCCTACCTTTGTTGTCTGGTCCTTGGATTTTTGTAATCACAGTGGTTCCAAACTCGTGTGTGCTTTTCTCTTTCTCCTCTTCTGCCTTTTGCCAGGGTATCTTGTTCATTTGACATTTCTTCTCTCTTCATGTCCCTTATTCATCTCCCTCCTCTGTGTACCTGTCTTTCTTCTTGCTCCTCATTTCCTTTTCCTCTGTCCCTGTCTGCCTTTATGTTCAGCATCTCCCCTCTCTCTGTCCCTGTCTTCCCATTCCCAGCATCTCTTCTGTTGGTCTTCCTATGCTCCCCCTGTGCCTTTCTATTACTCTATCCCTCCATGTGTTCAGCTTCTCCCATCCCTCCCCAATATGATGTAGTATCTTTCCTATCTTCCCCCATCCCCCATTTAGTCTAGCATCTTGCCTTCTCTTCCCTCCTTCCTGTTCCCCTCCCCATCTATTGCTTCTCTTCCTTCACCATTGGGATAAGCATTTCTCTCCTTATCTTCTCTCCATCTCATCTGATTCATCATATTTCCCTTTCTCTCCCTTTGCATCTCTTCCGTTTTCTTTCCTCCATCTCTTGGGGTCTGGAGTCTCTCACTTCTATCCCTTAGGGCCCAGAAAATCTCTCTCTGCTCTTCCCTTCCTTCCTTCCCTTGGCTAGCATCACTTCTTTCCCTTCATTCCCTGAAGTCCAACTTCTCTCATAGTCTTCATCCCTCCCCCACAGTCCTGAGTTCTAACTTGCTAACATCAGCATCACCACCGACATTGGCAGTGTTTACCACAGGCTGTCTCTGGCCACTAAGGGGTCTTCCCTCTGCCGGGTCTTACCTAAGCAGGAAATGGAAAAGGAAGGGGTGGGACATGACAGAGTGAAGCCCTAGAATGGCCAAGGCAGCCTGTAGTAAATACTGCCACTAAAGGCAAGTTTGAGCTTAGGACAGTTGGGGGAAGGAGCACAGAAGAGAGATGCCAGACCTGGGGGTGAAGAGAAGGGAAGAAAGGAAGAGAATCATTAATGACAGGCTGTAAGAGGGAGGCAAAGGGAGCAACAAGGCAGTGACCAGCAATGGTAGAAAACCAGCACTTACATTTAGCTGGTTTTTTGTCTTGGCGGGCGTCATGTACCCCCTGCTGAAATAATAATAACTTTATTTTTATATACCGCAATGCCACAAACAGTTCTTAGTGGGTTACAGAGGAAGAGACTATATACAGACAGCGATATTACAAAAAAACTTTCAAATTACATTAGCATGGTAAGATTAATCAATTTTTCCTGCAAGTGTTTTAGAAGTACATCATGGCAGAAATGGAGTCAGAGAAATTTGTCAAAGAGATAAGTTTTGATTTGACTTCCTAAAAGTTTGGTAAGAAAGAGCATTTGAGATAAAGTTGGTTAAACATTTATTCCATTTGTCTGCTTGGAATGATAATGTTCTATCGAGGAATCTCTTGTAGATACAGCCCTTCAAGGATGGGAAAGCGATCAAGT